>NC_056729.1:236960665-237280665 GCF_019279795.1 Protopterus annectens | reverse complement strand
TCCTATGACCTCTCTGTGGGTATATGTTGCAGGCAATGACTGTCATTAGTATGGGTGGCCCATAAAGTGTCACATATGTGTATATATATGTATATATATATATATATATATATATATATATATATATATATATATATATATATCTGTATTTGGATATATTTGTTTGTGTATATGTATCCTGGGGATGTTGATAGCTTCCACATTTTACATTTTCTATGGGACCCAGACTGTACTGCATGATATGTTACCAATACCAGCCTGACATCATGCAGATGGGATGTAGTACTGTTAACATCTTGTGCCCATGTCATGTCAGGTCCTGGTTTTTGGGATCTACAACACTTGGTAGTTTATTGCAGGGCAGATGTGTTTGGCTGGGGGGGGTGTGCCTATTCGTACAAGACGTGTATTTTTTGGGGCCTCTCAACCCCATTAACGGTGCATGTGGACATATTTGTTTTTGTTAATCTACCATTGCTATCTACAGATATATGGCCACATATACCTATATATATATATATATATATATATATATATATATATATATATATATATATATATATATATATATATATATATATATATATATACATATATGTATATATATATATATAATATATATATACATATATACATATACATATATATATATATATATATATATATATATATATATATATATATATCAGCTTACATATGTATGACTATGTCCGTATATACCTACATAGTTATATACCTGCATACATATATGTACCTTGCTGTGCATATGTCGACATATAGATGTAGACATATATATGTTCCGATGTAGGCATTTGCATGTATATATGTTCATATATATTTATGTATATATGTATATATTTCTATATATATACATATATATATATATATATATATATATATATATATATATATAGCTACATATATAGATATGTTGTATCTGTTTAGATAATATATTTACACACACATACATCTAGATGGTTACATTCTCTGTACTATAGCATGACTGGGCCGAATGATGTGTTTCTGAAAACATCAGACTAATGTATATCTGTCATGGTTTAGTGGTAAATCACTTTGGCTATGGTGTTCAGGACACTAGGTTTGAGCCTTGCAGAAACTTTTTATTTTGTTGCTGGGCAGAACATGGGCCATTGGATACCATGTGATTAAGGTAATTTAAAGCAGTTGTAAGCAGGTTTGCACAGAGGTAAGCACTGCTAACTTCTGGTTACAGTTTCTTACACTTAGTTAGCTTCTATATTGCTTAACCTGTGTAGGCATTGTTTAATCTTGTGCAAACAGGCTTAGACCCGCTTACTGCTGCTTCAAAGTGCTTACTCCCACTTACCCCCATGCTAATTTCTTTAAAAGAAAAGAAAAAGGGGTCGATAGGAAAGTGGTGACAAAAGGGGCACAACGAGGGAAAGACAGTAGGGAAAATAGTCAGGGATGTGCAGGACGGGTGTAGGGAATGTCCATAGCTGCCCATTTCTTCTACAGCAAAAGCTGTGCATATACACTGAATTTGGAGGTAGATTTGGACACTCAAATCCCTGGGGGGGGTGAAGTCAACAAAAATAAGTTGTGATGCGAATTAGACTGGATTACATGTCCAATGGACACGTGTGCAGAATGGACAGCTATGTATGGGGTGAGATATTTTGTGGGAACAGATTGCCCTTTTGTTTTTTTTTTTTAGGTGAGATTGGCATATTGGGCCACAAGATGTTAACAGTAAGCCATGCCACCTGAATGATGTGAGGCTGGTATCGATAACATATCATACAATACAGTCTGGCTACCATAGTGAATGTACAATGTGTAAGCAACAAACATTCCATAGATACATATACACAGACACAGGTATGCAGATACATATATATGCCTATATATATATATAAATATATATATATGTATATATATATATATATATATATATATATATATATATATATATATATATAGATATAGATATGGGTCTACCTGATATGGTTGACAGCTCATATGATTGAAAACCAAATCACTGACACCAGAACACTGACAGCTCAAAACACTGAAAGCTCATTTGATTGACAGCTCATTTGGTTGACACATGAAACCAAAGGATTATGCCCTTCCCCCACTGTAGGGCGACCCTGGAGTAGGAATAATAAGTTTGGGGGGGTGGGGGGCACAGCCCTCCACATTGGGGGGTGTGGGGGCGAAGCCCCCCACATTATGTACATGAATGTAGTCAACTCAGTTCAATGTATCCATATGTATGTTTACAGTTTATAACATATGTGGGGTGCTTCACCCCCCACACCCCCCCCAAACTTATTATTCCTACTCCAGGGTCGCCCTTCAGTGGGGGAAGGGCGTAATCCTTTGGTTTCATGTCGACCAAATGAGCTGTCGATCAAATGAGCTTTCAGTGTGTCAATGTTCTGGTCTCAGTATTTTGCATGTCGATCATATGAGCTGTCGACTATATCATATCATATATATATATATATATATATATATATATATATATATATATATATATATATATATATATATATATATATATATATATATGTATGTGTGTGTGTGTGTGTGTGTAACTACACATACACACACAGAGGTATGTCTAGGATGACACATAATTCGTGGGTGCACACTACACTGACACAGCCAGTATCCCTACAGTTGCAACCTCACCAGATGGATAGTGTATGAGTCACCCATACAAACAATTGTTGCCCGAAACATATACCTACATTGAAGTCAAAGGATGTAATACCACACACAGGTTTGCAAACATTTTAATGGTTTATCGGTGCACTATTACAGTGGTATATGCCATATAATATAGCTGTGTAGACTTTGAAATACATACAAACAGATGAATGCAACTCTCAAATAGATTATTTTATACATTAATCCAAAAGCATAACATATGTTGGTGTCCACGCCAAGGAGTCAAGCAGTACAACAGGAAAGACAGATTGGGCCACAGGATAAAAATCATTCAACAGTAAGTAATGCAGAAGTACAGCCCAGCACCCTCTAAATACACTGTGTGCGCAATCCCTAAGAGGAAAATACATAGGTTGACACAATGGGAGGTATCTGTTACATAACAATGTATACCTGCAATCATCACAATCACACTGATAAACTGATGAGTCCATATGGCAGTAAGCAGTAGGCCAGCAATGTTCACAAGGTGAAATGTACGGTAATGTACATCTGTATACCTTAAGCCAGCTGAATACTGGTATATCTCACATGTTGTAACACTCTAGGATAGTTATGGTGCATACCCCACCCCATAGACTGACTTACAGGGGCATATAACACTGTTACACACTCCTGACCTCTAGACTGCAGAGCGGCACACATGTGTTGTGCAGATGAAGCTCCCATATATATGGTGCATATTTTCTGTACACCATTATTCATTGACATAATACCCGATAACAAGCCAGTGAGATAACAGACTGCTGGACATACTGCATATAGTAGTGGTGTTTCTGAGGACAATACTTGGACATTCTGTGGTTGTGTGTACAGTACTGCTGTCTGTGTACATAAGGCAGGGTTCTGCAATCTTCACTATCCAGAGAGCCACGTATGGCCCCTCCACTACCAAATGAAAGTAATTTGGAGCCACAATAGATATTTGACCCCTAAAATGAAGATAACAGAGCTTATAAGGTTACACATATAGTTAAACTAAATATAAAAGGAATAAGTGTATAAGAATAATACCTGACATAAGTCCATAATTGTGTTGGGATTGCTTGATGTGTGTTTGTGTGTGTGTGTGTGTGTGTGTGTGTGTGTGTGTGTGTGTGTGTGTGTATGTGGTGCGGTAGAGTGGCCATTAATCCTCAGAGGTACAGGGAGCAGCTACAGTGGGTTGTTAGAGCCACATGTGGCTCCAGCGCCACAGGTTGCAGAACCCCAAGTTGGGATTATTGACAACAGTATGTGTATTTTGCATACGTACCTTGGGCTGTGCACAGACTGTGGTAGATGTCATTGCTAATGGCCCTGTTCTACCTGATGTTATATGCTGCTCCAGTGTATAGTACCCTACTGGCTCACATGCCTGTAGGGCCAGACACACATGTGTTCCATACCACAGACAGCCATCGGACCACACTGTGCCATGACCAGTGTATGTAGGGTTACTGTGTGAGTGGCACATATGAGGATGGTGTTCAACAGACAGTCATTATAGTGTCATATTAAGCTTGCGTGTCACATGTGTTTGTGGCTAGGTTGACATTGGATGTGGGTATGCAGTCGCACATGTGTCTGCCACACTGTGCTGTGATCTGCATGTGGATCCCAGTATAATCGCAGATACATGTGTATTCCCCCATCCAAAATATAGTCCAGTGTTATAGCAGTCTGCCTGTAGTTTGCACAGTGCTTAGAGACATGCCTAGCAGCCTAGTGTAATCACCCAGTGTGCTATGTCCATTTATTTGCAAGACATACTGCTGCCAGGCCACCATAACTGTTGTGAATTTCTGACAAAGCAGTGGTGTGCTGTACAGATCTATAGATGTACAGTGTGAGGCCATGTGACCTCTGCACCACCGTGTATTATGTGTCAGGACAGACTGACGTGTGTGCGCACATAAACTGTGTGAGCATATGTAGTCCAGTATTGTCATGATATACCCATGTACAAGGCTAGTCACATTCCCCATTGTGAGGCGTGGTCCATATGCCATGCATGAAGGGGACATGTGTACACTTCAGGACTGCCCACAGAGTGCTAGACTGTCCACATATATTGGTCATATCCCTAATTTAGTCCACAGGATCTTTACTGTACTAGCAGTGGTACTGTACTATGATGTCCTTAGGATGTCTGTTCATAGGCAATGGTGCACATGTCTACAGCAGATGTGACCTCTCACACCCAACATGTCTGTTAAGACAACCCCTATTACAGTAGCAACAGTCTACATATATACCTGCAATACATCCATGAAATCCCCTTGCATTAAGCAGTTGGGGTTATTGGTGGTGAGGTAGTACTCCACTCCATGTTCTGGACATATGGTAAACATATATGTGTACATATTTATCCTCATATCTATATATATATGTACACATATACATATTAACATACATATATGAACATATAGATATCCACATACATATATAGAGATATATATGTATGTATGTATATATATATATATATATATATATATATATATATATATATATATATATATATACATGTAAACACTCACATATATACATATACACAGCAATGACTTCAACACTTGGCTAAGCTTCTGATGTCATTCAAAGGGGATCCAGTATCTGTCTGCCTGGGATAACATGATTGACAAATCATGATGCCTTGCCAGAAATGGTCTGCACCTGTTGCCCCTGGGATTCAGGTTACTGGCTAATGCTCTTGCCACCCCCATAGTGCCTTTTCTAGGCAAGGTTCAAAGGACAAAACCAGCAACATAACAGATACAAGCATGCAAAACTGAAGATAATGCTACTCAGAGCATGAAGTCTTATCTTGAACATGTAGTCTCTCAAGACTCACCTACAAATGGAGAACATCGGTATCTGTCTAGTAACTGAAACCTGGTTCAACGCTCCAGAGAACACCCCTGCAATAACAGGCTACCACTCTTACCACACATTTTGGCCACCAAAACAAGACCACAGCACTACAGGAGGAGGAGTGTCCATATTCAACAAGGTTATTCACACATCCAGGCTGGTTCCCAACACAATGCATCTGAATATCTCCTGGTGCAACTAACACTAGGTAAGACTGCAATCCAAATTATAGCTTGCTACAGATCCTCCACCATGACCCTAGATCCTCACTACACCTTACTAAACATACTGGAATTATTGAGATACAACCAAAACCCCTCATACTGGGTGATTCAAACTACCCCATCATTAACTGGGAGAACTATTCAGGTAACAATGCCTGTCCCCAGTGGTTCTTGGAGGTCATGGATTCTAACAACCTGGATCACGTAATCCTTTGTCCAACCAGGGGCCCCAATATCCTAGACCTGGTCATTATCAACATGGGATATAGATGCTCCACACCAGTGGTCACCCCCTCATTGGTCAGATCTGACCATAAGCTATTCACTGTCGACATCCACATCCCATCCCAAACCCCAGGAAGGACACCCCCATAAAAATCCTCTAGAAATCCAACTTCATGCTACTCAAGTCAGATGTGAGAAATTGTGATACAACCGTGGAGATGGGAGATGATAGACCAACTGCTGAATCCTACTGTGAAGCACTGTGTGAGCATATCCACTCATGCATGTATTGTGCCATCGCAAATAGAACCAAGATGCCCCCTCCAAACAAAGACAGCCAATATGGTGGACCCCTGCCTTAAACAAACTGTACAACAGAAGTAAGAGACTGTTGAAGACAGAGAGATAATCCCAGGATGCAAACAACTCCCTTACCAGCCTCAGTAAGAAGCTGAGATCCCTCATAGAATCTGCCAAAGCTAGTTACATATATAAAATAGCCACAGATTCCAAAGACAACAAGCCATTCTATTGTTATGTCAAGAATCTAACTGGCAATGCTCAGAACTAATCTGAGCTACAACAGAATGGCATTAAATATACTGATCCCAAGGATTTTGTCAATATCCTGGCAGATCAATGTGCTGCCACATTCACCCCCCTCTCAACCCCTAAAGGGCCCATCTCAATACCAAAGTATTGCAAAATACAAGTAATTATGGCCACACAGGTAGAAACCGCACTCTCCACAGCTAAGAATAGAGCATCCATGGGAACAGATGACATTCCAGGCTGTGTACTACATGAACTACAAAATGAACTTGCACCTCACCTATGTGTTTATAGGTTCATAGGTTCATAGGTTGGTACTAGGCTATCTGCCTGAAGGCATTTATAAGCCTAGCCTGAATGTGTTGGCTTTCGCTGCCCCCTTAGATTAGTTCCCTATGCCTCTGTCCATCAGAGCCACTGAAGTGATCCCCGAGGTAAATTTTCTGTTTCCCATTCACTCGTCAAGGTTTCTTTTGAAGAGTGTTTGTGAGGAGCTCTGCCTAATGTATATTGGGATCTTGTTCCAAAGCATGGGAAGTTTCTAGGACAGGAATCTATCCCTCCAGCATGTCCTATTTATTGTTGTGGTGAGGTTTAGATCCCTAGAGCATGTGACTTGAGGGAATAAGGTTTTCTTTAGGTGGAGCATGTTCATCAATTCTGGGTCAGACATGGCCTTGTATGTCAGGCAGAGATCACCTCTGAGTAGGCGATATGCGACCGAGTACAACTGGAGTTTCTTCAGTCGAGCTGCATAGGGCATCTGTTTGAGGCCAGTGATCCTCTTTGTGAGGTACTTCTGTGGTCTTTCCAGCTGTTGCAGGTGTCTTGTAAGGTACATTCTGAATGGGGCATTGTACTCTATGATGGGTCTGATGAGTGATGAGTAGAGGGGCACAGTGACCTCTTTTGATCTGGATGCAAACCCTTTTTTGATTAGGTGGGCCACGTAGAAGGATTTTCTAACCACTTTGGCAATGTGATTATCAAAGGTGAGATTACTATCTACTTGGGTCCCCAGATCCCTTATTATGTCTTCCATATTTAGGGGACTACCACCTATGTGGTAGTTTGTGGGTACTTTGTTTTTTCCAAAGGGGATGATTATGCACTTTTTGGCATTTAGCTTGAGGCCATGATTTTGACACTAGGTATCCGTCTCAGTGAGACACTTTTGGAGGATGTCTGTGTCAGCTGGAGAGTCAATTATAGCCCTTAGTTTGCAGTCGTCTGTGAACTTGGTCAGCCATAGTCCTCCTGTGCTTGCCTGTACCTCTGAAAAGTATATGCTGAACAGGAGGTGTCCTAGGACTGAGCCCTGGGGAATGCCACTTGTAACCGGTTTAGAGTCAGACCTAGCTCCCACAACTCTCACCATGTGGGTTCTGTCCGTGAGCCAGTTGGCAACCCATCTTGTGAAGTAGGGGTTTATGTTCAGGCTGGTGAGCTTGTCTATAACACCAGAATGGGAAATGGTGTTGAAGGCCTTAGCAAGGTCTAGGTAGGCTGTGTGTACCACCTTTCTCTTGTCTATAGTCTTGGTAACTGCCTCAAAGAAGTCCACCAGGTTTAGGAGGCATGATCTGCACATAACAAAGCCAAACTGGGTAGGGTCCAGTGTTTGGAGGTTCCCAATGTCTCTGTTAATGAGTTCTATGATGATGCACTCCATAGCCTTGCAGACCAAGCTAGTCAGGCTTACAGGGTGATAGTTCCCTGGGTCTGTTGTGGCTCCACCTTTGTGGAGCGGAATAACCATTGCTGTGTACCACTCTATTGGTATGTAGCCTGTGGAGAGGCTGAGTTTGAAGAGTACCTTTAAGTGAGGGGTTAGTTCATCTTTGAGCTCATGTAGGATGTAGCCTGGGACACCATCTGGTCCCATTGATTCAGTGTATTTGGCTTTGGAGAGGGCTGTTTTAACCTGAGTGTCTGTGATTTCACGGACTCTACATTCTTCTGGTATGGTTATGGGCCCTTTTGGGGGTGAGAGGGGGGTGAAGTTTGCGCTGAACCTGTCTGCCAGGATGTTGGCGATATCGGTCGGTTTAGTGTATTTTGTGCCATTTTGAACTAACTCCGAGCAGATCTGAGCATTGCCACTTAGATTCTTGACATAGCTAAATAATTCCTTGTGGTTATCTTTGGAGTCCTTGGCAATTTTTCTTTCAAAGCTCACCTTGGATGAGTTTATGAGGGATCGTAGTTTCTTGCTGATACTGATCAGGGATGTCTTCCCTTCTTGGGATTTTACTCTTTTCTGCACTAGTTCCCTCCTTCTATTGTATAGCTTGTTTATGGCAGGAGTCCACCAGACTGGTTTCCTTTTCTTGGAGGAGTGAATCTTGGTTTTGCTTGGGATGGCACAATCCATGCATTCTTGTAGCTGCCCATAGAATGCATTAGTAAAGGATTTTGCAGCTTGGACAGTGTTATCCTTCAGCATGGGGGGGCTTTGAAACTTTCCACCTCAGTCTTAAGTAACGTGAATTTTGCGTTTGAAAAGTTTTTCACTGGGGTTTTCTTGTCCGGGGTGGGGGCGGAATATGGATATTCAAAGTGATTTGTTTATGCTCAGATCTAACCAGCGAGGGTTTGACCTCTGGTGTGGAACACTGGTCACCCATGTTGTTGATGACCAGGTCCAATATGTTATCACCTCTGTTGGGAGTGTTGACCAGTTGAACCAGGGCATTTGAGTTTATAAATTCTAGGAAAAGTTGGGGAAGGGAGTTAGTACTTGAGTATTTCTCCCAGTTAATGTTTGGGTAATTGATATCACCCAATACTAGGGTGTTTGGTAGGACCTTTATGTTTCCCAGTGTTTCCAGAAATGCGGAATGGGAGTCCTGGGACATGGTGGGTGATCTGTAGCAAGCTACAATTTGACTTGCAGTTTTGCCCATTGTTAGTTGCACGTGGATAATCTCTGAAGCATCGTGTTGTGCCACTAACCTGGAGGTGTGGGTTTCCTTGATGAATATAGATACGTCCAAACCTTTTGTATTTCGATTTGGGTTCTGTGGCCGAAATGTATGGTATGAGTTGTAGCCTGGTAGTGCTGGCGTGCTCTCTGGAGCCTTAAACCAGATTTCTGTTACTGCACATTTATCGATTTTCTCCATGCTGAGGAGTGCCTCGAGTGCGTGCATTTTGAGGTTTAGACATCTGGCATTAAGTAGCATTACCCTCAGTTTTTTGTTACTTGTGTAATCATAGCCTCACATCAGGCTTCATGCCCACTGAGTGGTTTACAGCTACATTTATCCCACTCCACAAGGGAGGATCCACCTTGGATCCCAGGAACTACCATCCCATCAGTCTGTTGAGCCTGATCTGCAAGGGTATGGAATGCATTATAATTGAACATATAAAAGAAGACATTGGCAAGCCTCAAACACTGGAAACCATCCAGTTTGGCCTATTGAAGGGCCAATCATGTCTCCAAAACTTGATTGACTTCTTTAAATCAGTCTCTAGAGCTGTGGAAGGTGGTAAGGTGGTTCATACAGCCTATCTGGACCTAGCCAAGGGCTTTGACACCATCTCTCACTCGGAAACATAGATAAACGTACTAAGCTGCCCATACATTTCCACGTCACACAATGGGTTGCCAGCTGGCTTACTGACAGAACACACTGTAAAAGTAGCTGACTCCAATACCAGCTAAAAACAACTGACAAGTCGAGTACCTCAGGATTCAATCCTAGGACCACTCATGTTTGGTATCTACGTCTCTGAAGTACATGCAAACACTATGGGACCCTCTCTAAAAAAGTTCACAGATGACTGCTAACCAGGAGCCACTGTTGAATCCCCAAATGATGTGGGTATTCTACTAAAGAGAATTACAGAAACAGATGCTTGGTGTCAGAGCCATGGGCTCAAGCTTAATGGCCAGAAATATGTGGTTATCCCCTTTGGGAAATACCATGTACCCATGAATTATCAAATAGGTGGCAGTACACTAAACACCAAGGTGTGATGACAGACTTAGGGACACAGGTGGACAGTGGTGTCACATTCAATAACCACATTGCCACAACAGTGAGGTGATCCTTCTATGTGGTATACCTCATCACTAATGGATTTTCATCCAGGAACACAGAGGTAGCTGTCCAACTGTACTCATCCCTCATTACATACATTATAGAGTGCAATGCCCCACTTGGTATGTACCTCACATGACATATGCAACAGCTGCAAAGGCTGCAGAAATACATCACTAAAGTATCACAGCCTAAAGCACATGCCCTATGTTGACCGTCTCAAAAACCTTCAGATATACTCTGAGGCATATTTTATACTCAGAGACTATCTCTGCTTAACATACAGTGCCATGTCGAACCCTGGGTATTGACATCTGTAATAAGTGTATGTAATGCCATGTACAATACATGAGTCTATGTGCTGTCATTACACTAGCAAGGGGTGTGAGTGTCATATCTGGGACACACAAGTATATGAGACCTGCACATCACTGTTATCCATATGAATGTGTTATGTGCAGGGGTAGTAACCCAGAGTACCTGCTGTCACACTGGCATTTAGTGTAACATGGCAGTACTACTTTTGACAGTGCTGTCCCAGGCAAGGGTAGAGTACTAAAAGTACTACTGACAACAAGCACACCTGAAGGCATAGCTGGACTCTGAGGCCTCAGTGTCATGTTCCTGATGTGTGGGCTGCATCACAGTGTATATCCCCTACTGGATAATGATCAGACATGTGGAATGCCACTGTAGAGTACTGTCTGTACAGAACATGTTAGTGAGGGTGCACAACATTTAGTACTGGCATACATATTGTTGTCAAACATACATCTGTTGACACATTCATCCTACTGCATAGCTACTTTCCAAGCTGATGTCTGTGAGTCCTTCTACAGATGTGTAGATGGCAGGTATCCAGCTGGGATATGTAAAAACAACCTATGGTTGATTGACACTGTCATGTCTGCCAAGCTGTGTACTAACTGGCACATATAGGAGACAGCAACCTGTATGGACCACCTGCCATGGGTACCTACACTACACTACCACAGTCAAAAGAACATGCTTGGGTACAGGTCTCCAACACAGGCACTAAGCATGAGTTGTAATACATGTTGCATACATTTCAACTGGATCACCTCAGTGGCCATGTGCAGAAGGCACCTGGAGGATTAGCTGATGCATATCACTCTCACCCTGAATGTCACCAAAGTGGTATCTGTTGATAGATTGCCTGCTGGAAAAATGGCAGGTAGCATGATACCAATGTACACACAACCCCTACACAACCCATCTCCCCATGGTCAATAGCCATGGACACAGCTATGACCACCTAGAGCAATGCACCACAGCACTGCCACGTGTATGTGTGCACTACTGAGAATAGCAGTGTCTGTGTGTTAGTACACCTGTAGGCCAGAACTCCGTGACAGCCTTCACAACCACCTCAACACCCATTGCCATAGTCAGATCTTGCTGCTGCTGTGTTGGACATGACATGTACCCTCTTACACTCCTCACCCTAATGGCTACATGAGCCATGCATTACCAGCACAACAGTGTTGTACAAATGGGTCAATAGGCATGCAAAACCCATTGAGGTCTGGCAAGTGTGTGTATGTGGGCATGTCTGCATATCTGTAGGGTGAACCATTCTGAGGCCACATACTCCTATTACACTACACATTGCCACACAGTAGTACAGATAGTGTTATCATCCCCATAGGTGAGGCACGGCAATGCAACACACTACTATGCCTGTGGCATGTGCATTAGATGGATATTCCTATAGTACCACTGTTGTGATATACAATTGGTTGTATTGCAGTCATGGGTAATGTGTCATAGTCGGTATGTCAGAGTGTCATCATGGGTTCCAGTGCATACAATAACAACTGGGGGATGTGGGTGCTATGTACACTTCCAATACACATTAGTACGCCCGGTATATGCCCCATGTACCACTTTATGGTGACCACTGTCAGCATCTACCATACAGGTAACTGAAACGACAATACAGCCCGGTTACACATGTGCTGTGTGCAGTCTACCTGTGACACATTGGACACATGGACTAGTTAGCACTAATAGGCCCAAGTCTCTCGGATGTGTGTCTGCCTGTTATGTGTCGTCAATGTGTGTATGATGGTATGTCACACTATACGACCATTACATCCACAATTACACATACCACCCACACACACACACACACACACACACACACACACACACACACACACACACACACACACACAGGCAGGGACACACACACACACACAGACACACACACACACACACACACACACACACACACACACACACACACACACACACACACACACACACAGGAAGCACACACACACACACACACACACACACACACACACACACACACACACACACACACACACACACACACACACACACACACACACACACACACACACACACACCCAGGGACACACATTGAGGGTCACACACACAGGGACACACACCCACACACAGGGACACACACATAGGGACACACACATACACACACACACACACACACACACACACACACAGGGACACACACACACATACACACACACACACACAGGGACACACACACACAGACCTCCAGGGATACACACACTGTACATGTATGTAGATGTTCTGCATGTAACATGTAACCTGGTACACACCTCACCCTAAATGTTGTGTGGTGTGTGCAATGAAAGCCACACAGTTCAGTAGCACTACTTACCTAGGTAGGGGTCTAGTCACAGTGTTGCCATGTAAGAATGTGTGTGTATGTGGATGGGTCTACATATGATAGCAGATTATACATGTCCCAGCGGGTCACCTGTCTATGTGGCACAGGCAATAACTGTTAGACAATCCTGTGACATGTGTGCAACTGTACTCTGGATAAGACACAGCCATGGTGTCACCACAGTGCCATAACCCTTGTGGAATATGACTGCAGACCATCCTCCTGCTAACACATGTACACCTACAACACAAATGGATAACATTATGAAGATCACAATCACCCAATGTTACTAACAGCTGACCTGCATCATAGTTGGATGGCTACACGACCTTACATCTATGCATTACACATTACTTCTGACAACATGTTATACTGCAGTACATTACTGCACTGTATTACAGTCACCGTGTGCATCAGAACCATATTAGCCTGTTCCTGCATCGATGTTATGGATGACAAGGATGTGGCACAGGCATCATCATATGCACAGGGTGTGTTGCTGGTTTCCCAGAGGCCGAGGGTGGTCCATACATTTGACACCATGTGTGTGGGTGAGGGGTTTAATTAATTGGATGGGGCATGGTGATGTGGTGTGTATTAGTATGGGGTTGCCCTACATGTGTTTGGTGGTGGGTATGTGTGGGTATGCCTGCACACAGTTCTGCCATGTGGCTGCCCATACAGGTGTTTTTGGACAGCTAAAGACCATACCTGGCCACGAACATGCTGACTGTGCCTGCCAGGGGTTCAACGGGCACTTGCAGGTACAGGACTTGAGGTGCTGCTCTCCCCTGATGATGACAGATATCTGCTGGTACCATGTCCCACCTGGGACTTGCCAGGGCCAATTGCATGAGGCCTGCTTTGGTGTGGTGTGGGCAGCACTCCCAGTGATTTGCTACTACTTCCAGCACGGGAGTGGCTTGGCATCCTAGCATGTCCACTTCGACAGTCAGATGTTGTTTATGGCCTACGTCCATGCAGCCATCACACCACTCCCACCAGGTTTTCAAGCACAGACATACCACAGTCAAGGAGGCCCACCATCTCACCCCACTGTCGATCCATGATCACGTTCTGTTCATGGAGGGCAGCAGCAAGTTCACGGATGTTGTCACTTACAGATGAATAGGCAGCCCTCTGCAGCCTCAGGCCCTGTCTGTTGTACATTTCTATATGTGTCTGTGCCTCCGTGACGGTCTAAAACATGTGCCTGGTGGTACCAGATGTGGTGCCTCTACAAGGGGCAGGATGACCAGCAGCTGTACCATGAGTACCCTAGTGCATCCGCCTATGTGGTGGCCTGCTGGACATCTGGCTACACCTGCTGTGGACAGACATATCTAGCATGGTCACCACACTACCCTGTGCACAGCTAACTGCCAACTGTCCCTCAGCTATAGCCACTGGTGATGGGGCATGTGTAGGCACAGAAACTGTGTGCGGGGGTGGGGTGGCTAAGAAGGGGATGTCAAATGTTGGCACTGTGTCGACCCCTGACAAACCCACCTGTGCCTCAATCATGGTCTCATCATCATCAGTATCTCCATGCACACCAGCAGGTTGCCTGCAGGAGGGACCCTGACCCACCTCGCCACCTGTGAGGGATAAAAAGAAATGCGCTGTCCAGCATTACATAACAATACACACACACACACACACACACACACACACACACACACACACACACACACACACACACACACACACACACACTCCACCTTAATACCTACCTGTATGTGATGCTACAGACAGTCCCACATGTATTCCCCTTAAGTTGCCCATCATACATCACACCTGGTGACATACACTTATTAATGCCACTCATTAATGTCTCATTCCTCTAAATGCCTACAAAAGTGACCACAACACAAGACCTGTTACTCCATTATCTCCACTACCTGAGTGTAGAACTGTTAACATGGCCTCACTGCTGTCATTCAGTGTTCACCCTATATGTGAGGGGCTGATATGTTCCCTCCATAATGTCACACACTGTAGTGTCATGTGTAAGGATTGCTCAGTACATGCCTGACATGCTGCTCAATCAACCTATCATGCGACAGCTGTGATATATGTGTACACTCCCTGCTGTTGCCTAGTAATTTCCCAATGCATCTGTAGTGCTGCCTACATATGTTGTCATTCACCTCCCTGCTGTATGCGATATTGAGGGTATACCAGGTATTTACTTTCCCTCCCAATGCATTTTCCATGTTACAGACCTTATTAGACCATCAGCTGTCCTGTGATTACATATCAGACAAGTATTCCTGTTGTGTCTTGTGTCAGTCCATGTCCATGTACAGCACTATCACAAAGGGAAGTATTGCCATATCATGAACTCCACAGTCACACATGTGTATACATGGACACCCACACAACCACACACACATGCACACACACATCCTACATGCAGCAACCTCCCTCCTCTACACCACATGGAACCTACAGATGACATGAACACCCACCCACACAGAGACACACATACACAGACATACATACAGGTGAGGTTGCACAATGATAGTACACACAGTTCTCCCATTACCCATCTGTCAATGTGCATAACATATGGTACACAACAGCATGCAGTGCAGCTATAGTCAATCCATGCTAGCAATAGTATACATGTGTGTGAGGCATGGCCTGTGTTAGTAGGTGATACCCCTTCCCCTGGGGAACAATGGACCCATGTACACAGTTTTGCTATGCACCATTTATACATCCTGCCATGTACTGTGCAGCACAACTCACAGGTGTACATTCTATTGTTGAATGTGTAGTACTGTGTCAGTTATGTCAACTGTAATGCTCACAGATCCTATTTTTTCCAGCAAAACATACCTTGGATGACATGTGGTCAGATGTCAGTTGTGAATGCTTGATGTGTGGTTTGCAGCTCTCAACATTAGCAGACCATGTATGAACAATCCAATAGTAGTACACTCACAACTGCCAGATCATACCATGGCTATGGGGAGTCTGCACACTCTTATTGATGTGATGCACCATTCCTTGATCTGTCATGGGACAGCATCGCTACATATATTAACAGTACATGAGCCTGATATGTGCCATATGTCCTGTACATCCACATGCAGTCTCTACTAAAGGTGTTAGGTGTGTGGATGCTAACCGCATTGCATACAGTTGTGTGTGTGCCTATGTGTGCACATGGTTATCATGACATTTTGTTGCACCCATTATGTGTACTACAGCAGTCGCTATTCCTGTCAGGGGTATACTAGCATGGTCCATCTGCATTTGCTTGTGTATGGTCAGTCTGCCCTACACATGTGCACCCAAATATGCATGATCACAAAGACTACTCATATGCACAGCCCTTGGTGTTCATATAATGCCGTCACTAATTTTGTGGGTGTAGAGTTACATCTGCCACAGCTACTGACCCAGTATGTGTGTAGATACAGCCATTCTTACCATTCGTATGGCTCCCTGCTGCATTCCACTGGTGTGTCATGTTGAAATCCCCTCCCCACTTTCAGGCTTTTTGCAGATGCTTGACAAGTATGGGCTACACATGTGTGTCAGTTTGCAGTGTCCCATACACTGAACAGCACATGTTACAGTCATGTCCCAGCTAATAATGTGGGCCTCATTAATACATTATGCCATAGTATGCATCTGTAACAGTTGCCATTGTAATACTGGTTTATAAACTGTTGGTGCACTGTACAGGCGTAATGCTTCACACTTGGCCCTACTGTAGTCTGTGCGTGCCACCATTATGTTGATCCCTGTAGACAAATTTCACAATGACAGGGCGTTACTTATCCCGCAGGCATCTGACATACCTATCCAATACCCCATCATGGTCACCACTGTGATGCAGTGTATGCAATAGCAACAATATGTGAACACGTACAGCATGGATTAAGGTAGGTGTGTTAAATGTGTGCATGGCATATACCATAGCCAGTACATGCCCAGTGTTTTGGCAAGCATCAACTTAAACCATACTCACCAGCTACAGGCTGCTGCCATGTTTATATACCAGAGGGCCCTGCATTAGAGTGTGAGAGATGCAATGTCAGTGGCCATAGCTGTGGCATTGCTACAGGGTGGGTGCCGCATTATAGTACATCAACAGTACAAGTCTACAATACTAGCACTTATGCACATCTGTTTATTACTACTATGCACCAACAAACAATAGTTATGACATATCAAATATGCCAACTTTACAAGGCAGAGGTACCGATGGCTATGAAAAGAATGAAGAATGGAAAGGCTGTTGGTCCAGATGACATACCTTTGGAAGCTAAGAGGTGTTTAGGGGAAATGGCAGTGACATGATTAACCATATTGTTTGATGGACTCTTGAAATGTGAGAGGATGCATGAGGAGTGGAGAAAAGGTGTTTTGGTACTGGATTATATGAATAAGGGTGATGCACAGAGCTGTAGTAACTACAGAGGGGTAATATTGATCATTCACAGCATGAAATTATTGGAAATAGTAGTGGAAGCTGGGTTAAGAAGGGAGGTGATTCTTAGTGATCAGTAATATGGTTTAATTCCAAGAAAGATCACTACAGATGCAATGTTTGCTCTGAGACTGTTGATGTAGAAGTACAGGGAAGGTCAGAAGGAGTTGCATTGTGTCTTTGTGGACTTAGAGAAAGCATATGACAGGGTGCCTAGAGAGGAGTTGTGGTATTGTGTGAGGAAGTTAGGGGTGGCAGAGAAGTATGTAAGAGTTGTACAGCATAAGTACAAGGGTAGTGTGACAGCAATGAGATCTGCAGTGGGAGTGGCAGATGCGTTTAAGGTGGAGGTGGGACTACATCAAGGATCAGTTCTGAGCCCTTTCTTATATGTAGTGGTGATGGACAGGTTGACAGCCGAGATCAGACAGAAGTCCCCGTGGACTATGATGTTTGCAGATGACATTGTGATATGTAATGAGAGTAAGGAACAGGTTGAGGAGACCCTGGAGAGGTGGAGATATGCTCTAAAGAGGAGGGGAATGAAGGTCAGTGGACTATGACAGCATATATGTGTGTGAATGAGAGGGAGGATAGAGGAATTGTGAGGATGCAGGCAGTAGGTTTGGCGAAGGTGAATGAGTTCATATACTTGGGATCAACAGTTCAGAGTAATGGCGAGTGTGGTAGAGAGGTGAAGAAGAGAGTACAAGCAAAGTGGAATGGGTGGAGATGAGTGTCAGGAGGGATTTGTGACAGACGAGTACCAGTAAGAGTGAAAGAGAAGGTCTACAAGAAGGTAGTGAGACCAGCTATGTTATATGGGTTAGAGAGAGTGGCATTGACAAACAGGCAGGAGTCAGAGCTGGCTGTGGCAGAGTTAAAGATATTAAGACTTGCGCTGGGTGTGATGAGGGTAGACAGGATTAGGAATAAGTATATTAGACAGTCAGCCCAGGTTGGACAATTTGGAGACAAAGCCAGAGAGGTGGAATTGTATTGGTTTGGACATATGCTGAGGTGGGATGCTGGGTATATTGGGAATAGGATGCTAAGGCTGAAGCTACTAGGTAATAGGAGAAGATAAAGGCCTAAGGTAAGGTTTATGGATGTAGTGAGAGAGGACATGCAGATGGTTGGTGTGATAAAGCAAGATGCAGAGGACAGGAAGAAATGGAAACAGGTGATCCACTATGTTGACCCCTAACTGGGAAAAGCGAAATGAAGACGAAGATGCTCCACCTATACAGATGCATATGCAAATGTGGTCTACTGATGTCCTCAGCTGGTGTGTGGGTAACACCCACCTCCAAAATGCTGTCTGACACTTGTAAATTGGTATGGACAGGTGCCCCAAGGCTGCTGAGGAGCTGTTCCACACTTGTCAGGGGAGGATAGGTTGCATGACCCCCCCCATTGCAAGGTGATCCCCCCATACTGCAGCAGCACACCTGCGAGCATTGTGAAGCAGGTCAGAGCAATGATGCCGAACCTGCTCATAACTTCAGTTCTGGTGTCCAACATCATGGACCTGGTGGATGAGGTTGTTTCACAGGGGGGTCCACTCCTGCTGCTCAAGTGCATGCCTGCCAAACAGTAACCCGTAGTGATTGCTGAGGTAGATGAGGATGATCTCTATTTCCTCTGTGGAATATGATGGAAGCCGCCCTAAGGGCATCTTGCCTGAAAGACATAAATATGGAAACAGGTCTCAGCAAATCATACAGCAAGGTTACCATAGTTCATAATACACATTTTTGTCCCCCCATAAATCTGCAACAATAAACTATTCACACAACTTAATAGGTATGGCACACCTTAACTAACAGTGGGATATATATCTATTGTATTGTAACACACTTTGTGCTATGTGACTCTGGCCATGTTTCCTGTGTGGACACTATCATTGCTGGTGTGTTACAGTCTGTTCACCTGCATGGCATTGTCAGGGCCACTATGGCTCCATATATCCATGTGGCATGCTTGCTATGTGATTGCTGCACATCTGACATTCTGTGTTATTAGGAATATCTATGCATGCTTTTTGACATGTTCAGGGATTGTGTAGAATATTACTACCAACATATGTTCTATAACAGTGACACAGTAGCATGTTTAGGGGGATATTTGGGACCAGAGCCACCTCTCCATCCACATCTGGCCATGTTAACAGGTCACATTGCATGTGGGACCCACCCAGAGGCCTCCTCAACTACTGGTCCACACTAAACCATCATTATGAGAGTCCAATCAAGACAAAAATAAGTGTAGAAGAATAAAAATATTTCAATGCATTGGCTGCATGACAGCTTACTTAATATCTAGATGGAAACAAAAGGTTTTGAGGCATGAAAAAATAAATTACTTTTTAAATACATTACTGGAATGCCAGTCAAAATCAAGTATAAGAAAAACCAGAAGCACTCAACTCAAACCACTTCTCCTTGCACTACAGTTCTAATTATAATTTATATTCAGCTTTATTAAAGTACCAAGTAACATGTTGAAAGTAGAAATCTCTGTGATGCCCCCACTTGTAAAAATGTTTGTTATCCAAAAAAGACCTGCTGCCTGACAACTATCTACTTGTTTCATGGGGAAAACATGATCAAAGTAAAAAATGAAAAGCAAACAAGAAACAAGCTCAAGATACATTGCTTAAAGGATTACTGTACAGGTTATTGACCACACATGATTGGCATTCTGTTTACTTTACGGGTAAAGTCTGTAGAGATGACTGGAAGTCTCCAACAAGTGTAATGAGCTTTTTAAAATAATGGAATCCTGTCCTTTAATACCCAAGGCTTATACATTATCTAGTCAAGTATTCTCTGCATGGCAACAACAGAAAGGCTTTCAATGTTGGCAATTCTTTAACAGTATGCTTATTAAAGCTTACTTGCATCTTACGATCTCAGACAAGCTTACCTTATGGTCATTAAAGCATTGCTACTTAAACACAGAGCAACAGGCACTTTCTGAGTAATAAGCATAAATCTGAGTAATAAGCATAAATCAACAGTACAAAAATATGACAGAAACCAGACCGTTCTGCAAAATCAAGGACAGATGAAAAGCCACTGTAGTACTTGTGTCTACCTTGGATGGGGGGACACACTGCACATTTACACTGCATAACTACTCCTTTTCTTGCTTGGACACATTCAGAGTCACTACATGGGGGAGTGGGGTGCAACAAGTATGTCACAATTTGAAATGTCTCTGACTGACTGTGATGGCCCTGACACATTTGTCATACCTCTCAACCTCAGAGCAAGAAATCTGGACAAAGCCATACACAGAAGTGGGACAAAGGCCCAAAAATAAGGACAATTTTTAAATATTGCTCTAATAAACTTAGAAAGATAATAGAATATTTCTTGCATTAATATAAATTTTCTGAAGGGTATAAAATCTGAAACTCAAATGTCTGTCATTATTTTCTAATTTCAGTCTTTAGTGATTTGTCACCAATTTGCCAAAAAACACAATTTTATGAAAAATGGACCAAAAATGTGATGCAAAAATATAAAATAGCCACACAATACAGCTGGGAACCTGTCAAAGAAGGGACACTTTAATATTAGTACTGCTAACTTGAGCAGCTGACAAAATAAAAGAATCTACATGCATTTCAAGTAATCTATAACTTTGATTATTACAGTTATTTCTTAATTGTAAACCCTCCAAGTTTTCTTCCAAAATTGCTATTTTGTGGAGGGATTATTAGGGGGAAGAGCAACATTTTGAGCCAAAATCGGCGACAATTGAGAGGTTGGCTATGCCTAATTCTATAAAGTAATTTATTTGCATGTACCTCTCAACCTGTTAATGCAGTAAATCTGAACAAGGACAAATATATTAGAGGAACATATAAACAGTAATAAAAATTGCTCTTGTATAAATTGAGACAGTTGATAGAATAACAGTTTTTACTTTAGCATGCATTTTTCTGAAGGTTATGAAGTCTGAAACTCAGTGTATCATTATTTATTGACTTAATTCCTAAATGATTTGCCAGAAAACTACAAATTTTATGAAGAACAAACCAAAAATAAGAAGCAAAAATCTATTAATTCTTTGAAAATCTGGACAGTTGGGAGGTATAGTTCAGCTGGGCTTGTCTGAGTTTGCTGCCCTTCCCCCCTGGCAAAATCAAGGTTGAATGGAGCCTCTGCAGCCATTCCAATGAACCATTACTTGGCTTTTTCACTCCATTTACCATAAACACTAATGTGCATACTGCTTTACTTCTATGATGAGTTGGACTTCATTTGAAAGTTTTATTTTGTATTTTACAGCACAAACACTAAGTCATCTGCTAAACAAAGCAATGCAGTCTCACAATGAAAACTTAGCATTAAAACTTCTCTGCCCTTGAAACTCAAATTCATTGAAACAGCATTGAAACCCACATTCAAAGAAAATACATTTTGCCAGTGGCAGATAAAGATTAATTTTGGGCTGTTTTCAAATCACAGGCCCCTTGCATATGAAACATACATGTGCTCTTTGATACACCTTCCTCATTGTACTAAAGTATATTCCTTGTACAATACAGTACAGTTATTAGAGGGCATTTTAAATTTGTTTTGAACATTTTTCCAGTAAACAATGAAACAAAACGCATGCACCCATAATGGCAAAACTGTCTAGTTCAGAACATTTATCAAAAAGTCTACTCAGACTTCCACAGTCCACCATTATTAGTAAATATGCACAATTCTACAGTCCACCATTATCAGTAAATATGCACAATTCTACAGTCCGCCATTATCAGTAAATATGCACAATTCTACAGTCCATTATCAGTAAATATGCACAATCTCTGAAGAAGTAAAAGTCATCTAAATAATTCCACATTAAAGAAATCTGTAACTAATGAAGAGGTTGCTGCTAGCAAACACCTTTATATTTCATGGTTTCATCGAAAAATAAAGTGTCTGTTGCCCTTCAGGAATAAATTGCCTATATTACATTAAAAAATGATAAGCTAGTAATATTGCAAGAGGAAATGGATGGCAAGCTGATAACAGACTTATAGTTAATATCTTCACCAAGGAGAACATTCTCAGTACGGCAGCATCCAACCCTTGTGGGAGTAGAACCCACAGCCTGCTGCATCAAACGCAAGTACACAACCTGTTGTGCTATTAACAAGGCAAACTGACTTCACTTAAGCAACACTAAACTTCTGTTCCCCTGCAGCTCTCAGCTCCTTGTAAAATCTACTCAGTACTCAACTGCATCTCAACTTCGCAGCACAAGAAAACTGGAAAAAGCCAAAATGTATTGGGGAGGGTCAAAAGCCCAAAATCCAGGGACACATTAAACATTGCTTGTATAATC
Source organism: Protopterus annectens (assembly GCF_019279795.1). NCBI lineage: Eukaryota > Metazoa > Chordata > Ceratodontiformes > Protopteridae > Protopterus > Protopterus annectens. The sequence goes on along the minus strand of NC_056729.1, from coordinate 237,257,550 downwards.
TTGGAAAGTTGCTAGAATAAAATGCTGTGTTACCACCATACATTTTACTGCCAAGGTCCCTGTGCAAAACAGTCAGAGCAACATACCACTACGCCAAATCAGCTGCTTTGTGAAAGAGAAATGCTGCGTTACCACCATACATTTTACTGCCAAGGTCCCTGTGCAAAACAGTCAGAGCAACATACGCCAAATCAGCTGCTTTGTAAAAGAGAGGAAGACTGAAACTTAAATGGCTATCATTTAGTGAATTCAGTTCTCACCATAGCTGTCAACCTCTTAGTACAAATCACCTGGACAAACCCAGTAATGAGGGAATACAGCCCTCAAACATATTCAGTGAATTCAGTTCTTGCCATAGCTGTCAAACTTAGCACAAAAAACCTGGATGAAGCCAATAATGGGGGAATACAGTCCCAAAAATAGGGACAAATTTCAAATATTCATCTTATAAACTTAGAAAATTGCTAGAATAAAATGTTGTGTTATGGTTGTGTTACTATATATTTTCTGAAGAACATGAAGTCTGAAATTCAAATGCCTGTCAATTTTACTGCTGACAGAACAAAAACAATTTTCAGCAGAGACCCAGGGAGAAATAGTGCAGACATGTCTTTGTAAAATGATAGGACACCAGAGCAAATCCACACAAACACAGGGAGGAGATGCAGACTCCACACAGAAGGCACCCCAGCCAAGAATCAAACCAGAAAACCTATAGCTGCAAGGCAACAATACTACCATTGCACCATCAAACATGCAAGGGATTCAACATTCAGAAACCTGAAGTCTGAAATTCAAATGCCTGTCAATTTTATTTAACATTTGCTAATCAGGACAGTCTGACTTGGAACAAAAAAAAAAATTCAGCAGAGGCCCAGGAAGAAATAATGCAGACATGTCTTTGTAACATGGGAGGACACAAAAGCAAACACCTGGAGAAGATACAGACCCCACAAACAAGGCAACCCAGCCAAGAATCAAACCTAAGCACCTGCAGCTGTGAGGCAACAATGCTACTACTGCACCATCAAATATCAAGCATTGCAGCATTTACAAACCACAGATATTATGACGAACAGATCAGATCAAATATGAGGCAAAAATCTGCAATTTTTTTTTTTTACAAATGGTGGTGGGTAGGGAATTCAGGTCTTTAACACCTGCATGCAAGGTACAGGGTTCAAGCCTGAGGTATTCCCTACCACACACACACACACACACACCTGTAGTAGCAAACCACAAAAACTAAATATACTGCCCTGGGTGCCAAACCGTCATTATGAGAGTCCAATCAAGACAAAATGAAGTGTAGAAGAATAAAAATATTTCAATGCATTGACTGCATGACAGCTTAATATCTAGATGGAAGCAAAAAAGGTTGTGAGTCTTGAAAAAATAAATTGCTTTTTTTAATACATTAATGGAATGCCAGTCAAAAAATGAAACGCAAACAAGAAATAAGCTCAAGATACATTGCTTAAAAGGATTACTGTACAGGTTATGGACCACGCAATTGGCATTCAGTTTACGGGTAAAGCCTGCAGAAATGACTGGAAGTCTCCAAGTGTAATGAGACTCTTAAAATAATGTAATTCTGTCCTTTATTACAAATACTGACATATGCATTTCAGTACCCAAAGCTTATACATTATCTAGTTAAGTATTCTCTACATGGCAACAGAAAGGCTTTCAGTGTTGGCAATTCTTTAACAGTATGCTTACTAAAGCTTACTTACATCTTACAATCTCAGCCAAGCTTACCTGATGGTCATTAAAGTATTGCTACTTAAACACAGAGCAACAGGCACTTTGAGTAATAAGCATAAATCAACAGTACAAAAATATGACAGAAACCAGATCATTCTGTAAAAATCAAGTACAGATGAAAAGCCACTCTAGTACTTGTGTCGACCTTGGATGGGTGGGATTCTCTGCACATTTACACTGCATAACTACTCCTTGCCTTGCTTCGACACATCCAGAGTCACTGCATGGGGGAGTGAGGTGCAACAAGTATGTCACAGTTTGAAATGTCTCTGCCTGACTTGTGATGGCCTTGACACATTTGTCATACCTCTCAACCTCAGAGCAAGAAATCTGGACAAAGCCATACAAAGAAATGGGACAAAGGCCCAAAAATAAGGACAATTTCTAAAATATTGCTCTTATAAACTTAGAAAGCTAATATAGGTCTTGCATTAGTATGAATTTTCTGAATGGTATGAAATCTGAAACTCAAATGTCTGTCATTATTTTCTAACTTCAGCCTTTAATTATTTGTCACTAATTTGCCAAAAAAACACAATTTTATGAAAAATGGACCAAAAATGTGATGTAAAAATATAAAATAGCAACACAATACAGCTGGGAACCTGTCAAAGAAGGGACACTTTAATATTAGTACTGCTAACTTGAGCAGCTGACAAAATAAAATCTACATGCATTTCTGAAATAAAAGTAATCTGATTATGACAGTTATTTCTTAATTATAAACCCTCCATGTTTTCTTCCAAAATTGCTATTTTGCAGAGGGATCATTAGGAGAAGAGCAACATTTTGAGTCAAAATCAGGGACAGTTGAGAGGTTTGGCTATGCCTAATTCTATAAAGCAATTTATTTGCATGCACCTCTCAACCTGTTAATGCAATAAATCTGGACAAGGCCAAATATATTGGGGGAACATATAAACAGTACTAGAAATTGCTCTTGTATAAACAGGGACCATTGATAGAACAGGTCTTACTTTAGCATGCATTTTTCTGAAGGTTATGAAGTCTGAAACTAGTGTGTCATTATTTAGTGACTTAATTCCTAAATGATTGCAGAAAACCACAAATTTTATGAGGAACAAACCAAAAATAAGAAGCAAAAAATTTATTCATTCTTTGAAAATCTGGACAGTTAGGAGGTATAGTTCAGCTGGGGCTGCCTAAGTTCGTCACCCTTCCCCCTCACAAAACCATGGTCGAATGGAGCCTCCCCCTGCAGCCATTCCAATGATCCATTACTTTGCTATTTCACTTCATTTACCATAAACACTAATGTGCATACTGATTTACTTCTATGATGATTTGAACTTCATTTGAAAGTTTTATGTTGCATTTTACAGCACAAACACTAAGACATCTGCTAAACAAACTTGGCATTAAAACTTCTCTGCCCTTTAAAGTCACATTTATTGAAACAACATTAAAACCGACATTCAAAGAAAATACATTTTACCAGTGGCAGATAAAAATTAATTCTGGGCTGTTTTCAAATCATAGGCCCCTTGCATATGAAACATAGATGTGCTCTTTGATACACCTTCCTATTGCTTTGAACATTTTTCCAGTAAATAATGAAACAAAACTGCCCAATTCAGAACATTTCTATCATAAACGTCTACTCAGACTTATACAGTCCACTATTATCAGTAAATATGCACAATCTCTGAAGTAGTAAAAAAGTCATCTAAATAATTCCACATTAAATAAATCTGTAATTAAGTGGTTGCTGCTAGCAATCACTTTTATATTTCATGGTTTCATCGAAAAGTAAAGTGTCTGATGTCCCTGAGGAATACATTGCCTAAATTACATTAAAAATAAGCTAGTAATATTGCAATAGGAAATGGATGGCAAACTGATAACAGGCTCATAGTTAGTATCTTCACTTTCAGTACGGCAGCATTCACCCCTTATGGGAGTAGAACCAACAACCTTCTGCATCAAAAGCAAGTACACAACCTGCTGTGCTATTAGCAACCGGAGCTGTTTTAGCATAATCAGCACTAAACTTCTCTTCCCCCTGCAGCTCTCCGCTCCTTGTAAAATCTACTCAATACTCAACTGCATCTCAACTTCGCAGCACAGGAAGTCTGGAAAAAGCCAAATTTATTGGGGAGGGTCAAAATGGTAAAAAACAGGGACACATTAAACATTGCTTGTATAATTTTGGAAAGCTGCTAGAATAAAATGCTGTGTTACCACCATACATTTTACTGCCAAGGTCCCTGTGCAAAAGAGTCAGAACAACATACCACTATGCCAAATCACCTGCTTTGTGAAAGAAAAATGCTGTGTTACCACCGTACATTTTACTGCCAAGGTCCCTGTGCAAAACAGTCAAGAGCAACATACCACTACGCCAGATCGGCTGCATTGTGAAAGAGAGGAAGACTGAAATTTAAATGGCTATCATTTAATGAATTCAGTTCTCAACATAGCTGTCAACCTCTCAGCACAAAACACCTGGACAAACCCAGTAATGAGGGAATACAGCCCTCAAACATATTCAGTGAATTCAGTTCTTGCCATAGCTGTGAACCTTAGCACAAAAAAACTGGGCAAAGCCAATAACAGGGTATTACAGTCCCAAAAATAAGGACAAATTTCAAATAGTCATCTTATAAACTTAAAAAATTGCTATAATAAAAGGTTGTGTTACTATATATTTATTGCTAGAATAAAAAGTTGTTTTACTATGTATTTTCTGAAGAATATGAAGTCTGAAATTCAAATGCCTGTCAATTTTACTTCTGACAGAATAAAAACAATTTTCAGCAGAGGCCCAGGGAGAAATACTGTAGATGCATGTCTTTGTAAAATGGCAGAAACCAGAGCAAATCCACACAAACACAGGGATAAGATGCAGACTCTACAAAGAAGGCACCCCAGCCAAGAATCAAACCAGAAGCTGCTAGACAACAATACTGCCACTGCACCATCAAACATATAAGGAAGCAAACATTCAGAAACCTGAAGTCTGAAATTCAAATGCCTGTCAATTTTATTTAACATTTGTTAATCAGGACAGTCCGACTTGGAACAAAAAAAACAATTTTCAGCAGAGGCCCAGGAAGAAATAATGCAGACATGTCTTTGTAACATGGGAGGACACAAAAGCAAACCCACACAAACACAGGGAGAAGATACAGACCCCCCCCCACAAAGAAGGCACCCCAGCCAAGAATCAAACCCAAAAACCTGCTACTGTGAGGCAACAATACTACCACTGCACCATCAAATATCAACCAATGCAACATTTACAAACCACGGATTTTATGAGGAATAGATCAGATCAAATATGAGGCAAAAATCTGCATTTTTATTTTACAAATGGTGGTGGGTAGGGAATTCAGGTCTTTAACACCTGCATACAAGATACGAGGTTCAAGCCTGTGGTATTTCCTGCCACATCACCGTGAGTCTAACCACCAGTATATTGCACCTGGGGCATTCACACACACACACACACACACACACTCTGCCCCTGCATCTGCATCCAGGGTGTTTACCCACCACATGTGTCATATACCACCCTTTAGGCTCTTTTCTCTATCTACCAACGCAACCCACCTCCACAAATATACCTACTATCTTTACCCGGATTCACAATCCCACCTTCACAGACAAGTACAATGTGGTCCCAAAAAGGGGTTTACAAGTGACATACCTGTCCACGTTGCACACATTTAATGCTGTGAGGACTGATATGTGTGATATCCCCTCCCACATAGCATGCAGCACCGTGATGCAAAAATACGGGGCATGTATATATGTGTATATATATATATATATATATATATATATATATATATATATATAGATATATATATATATATATATATATATATATATATATATACATATATATATATATATATATATATGTACATATGTGTGTGTGTTTGTATATATGTCAACACAGACATGTATATATCTCTATATATGTGTAGATATATAGTACGTTGTATATCTGTGTTTATATATACATGTAAGTCTCTGGGCAGGATTCACGAAGCCTCCGTGTAAGAGATACAAGGCTTACACGGAGGCTGCAGTTAAAAGGTGTGACATCAGCATGTCATGCATATGCATGAGGGCATGCTGAATCACACCTAAGGCTAACACGGTCCATGGAAGACAGTAGGGGGCATGTCCGTAGGCTGAGCCCTGCAAGCGGACACGCCCCCAGAAGAGTAAAAGTGCCCAAAGTAAACACCCACGACAGAGTACATGGAAATGTGAATAAACACAACACAACACATGCCCCCACAGACTATGAACATAAAATTATATAAATGAACATGTTATATATTTTTTTTAACTGTAAAGATGCTTGCCCGTGAGTGCGCTCGTTTGCACGGGCGTGCCTGAAGCTCAGCCACAGTTAGCAGTAAGTGGAAAAGCATATAAGAACTAACTATGCAAAGTAAGCCAAAAAGCAATAGTGTAGTGGTAGAGATGTCGGCTGAAAAGCAGGCAGTCATGGTTCAAGCCCCCCACAACATCAATTTTTATTTTTAGTGAAATAAGCACGAAACACATCCCGGACATATATGTACACATATAAAATTATATTTTATGTAAAATGTAATGAAATAGGCCATTTATTTTGAAAAAATGTGAGATAACAAAAGAATAAAAAATGCCAGATGTGCTTATAGCTGAGCTGCAGTTTAACAAGGTGAGTGCATCTGCCCGTAGGTGAGCAGTGGTTTAACAGATGTAAAATGAGTGCCCAAAGGTGAGCAGTGGTTTAACACACTGAAACTGTGTGCCCCTAGCTGAGCTGAGCGTAATATGCGTGCTGACAGCCAAATGAAGCGTAAACCAGCGTAACCCGTTTGTGCAGAGCTGCGCACCACGCGAACAAGCTAACCGACGGGCAACGTTGAGCAAGCTGTAACAAAACTGCCTTTACACAGACACACCCCCTAGCCTGTCTAGACAGTCATAAAATATAAAAGCAGTGGCCAGGTTCAAACCCAGGATGCCATGCACCATAGTCAATGTACTGAACAACTAAGCCATGACAGCTGTACTTAAAAATGCAGTATTAGCAAATATATAGGAATGAATAGAAAGTGAAGCATGACAAAGCAGGTTTTGTGAAGCTGATACAATTCCAAAATGGCCAATCACAGATACGTGCGGGAAAAACGGCATATATAAGCCCCATAGGCAGGAATACACAGCATAAATGATTATAGAACTAACTTGCAGCCAGAATGTCAGGAGTAGGTGAGGGTAGTTGCTTTCGAGCACAGAGGTGGGACGTTGAGGAGTCCAGATATATGGTCTGGCTCCTAGTCCACAATCATGAGGCCCAACTCATGCAGGGCTAGGTCCTGTGGGGAGCATATAGGGCTGAGGCGAGGTACCGGTTGGCTCATGATCTCACCAGTGCCACAGGGATTCCAAGGACTGGTGAGCAAGTTCGTCACCACCATGCGGACCTAAAGAGACGTAAGCAGGACCAATTGAACCTTTGGATCCAGGAGGCCCGGCAAATGCCCAACGCCCCACTACTGAGTAAGTTACATTTAATTATGTATGTAAGAAATTAAACTAGCTGATATTATGGAGATGTGTATTCCAATATTACTTCATTTATATTACAGCTGCAGGTGTCCATTCTGTGAACCGCAGAGCCTATGGCAATAGGCTGGTGCGGTTGTGCCACCAGGCAGGTCAGTAATACTCTCCCAGTAACTGTAAAGAAATATAAAAGTATGACAGTTAGCAAAAGAGTGCAGTGTAGTCACTAAGTAATAAAATGTGCAAGTAACAGTGTAAGAGTGTTTGCAAGTATTGCTTGATTACAAAAGTGTGTTGCAGTCTGTAATCCAAACAGAAAAATGAAAATGTCTGAAATAAAGTCTGAAATAAAGATGCCCCACCTGTAATATAATAGTACACAACCTGCAGCAAGCTGAAAAGTACAGCTGCAGAAGATGAGCAAATCACATGTGTGAAATATATCCCTGTTGAAATACTGAAACATGACAGAAGTGAGACTGCTGGAAAGGATTGTAATAACTACAGATAAAACATGTCAATAAAGCCTATAAGTAAGTACCATCCTGAATAGTAAAATTAAAACAAGTGAGAGAGTGTGAGAAAGAGTTATGAATCCACCAATAAAGTAGTAATAACCCATGAATAAAGTATACTGCAGTCAGTACAGAATGAAATGAATGTGACAAGCAGAACCAAACTGCGAAATGTGTTCAAAATGTTGCTGCAGCTGGAATGTGTATCCCAAAATCTGGATATGTTGCTCTCAGTCTGCAATATGCAGATAGTATGATTGTCTGAAATACCAAACATCCACAGTTGTCTATAGCTATATAAAGCAAATGTAGCAGGATGATGTAGCTGAACAAAGCCAGATATGAACGTGTATGAATAACAGTAAAATGTATATTGATGTAGCAGTAACAGTCCTATCACCAACTTGAAGTAGTTATCACATAGGAAACTGTAGGTAGAACACCAGTGTGTAGATATCTGCAGCTATTAGAAATGTACAGCATATGTATTGGTATTTGAAGGTGTTAATTATATTTTCTTCACCCTACTCTATAACCATGTATAATCCATTCCACGTGAAAATGGTATGTGCAATCACAATTAACACCCCTGGACATTTGTCCTGTTGGGTCATACATATTTGCATGTAGGTTGATGCATCTGCCCTGTTCATACATCCAAACCTGATGGCCTGTTGCCATCAATCAACCCTGCATGTTGTTGGACTGTGTATTGCTGTTCAAATTATGCATGTGTTATGCTCGCTGTTCAATGGTGTGAATATCTGGGTGTTTGGTTAATGGGAATACTAATGCATGCTGTTACAACTAATTGCGAATGGTATTGTATGATACTAACCCAAACTGTCATGACATAATGCAAAACATAGGATGACAGGGAAGGCGGGTTCCAGCGGACCCACCTCTCCCACCACAGCTGGCGAGTGCACCTGGCAATAGAGCCCAGTCTGGACCCTCCTCCAGTGGCCCTGTGCCACCTGTGGGTGGAAGCACTGCAGGGCATGGGGCCCGTCCCCCCTCTGCAAGTGTGGCCAGAGGAGAACCACCACTCACCCTCCATAGCATCTGGACTGTGGTGCGTAGGGAGATCCAGGACTCTGCTCTTGGGCCCCTACGTCAGCTTGAAGCACAGGTGGCACAACTTATGGGCATGCCTGTTGCCCGGCCTACACAGCCCCCAGCACAGCCCCATCCTGGGCAGTGAAGGAACAGTGGCAACTGCCCATGGGTGGGGATATCAGTTCCACTGTTGCCATCTCTGGGCTCATGGTCTCTGGATATCCAAACATCCATCCCCGTCAATTGTGTAACCCCCCCCACACGTGTCATACACCGCCCCTGTATGCATCTTGTTTGTTTTGTCTGTTGACCTACCCAACCTACCTCCCCAGCTATACTGACTTCCTTTACCTGACATACCAATCTCACCTGAAAAAAAAATAAATAAAAAAAGGGCACTCTGTACCCACAAAAAAATTATGCCCCATACATAGCTGCCCATTTCGCACACATGTCTGCTGGACATGGAAACTATCAATTACAATTGGCTGTACAACAAGTATTATTGTTGTACTGACACCTCTCTCAGGGGTGGAAGGTTTCAAATGTCACACCAAATTACAAACATATGCACAGCTGTTGCTGATGAAGAAATGGGCAGCTATGGGCCTTATCTACATCCCTCCTGCAAAATGCAAGCTTGTTTCCCTACTGTCTTACCCTCTTTGTGACCCCTTTTTCACCACATTCCTGTCTCCTCATTTTCATTTCTTTCAAAGAAAATAGCGCGGGTGTGCGCCAGAGTAAGCACTGTTAAGCGGTTGTAAGCGGGTGTGCGCGAAGCTGAATGCCAGTGCGCATGCGGGAGCTCCACGCAAACCAGCGCTAACCCAGTTACAACTGCTTAAAAGTGCCTTAGTCACTCTGATTGACAGGTCCTGTAGTCAGTTCAAAAGCAAAATAAAATCCCACTGTCAGTCCCGAATCCAGGACCTTGGAAACAGTAGTCTGCATGACTTACCACTAAGCCATGATTGTTATACAAGAACATTGTGCTACAAGAAATATATCATGTAATAGTAGGAATGAATGTAAAGGGAATATAGGATGTGTAGTACACAAAGCATGTTATGTATATTTACTGTCAAATCTAGTGGATTTCTATAATAGTAGTGTGTGAACAGAAACAGCCATGCTAGTTGGTAGCTAGTAGGTAATAATGTCAGTTATTATACATATATAAATGTATGTATATTTATATATATATATATATATATATATATATATATATATATATATATATATATATATATAGTTGTAGGTGTCAGTGTACATACACACTTAGTACAGGAAACAGGAGAGATGAATGGAAAATTGTGAATCTACAACACAGCCTGAATCATGAGAGAGATACTAACCTTTACACTCACAGAACAGTGTCCACAGCATACCAGCATGGCCCCTGCCCTTACAATCTGAAAGGGCAACGCCTATCTCACATACCCTTTTATAGCACTGTCCTGAAATCACAGTGAGAACTGCAATCAGTACACAACTGGCTGCATGCAATTAGCAAATGCTGGCTTACAATAGGTGCAGAGGCCTTCACATGGACTTATGCAGATACCTACAAAAGCATCCTGTACTCCCACTCCACACATGCAATACTTTCATTGCACCATCTGGAGGCAGAGAGAGAGAGAGAGAGAGAGAGAGAGAGAAAGAAAACAAAAGAAAAAAGAAAATAAGAACACAAACAAAAACACACGTAAGACACACTAAGTTGAAGCTGTCATCAGTGTCAGTATCAAGCTGGGCTAGCAGCAGCAGAAAGCTATAGTAACGGTAATGCAACCAGCTGCGACAAACACAGGTAATGTAAAGTAACAAGTTAATAGTCTACATACTGTGAACCCTCCATATATGTCATTGGTCTGTATCTATAGGTATGTCTATGTGATAAGTTGTGTGCACGTAGTTTCACTCAAAGGGGATGACTATATATTACATGTCATTCAGTGTTAGGCCATGATTCTGGCACCAGTTGTCCATTTCAGTGGGGCCTGTCTGTAGGATGTGTGTGTCAGCTGGTGTAACGACTATGGTGCTTAGTTCACAGTCATCTGGGAACTTTGTCATCCACAACCCGCACATGTTTGCTTTCACATCTGAGAAGTAAATGCCAAACTAGAGGGGTCCTAGGACAGAGCCCTGTGGGATACCACATGTGACTAGCTTTGAGTCTGACATGGCTCCCGCAATATTGATATTATGGATTCTGTAGTTCAACCAGTGTGCAACCCATCATGTGACATATGTAGTAACATGGAAGCTGATGAGCTTGTCTATGATGCCTGAGTGGAGTACTGTGTTGAAGGCCTTAGGCAAGTCCAGGTAGGCTGTATGGACTGCTTTGCCCTCATCAATGGCTGTAGTGACAGTTTTGAAAAGGTCAACCTGGTTCAAAAGGCAGGATCAGCCCATCACAAAGGCAAACTGGGTGGGATCAAGTGTCTGCAGGTACCCAATATCGCTGTATATGCGTCCCATAATGAATAATTCCATAGCTTTGCAGACCAGGCTGGTTAAGCTTATGGGGCGGTAGTTCCCAGGGTCAGTAGAGCTGCTCCCTTAGTGGAGTGGGACCACTGTTGCTGTATGCCAGTGTTCAGGTACATATCCCGTAGTACGGCCAAGGTTAAATAACAGTCTTATATGCGGTTGTATCTCCTCTTGGAGTTCACTTAGCACACATCCAGGGATACCAGCAGGTCACATTGATGCTGTGTGTTCTTCTTTGTTGAGGGCGGTCCTCACCTGGACATCTTGAGATGATATGGAGGTTACATTCAGCTGTAATAAGTATTTCTAAGTGTGGGGGAGAGGGAGGAGGGATATTTGCACTGAACCTGTCTGCCAGAATGTTGCCAATATCTGTGGGTTCAGTGAATGTTAAGTAGGTGTGTAGTAACTCAGAGCATATCTGAGGCTTTTGGTCCATATATCTAACATAACTGAAGAAGGCCTTGTGGTTATATATAGTGTCCGTGGTCATTTCCCTCTCAGGGTTGGCCGTGGATGTTGTTATGAGAGACCGTAGCTTATTACCAGTGCTGACCACAGATGCATTCCCTTTATGTGAATCTGCTCTGTCTTGCAGTAGCCTCCTTCTATCGTTATACAATTTGCCTTTAGCTGGGGTCCACCAGACAGGATGCTTACCCTTTGTGCATAGGGTCTGGATTACAAATGTGTGTGCATGTTCCATGCATTCTTTGGGATGTCTGTGGGAAGCATTCGCAAAGGGGTCAGCATTGTGGGTTGTGGCTTCCACTGGCCTAGTGGGCTGCATGGATACCATGTCAGCCCTAACAAGTGACAATCTGTCTATACACATATATATCAAAGTAGTCTACTGTGCTGGTGGTGGTGGTGATGGGATATGTATATCCAGGCCGATTAATTTGTGTCCAGATCAAATTAGTGGATGGCGTTCCACATACAGTACCTTGGTATGAACCCCCAGAGTGAGGTTGTGCATTGGACCTGTCTCAGTGTGCTGACCGATGGGGCTTGGTACTATGTTGTATGGAATGTGTCAGGTATTGTTGCACAGGTGTTGACTGAGCACTGATATCTGGCCATGTACATGTGTATCCACCAAGAGACACACATGTGCTACATATGGGAGTAGTAGTATATCACTACAGTTGAGTATCATGTATAGTATGTGTACCATATATTGCTGACATAGTTTGCTGATATCCTGTTTGTGTTCTCTTTCAGGGACATGGCGCGTCAGCGAAATCCTGCTTACTCTGCAGCAGAAGATGAGGAGATACAACAGAGCCTGGTGCGGGATTATGACATACTGTTTTCCTGCACCAGCCAGAATCAGCAGGAGAGGGCTGCACTGTGGCAAGACCTTGTCCGTAGGGTAAATGTCATTGACACGCATAATAGGACATATGAGCAGGTACAACATCACTGCAGTGATTTAATCAGAAATGTCCATCAGCGTGCGTCGGATATCCACAGGCAACAGGTCGCCACAGGAGGTGGGGTGGCCACACATCCCCCCCACACCAGACTGGAGGGGCTACTCCTAAGTGTGGTGGCTCCAGCCCAGGAACATCAACAGCAACACACCTGCATTATGATGGAGGCTGGATCCACACAGCAACACGACATGGAGCGTGCAGGTAATATGCCATATGTACACTTGACTGTTCTGTACACTGTTAGTTTATGCATGTGGAAGGTGTGTCCTTGGTATGTAGCTGTCAACATAGTATGTAATTGTGCAGGTGTGATATTGCCAATATCAGCAGCTGACATGTGAAAGGCAACTGGTGTACTACAGCACTGTATCATATGCAGTATCAATGGCACAGTTGTGCCCACTGACATTAATCCCCTCATTTCTGCAGGTCCCTCCAGTGTTACAGCAAGGCAGCACATCCATGCTGGTGAGTGTGCTTTAACAATACCTATAATAGTCCTGATAGTGCTAGTAATAATAGTGTCAACCTCAGCTATGTTTCGGGCTGTCATGCAGGCACAGTCACGTATGGAAAGGTACACCAGACAGGGTCTGAGGGAGCTGAGAGCACGTCGCACATCCATGACTGACAGTATGAGTGACATCGCGGTTGCTATACGTAATTTCACCGATGTCATAGACAGACGTTGTGGTGACATATTACACCAGTTCCACAACCACATGTCCATGAGCCAGGGCAATGGTGGATGGTTGCGGCGTCGACGTGGCCGTATGCCAGCAACAGCAGCAGCTGGCAGTCGGCACGGATGACAACAGGCCCGCGGACGCCCCCATAGTGCCAGCAGCAGCCCCAGCAATGCTGGGTCTGTGCTGTCATCAGACCACCCCAGGAGACCACGTGCACGTGGCCCTGGACAGTCTCAACAGGGACCTGTGTCCAGTCAACACACTCCCGCTTCTGATGACAGTACACAGATGGCTTAGTACCGGATACGGTCCATAGCACCCCTGCCAGGCACAGGTACCGTGTCTGTGCCCACAGACACTGATCTGTATGGCCTGCCAGGTGCAGTCTGTGGCTGCCCACAAACTCCAGTATATGGCAGCCATGAGGTGGAACTGTGTGCATGCATACACACATGCGAAATGTCAACACCTAGGGCTACCACATACACGGACACACTGCACCAACAGTGCCCCACCCTGTACTGCTGTCCCTCACCAATACACATACACATACATGTCAATTGGTGGTATCAGTGGCACAATCAGGCATACCTAATTCGCACCCTGTGCATATGATGAAACTGTGCCACCTCCTGCCATCTCCAACATCAGTGCAGGAACAGGTAAACACGTTGCTGATGCACAGGGTGACTACATAGAAGTGTATTACTAGTATCATGTTGGTAACAGTACAGTGTGCTGATATGACTGTGTGTATATCCCAGCATGCCTGATGCAGTAACTGTATGACTGTCCTGAATTGTTATCTACACCCATAGTAAGTACCATAGTGTAACAGCTGCACATTATTGCATACCGGTGGTAAGGATGTCAACAGATAGCCACATACATAGGTAGCACAGGGGAGAAGCTAATGCAAGTAGTGATACGCAATGATGGACATGTACAGTAATGGTGGCATGTTGCCCACAACGACTATGCAATGTGGATGTTTGTGCATGTTGATATGTGTGCAGTACCAATTTAATACAAATCACAATTAAATATGACATAATATCAGTTCTACCATGGACATCAGAGCTGTGCATTCCTGGGTACATGTTGATAGTGCGTGCATATTTGCACTGTTACCCACTGGAAGTGTTACCCCTTCTTTGTTGTACAATGGACTACTTCCAGCCCTGCTTACTGTAGCTTTGTTTGCATGCATGTTTGCTTGAGGTTCCCTGGAACACTGATTCCACCTGCAATGCAGAGTTACAGAGCTTCTGTGGATTCCTAGTGACATCTGCATAGCATACTATACGTATGTCAACTTTCCACCTGACAGAACGTCACTGTCTGTCCTGTTCGCATGTACGTTGCCTGTGACACATTGCATATGACTTACCTGGCATTTACCCATGTGTGCAGTCATATATGCCAGTGCTATGAAATCAGTAGCAGTACACCCACACATACTCACCTTCAGTATGTTGTTCCCCATTGGCCCTATGTGTTGGTAATCACCATGGCAATCACACTACTGTGGTAGCATGTGCAAAGGTAACCTGCGAATCACCTCTATGGTCCAGTTGTGGTTTATGTGAGTCATATGGCAATGTCACAGCTGCCACATGTATGCAGTCAACCCTCTCCCCTGGCCAGGAATGTACAACACATGTGTGAGATGCCACCACATAGCCAATCTGGGGACTGAGCACTCTGAACCCAGTACTGCCATACCCTATCAGGTGGCATGATATACTACAGTGACTACAATACCAGTCTGACATAGACCCGCACTGACAGCAATCCGAACTCACTGGGGCATACTTGGAGACTCAGAATAGCATCCTGCCTGAGCATCACACACCTCAGCAGCTGGCACACAGGCATACGTTAAGTCTGAACAGAGCACATGCCACACATGGCACACACATCCCGTATGCCACACACTCACAGCCTGTAGGGCTACACAACACACCTGCTACAGATATGTCAGGTACCTCTCTTGGCCGCTGCAGTGGGGTCCCGCTCAACAGGCTGTACATGGTGAAGGTCACAGTGATATGTCCGTGTGGCACTATGGTCCACCACAAAACGCATGCATACAGGTCAGTCAGAGGCATGGACACATATGACTCAGTCATTGTCCATGCCACTATGGATGACCTGAGACATACCTCCCTGGACTACATAATAGGGAACATAGAAGGGCCCTCTCAGCATGTGGCATGGGCCAGTATGAGCCTGACCTTGGTTGCCATCATACCCTCACCAGGTATGCTACCACAATATGTAGGAAGGGTGTGCTATGTCTACATTCTGCTCAATCTCCAATGTCATTCATAGGGTATCCAATGGCTGTCAACGTGTGCTTACATGCTAGGGAAGCCACAATGATTCGTGAGGGGCAGCTTGCACGTGACACCCATGGGCCATTGTATATTGGCGAAGCCCCTTGATACACACATAGTGCCTTTTTCTACAGGACACGGATTACATAGCCACCTCAGTGGGTATCACACAGGATAGGACACTAACAGTAATGCTACACAACACCAGCAGTGTACACCGCAAGATGCATGCACTGGACACTGTCCTCAGCACGGTAAACTGCAGTATCTGTGCAGTACCAGATTCCTGATTCACGGCTCACAGGTGCAACCCATCACTGCCAGGTTATACCTCATACCATGCCTGTCGTCACCTACACATGTAAAACACATGGACAGGGGGGTGGTATCCCAAGGCACCACAGATACACACACCTCCAGGTTGTTGGCACAGCACAAAGCATCAGGGCCTATCCATGAGCAGCTAAAAGTGTGTTGGACTGCCTTCTGGTTCATAGCCTGGCACACACAACCCTCCCATACACAGGAAACCCACCTGTCATCCCTAACAACACTGGCAATATGACAGTCTCTAGAAATGTCTTTATATGGCTGGACTGCATCCAGCCAAACATTGTGTGTGAGCATTAGTGTAGCTACAACACACTAGCTGATAGGTTCCCAGCATGTAGTCAATGAATTGCAGTAGAACAACATGTTACCACTCCCACAACAGGTGGGAACATGCAGCACCTGTTCATCGACTACATGTAGACTATATGGCCCAGACCAGATGTGTATCCCCTGCTTTTGGGATTATACCATATACAACTCACACTGTATATACACATACCGCATGCGGCCCCTGCACAGTAAGACACAGTCATAATGTTATGCATTGCGAATACCATTTATCCACTTGAGGCACGTGTCAGACATGGTAACTACTGAAGGTCACAGGTATAGATGTGTATGTGTCACACACATACATCATGTGTGCATTGCCATTGCTGGTTTAAGCAATGTCATGCATTGTTATGAACAACAACTCACACATGATCATATTGTGTGACACAACCACATGTGGCAGTTGTGGGTTTCCAAAACATACCTATCTGTGCTCTGACAGTGGTAATAGACCCAGTAGTGGAGCGCACTATTGGCATTACTGGGCAATTAGCCCTGTTTGGCTGTACTGATAGGGTGGTGATATCACCTGTGTTTACTGGGGGAATATGCAGCATCTGGTGTATTGTAGTAGTTGCCAAAAGGAACTGTTCTCTCAAACTTGCAATTACACACACCCTGCCACTCCCCCACACACTTGCAGGATTCATACCCCTACCTAACTATGTCACGACACGTAAGAAAGACGCATTAGCGAAGCACGCTATTCAGATTACTAGGAAGTGCCTCTTCTCTGGCTGTACTTATAGGGTGCTGACATCATCAGTGTTTGGAAAGGGTAATGTGCATCATGTAGTGTGTTCTCCTGATTGCTAAAAAGCACATGCTTTTCATACAGACTTGCACACACACAAACTCCCCTCATCCAAACACACACACTTGCAGGCTTCAAACCCCTACTTAACTATGTTATGACACTTGAGAGAGACGCATTAATAGACTGTGCTATTCGGATTACTGGGAGGTTTTCCTTCTCCAGCTGTACTTATAGGATGCTGACATCATCAGTGTTTGGAAAGGGTAATGTGCATCATGTAGTGTGTTCTTCTGATTGCCAAAAAGCACATGGCTTTCATACAGAATTGCACACACACAAACTCCCTTTATCCAAGCACACACTTGCCATTGGTAGGTTTCAAACCCCTACCTAATTATGTTATGACACTTGAGAAAGACACATTAGCGGAGTGCGCTATTCAGATTACTGGGAGGTTTCGCTTCTCCAGCTGTACTTATAGGGTGCTGACATCATCAGTGTTTGGAAAGGGTAATGTTCATCATGTAGTGTGTTCTCCTAATTGCCAAAATGCACATATCTTTCATACAGCCTTGCCAGCACACCCACTCCCCTTATCCACACACACTTGCCATTTCCAGGATTCAAACCCCTACCTAACTATTTTATGGCACTCGAGACGGACACATTAGCAGAGTGCACTATTCGCATTAGTGGGAGGCTTCCCTTCTCCTGCTTTACTTATAGGGTGCTGACATCATCAGTGCTTAGAAAGGGGAATGTGCATCCTGTAGAGTGTTTTCCCAGTTACCAAAAGGCACATTTCTCTCACACAGACGTGCACACACACTAACCCCCCTCCACACACACTGGACATTTGCAGGAGTCAAACCCCGACCTAACGATGTTATGACACTCCAGATGCATTAGCAGAGCGTGCTATTTGCATTACTAGGAAGATTCCCTTCTCCTGCTGTACTTATAGGGTGCTGACATCATCAGTGCTTAGAAAGGGGAATATCCATCCTGTAGAGTGTTTTCCCAGTTGCCAAAAGGAACATTTCCCTCACACAGGCTTGCACACACACTAACCACCCTCCACACACACTGGGCATTTGCAGGATTCAAACCCCTATCTAACTATGTTATGACACTCGAGACAGATGCATTAATAGAGCACGCTATTCACATTACTGGTAGGTTTCGCTTCTCCTGCTGTACTTATAGGGTGCTGACATCATCAGTGTTTAGAAAAGGGAATGTGCATCCTGTAGAGTGTTTTCCCAGTTGCCAAAAGGGACACTTCCCTCACACAGACTTCCACACACAACAATCCCGCTCCCCCCCCCCACACACACACACACTGAGCATTTGCATGGTTCAAACTCCTACCTACCTATATTATGATACTTGAGGGAGATGCATTAGCAGAGCGGCTATCCGAATTGCTGGGCATCTGTTCTGCTCCTGCAGTATTTATAGGGTGCTGACATCTTTATTTCTACAGAGGTATGTACATCTAGTACTACCTGTCAGGTGTAGCATATATATGCATTTGCAGCCACATACTTCAGGGTCAGATATGTACTTCACACTGGCAGGTTATGATCTATACCATGCTTCATGACCACAGGACCTGTAACACACAACACAACCAGTCCAGAACACCACTCCCACATTGAGGACACACACTTTGCTTCCCTGGGAACAGTGCCGCGATATGCAGGTGTTTAAATGCACCATTCCAGTTGTTAACATCAGGTACAGGCATATTGTGTGTGGGAACTACTCAGGCCTCTACAACATTACCCTACAGCCACTACAATTAGTGGGTCCATGTGCTATGGCAGAACCACTCACCACAGCCACATGGGGGAATACATATTGCACCTGTCCATTTGCAACATGGGTACTCATTGTTCCACACCAGAGGTAGACCACCATTGTTGATATCTGACCATATCCACCTTTCCCTGGACATCCATATCCCATCCCCACCCCCAGGCAAGGTTGTCACTGCAAACAAACTGTATTTATCATAAGCAGACTCTACACTTGTGAAGACTGGGGTGGAAGACTTCAAAGGACCCATGCTGGGGGACTATACTGGCCACTCTGCATAATCCTTGACAATTGCATTCTATGAGCATGTGTAAGGTTTGCATTGATCATGCTATCCCACATATACCCATGACTGCTCCACAACAGGACACCTGTCAGGTGTACACCAGCCATATATGAGCTGTTCAACAGACAGAGTGAGCTAATACATTGCAGAGCTGTAGACCACAGAGGGAAGACATCTCTGAACAGTACCAGCAAGACACTTCAATCCCACATAATCATCACGACACAGTGTTGACAGTGAAGTTGTCCAGACAATGCAGATAGGGCTCCCCTCAGTCTGTTATTGATGCCCACTTACTGTTAGAGGTCCTCAGCAACCCTCTTCCAGCACACACCAACAACATGGATGTGGCTTAGCACATTCAAACCCTGGGATCTCCACTGTGTCCCTGCTTGACAGAGGCAAAGCACACTAGCCTCACACGATGCCTTATGTGACCTACTTTACAGTCGCACAGTAGCCTACTGTACTGGGGATGCAGACGCCAAGCACACTCTGGCTAAGCTTTCATTCCCTAGGGCAAACAGCCTAGTATTGACCTCTAGACCCATATGTTTAATTGTCAGATGCACAATATTTGTTGCTGATAGACTGTTTGCAGGTTTTTATTGCAATAGCATTCCCTGTTTCTATGACCAACTTGTGTATCTGTGGAAGATGTTTGAATATGAGGGGGTTCCACTATATCACTTATGTCTCTGTAGTCATTTAACTGTGTGCACTGGGCAGATGGCTGTGATGTGGTTGGTTCCTGGAATGACACGTACAAATACCAGATATGTGTGGCCAACTGCTAAACGGAGATATGGCCTAAGTGTGTGAACATGCCCAGTTAAGCCATTCCATGGCATGTTGTCTGACATATGTCTCATTTATCAAAGTGTGCGAGTATGCCCAGTGTGAGCTTTCCATATGTTGAACTCTGCAGTCCACCACATATTTGGATGAGTGTGAACTTCAACAATATCGCACGTTTATGGTTGTGTGTTGGGTGTCATGTTGTGTACTTACTGGCCAACTGCTTTGTGTCTGAACTCAACAGGGATTATACTGTGCCTACAGGGTTTGCATGGGTTACTTTGCATACAGTTGTCAACATCCTTTCATACTGACCTAACACTGTAGTACCATATAGTGTACTAGTTCAGTACTTTCACTGTGGTGGATAGTATCCCTGGCTTTAGTCCTATCACTGCTTTAAATCTTCATAGTGAGCACAACAGACTGTTTAGGGGCCAGTTGTGCACATATGACCATGTTGCATTATGTTCAGATATGGACTACTTAAACCAGGCTTGTCCAACATTCCACAACATAGGTGGACATTGGCAAACACTAGCGATGTGCCCTAGACCATTTCTAATGCTAGTCAGAGAGTGTGTTTGTCCTTTGACACACATTGTAACTGGAATTTGCCATGACATATGTCATGGTTAGTATACTGTGCCTCCATCTACCTGTGACATAACAGTGATACCCAGGGTAAACCTACCATCTCCCATCCACTCATCAAGATTCCTCTTGAGGAGAGTCGATGGGTGACTTTCTGGCTAACTTGTACTGGGAGTTTACTCAGGTGTGGGGGTGGCTTCTGTGTTATGGATCATTCACTACAGCTTGTCCTATGTATGTCAGTGCTGGGGTTCAGGTCTCTCATGTGCATAGCTCACTGCCATTCAGATTGTACAAGGTGCAGCACGTTCATTGATTCCAGCTTGGACATGGCTTTATACATCAGGCACAGCTTGCCTCTGGGTGGGCAGTATGGCAGTGTGTGGAGCTGCAGTTTGTTTAATCAGGCAACACATGGCATCTGTTCAAGCTCTTTGCTACTCCTGGTGAGGTACTGTTGGGGACTTTACAGTTGATGGAGGTGTCTGCTGTGGTACATCCCACAGGGGCTGTTGTAGTCAATTGTAACGCTGATGAAGGATGACTGCTGAGCCACAATGACCTCCCCTTATCTAGATCTGACAACCTTCATGATTATTTGGGTATATGGTATGTTTCTGTGAACACTACAGACACATGTTTGTCCAATGCAGAATATCTATCACCTTGTATCTCCAGGTCTTTCATTACATGTTAGGTACATAATGGGTTAACATCTATGTGGTAATTGGTGGGCACTTACTGTATATCCACGGGGGTTGACTATACACTTTTCTGCAATTAGCTTGCTGACATGGCTATGGAACCAGTTGTCTGTTTCTATGTGGCCCTTTTGTGGGATGCTTGTGTCAGCTGGGGGTCAGATATGGTGGGCAGTTTGTAGTCCTCTGCATACATGTTCAGTCACAGTCCTACCATGTTGGCCTGTACCTATGGGACATATATATGAAACGAGGGAGGTCCCAGGACCAAGCCTTGTGGGATGCCACTTATATCTGGTTTGTAGTCTGACATGGCTGCAGCATGTCTGACCATGTCAGTTTTGTCCTTGGTCTGGTTTGCAACCCCTCTACTGACATAGGGGTTTATATTTAAGCTGGTAAACATATCTATACTGAACACGTAGGGTATTGTATGGAAGCATTTGCAAGGTCCAGCTACACTGTGTGGACCACATTGCCCTCATCAATGACCTTAATGACTGTTTCAAATGGGTCAAACATGTTTAGGGGCAGGATCTGCACTTAAGACAGCCACACTGAGTAGGGTCCAGTGTCAGTAGGTCCCCGATATCTTTATGTCTGTGGTACATGCTGATCCTTCCCATAGCTGTGCAGACCAAGCTTGTCAAGATTCTGGGGTGGTAGTTTGCAGTATCCATTCAGGCAACACCTTTGTTGAGAAGGACCACAGTTGCTGTACACTGCTCTTTGGGTACATATCCTGTGGTAAGGCTGACATTGAGCAGTAGTGTGATTTGGCATTCCATTCTTATTGGAGTCCATGTTGGACTCAGCCCAGGACACCATCTCATACCATTGCTGCTGTGTGTTTTGCTTTGTAGATGCTGGCTGTTACCTCAGCATCTGCAATGTCAGGGGGCCAGCAGTCTGCTGGGATAGATATTTTGCATTCTGGGGGGGGGTTGCACTACACCTGTCAGGTTGTATGTTGGCAATATGTGTGTGTGTTTGGTATGTTGTTTGTAATATTTGTGTGATTCAGAGCATATCTGTGAATTCCTAACATATCTGTGAATTCCCAACGTGGTTCCTACCATCAGTTGAGTAAGCCTTGGGATTATCCTTAGTGTCCTGTACAATTTGTATCTTCATAGGTTCATAGGTTCATACTAGGCTATCCACCCTAGGGCATTTGTAAGCCTAGCCAGGGTGTGTGTGTCTTTTGCCGCCCCTTGCTATGTGAATATTATGGCCATTTATGATTTACTTTACTGTGCCTTTGTCTGGACGTGACACAGTGAAGACCCCCAGTGTACATCTACGATCATCCATCCACTTGGCAATATTCCTGTTGAGGAGTGTCAGTGAGGGGCTCTGCCTAACATGGAGTGGGATCCTCTTCCAGGGTGTGGGGAGCCTCTGGGTTATGTATCTGTCCCTCCAGCACATCCTATTTCATTATGTGTTGGGGTTGACATCTTTCACTCTCACAGCTCCAATGGCTTTGTTTTTTCTGGGGTGGAGCATGTCCATTACTCCTGTCGTGGACATGGCCTTGTACAACAGACATAAAATGCCTCTGTGTAGGCAGTATGTGACTGCATTCAGCTGAGGTGTCTACAGCCAGGCAGCATATAACATATATTTGAGACCCTTTATCCTCTAGGTGAGGTACCTTTGAGGTGTTTCTAACCACTGCAGGTGTCATGTAAGGTAAATCCCAAATGAGGCATTGTACTAGATTATGGGTCTGATAAGAGAACAGTACAGGGGCACAATGACCTCTGTTGACATAGATGTGAATCCTTTCATGATACGGTGTCCAATATAGACAGTCTTCCTAGCCTCATTGGCAATGTGAGTGTCACATAACAGGTTACTGTCCACTTGTGTCCCTAGGTCCCTGATTACTCCTTGCATACATAATGGTTTACCACCTATGTGGTAATTTGTGAGTACCTTGTTTGGTATTTGGTGGGACATTCATACTGTCCAGTGTCTTCAGGACATCTGGGTGGGGTTCCTGTATGTGAGAATGTGGTCTGTAGCACGCTACAGACTGTACAGCAGTTTTGACTACAGTTAGGTGCACATGGGTGGTCTCCAATGCTTTGTGCAATGTCAGTTACCTGGATGTATGGGTGTCTGTGCTGCATATGGATACTCCCCCTCCTTTTATGTTTTGGTCCAGGTTTTGGGGCCATAACGCATGATATGAGGTATAACCTGGTAGTGCTGGTGTGCTGTCAGTAGGCTTGCAGCAGCTTTCTGTCACTGCACAGACATCGATGTTCTCCATACTGGGGAGGGCCTCAGGAGCATGCATATTGCGGTTTACACATCTGGCATTGGTCAGCATTACCCTTATGTTTCTTAACACTTATGTTTTCTAGGGTGGTGGGTTAGTCTTTTCCGCCTTGCCTACGTACAGCTCTATGGAGGTGGCAAAAGCCTTATCCAATATCCAGACGCCCAGGGGTAACAGGTGCAACCATCCCTGGAACTCCAGCATGGCTTGTCATGCATGACATCTCAAGCAGACAGACATTAGATCCTCTTGGACTGACAGCTGTAATTGTGCCACCTGTTAAAGCTGATCATTCTGTGTTTGTACTGTGGCATCATTCATGGTGAGGGTAGGATGCTGTAAACGGCCAGTGTCATACCGGCTTGGAGTACATACTCAGAGAGCTCATCCATGTCTCTTTTCATGTAGTCCAGGGAGGTACATCTCAGGTCATTCACACCAGCATGGACAATGACTGCATCATATTTCTACTTCCTTTGGGATGACCTGCATACTTGTGTTATGTGGCGTATTGTAGCAGCCTACAGGCAGCTTACTGTACCCTTTCCCTTGTTCAGTCTGGTGAGTGGGACAGCAGTGTGTCTGTCTATAGAGTCACGTATTACAACTGTATCAGGCATGTTGTTTCTCCTTCTGACCTGTGACTGTTTGGCACACCAGCTTTGTGTACTATGTGTGTTGTGGTTACTTGGAGATCTGCTTTGGAGGCCTCTGTTGGTGTGGTGTGTTTGTAATTAGGGCCTCCAGGAATGTTTGTCTGTTTTTGTGTGTTTGGTTTACAGTTGTGATAGGTCTATGTGGGACTGGGTTTGTGGTGTGTGTGGTTACCTTCTCCTCCTGACTAGTTTTGACAGTACTGAGTTGAGGGAGCTCAGCCTCCGGTTTGGATAAATGGTTGCATCTCTCACATATATTTGTATTTATTGGGGGGTGCTGAGGGTTGTCTGTGTACTTGGGGCAGGTGTAACATTGACTCAGGATTCACAGATTCTACTTGGTGTAGCTGGCCTTAGTGGATTGTATGTGCGGACATATTTTATTGCCATACTACTGATCAGTGATTACTTCCCTTTTTATGTTTGCTCTATCATGTAGTAGCTTCCTCATTCTCTTGCATGGTTTGGTAATGGCTGGAGTCCAGCATGACAGATGCCTGCGTGTATGGCATTGTGTCTTGTTGTTATTTGTGATTGCATACTCCAAGCATTCCTGGCTGTGTTCATGGAATGCCTGTATAACATGTTCTGCGGTGTGTCCCATATTTTGCACCTGCACAGGGCCTTTAATGGATTCCACATCAGTTTGGAGGGGTGCAACTTATGCTTTATACATGTTTTTCACTGTGGTTTTCTGGCCAGGGACTGTGGTAAGGATGTGTATATCCGGTGTGTTTACTCTATGGTCTGGTCTTACCAGTGAGGGATACACTTCTCATCTTGCCATCCAGTACCCATGTTGCTGATTATCACATCCAGTATGCTTACCCCTCTTGTGGGAGTGGTACATTGTTCCTGGGCATTTTGGTTTATGGATTCTAGGAACTTTTCTCCTACAGTGTTGGTGCTAGTATAATGCTCCCAGTGTATGCCTGGGTATTTTCAGTCAACCAATATAATGTGGTTTGGGGGGCTTGATATATTCATGTATTCCAACATAGGCCAGGTGCAGTTCCTGGTGTTAGGATGGTAGTCTGTAGCAGGCTATATACTGGGAAGCGGTTTTAGCCACTGTTACTTGACCATGGCTAGTCCATGCTGCTTCTTGTTGTGGTACCAACATGGGGGTGTGGTTATCCTTGACAATTATTGCTAGTCACCCTCCTTTTGTAGCTTGTTCCATGTTTTGAGGCTGTACAGCACAGTATGATGTGTAACCTGGTAGTGTTAGGGTGCTGTTGTGAGCCTTGACCCAGTTTTCTATTACAGGACAGTTATCAACATTCTCCATACTGGGTGTGTTTACACTGCACGCATCTTGCTGTTTAGACTTCTGGCATTGGGTAGCATTACATCTAGGTTCTTATCCCTTGTGGCACCTATGGAGGTGGGTTTGTGTTTTGAGCCTTACCTATTCAGGGCACGCTGTGGGTACTGACAGCCTTTGCCAATATCCATAAGGCCTGGACTGATAGGTGCACGCCACCCCTAGCAGGTGGTGCATCATAGGTTCATAGAGTCAAGGTACTAAACCACTAAGCCATGACTGACTAAGCCCAGGCTGGCACACATTGGCTCCCCTTTGACTAACTGCTTTACTTCAGCCAATTATAGCAATTGATCATCCCATCGTCATATTGTGGCTTCATGCTTGGTGAGGGTGGATGTTAGTCAGGGTCCTCAAGTGTGCATATAGTACATGGAATTACATTACTTAACACATGGCATTCATGCCTCAGGTGGTGCTGCAGGGCCGCCTCTATCGGATGCACATATTACACTCCCTGTACGTGTTTGACAGCAGGTTATGTCATTTTAGGCATTCATGTTATTATATGAGTGAGTCAGAGAGAGGTATCATTCCCAGGGTTCCTACTAAGCCAGTGTATGTGCTATGCATTGCATCTTTGCCAAGGCCAGGGCATATTGGGCACGCCTCCTTCTGCCTACTGGGGCAGGCTCAGGTTGTTCCTCCTCGGAGTTACGCTCTGCCTGTGATGGCCTTGGCAATGGTGGAGGGCAGTTTGGCCCGGCCCTATGCTGGTCCTGCTGCAGCTGTTTTTGCAAGATCATATTATGTAGCATAGTACATACCATGACAATTTGGGTACATGTAGTTGGTGAGAACTGCAAGGCTCCACCAGATGTGTCCAGACACCGGAACCGTGACATGAGCAGCCCAAACACACGCTCTATTACATTACGTGCTTGTGCGTGTGCCTCATTATGGCGTTCCTGTTCAGGTGTGTGTGCGTTTCTGATGGGTGTCATCAGCCACGGCTCCAGTGCATAACCTGCATCCCCCACTAGGTGTCCGTGTGGGATGTCCCCACTGGCAAATGTCTGGTACAGCTGCGTCAAATGCCAGATGTGGGAATCATGGTAGCTCCCAGAGCAGCCAGCACACACATTCATTATTATGCCCTGGGCATCACACACAACCTGGCAGTTGATGGAGGGGAAGCCCTTGCAGTTAATGTAGGCCCTTCCCCACTCACCGGCTGGTGCTTTGATGCATATGTGCGTGCAGTCTATTGCACCTTCTACCTCAGGGTATTCCGCTATTTGCTGGAAGAAACGCATATTGCTGGCTAGTACCTCACGGGCATTGGGGAAATATACATGATCACCGACATGTGCTGACATGGCATCCAGGAACTGGTGCAGTACCCTGGAGGCTGATGTCTGTGATATTCCCATCATATCACCAGTTGGTCTCTGGAAGGTACATGTTGCTCGTATTCTTAGGCCAACACATACCTTGGTTTCCACTGGGATGGGTTCCCCTCTGTTGGCTCTGTGTGTGAGGCGTGGCCTGCACAGCTTGACAATTTGCTGCAGGAGGTCTCTGTCCACTCTATAGTGCTCTACTATCTCCAGCTCATGTAACCCGTGGTAGGTGACCCTGGGCCTGTACACTCTTCTCTGTCCCCTCACTGTGGGTTGTCTGGCACCATCTGCATTGTCACCACCCTCAGCAAGTCGCCTATGTCTCATTATGACAGCTATGGCAGCCCCTAGCATTTCTGCTCTGAGTTCAGCTTTTTCAGTTTTCACTTCTAATAGCTTACTCCTGTCTTGCAGTGTCTCTTGAGAGATACATCCTGCACTGCTGTTTGCAGATTTTTAAGTGCTTGGCTGAGCTACTATTCTGCCTGTGTAATTGCCTCCTGATAATTGTTTTCACCTGCTAGCTCCAGCAGTATTCCCTGCTAGCTTCCTACTAATTCTGTTGCTTCCTTTTTCCTTTATGTTTCCTCAGGGGGGAGCAGCGTGCATATCAGCAGCAACACGCTCACAGTGGCTTGCATGCATGCACACATGCTTACATGGTTCGGAATCTGCTTATTCAGGTTAAAACGCGCACACACAAGCGCAAACAGTGTTACAAGTCTACCAAAACGCTCCCACATGCACAGTCTGCCCTACACGCGTGCACACTGCCCTACCCGCGCCTCATGGCGCGCACATGTGCACATGCACGCCCAACAAGAAACTTTGGTGTATGTAACAGTGTACACCTTCCATTTCTTGACTTTCCCATGCTTATCTTGTGGCACTCCTCTTTCCATGATCTGTGTCTGTCATCTGTCATGTAACGCTGACCTCCAATGAACTGCATTTCTTTCTACCATTCCCCCCTGTGATGTCACCTATCTCCTACTCTATTCCTCCCCCTTATGTATCTCTTACACTACTCAGAATGTGCTCATTTACTATGTGACTGTGGGATTCAGTATCCTAACCCTCATTTACATCAGATTGCCTACTAATGCTTAGTTACTTGTCTTAGACTCAGCTTCCCCCCTTAGCAACCACTAAACGGTGGCCATGTTGTTTTTGGTCTGCTGGTCCCTGCATCGTCATTCCATGTATTGCATAAAACCCACATTTGTGGGTTTATAACCTTCATTTTTATATTTTATACAGCGTAGCCCATTTGCGCGGGGCTGCGCTGCGTTTAAACATCGGCAATCACCGAAAAAAAAAATATATTTTTTTAATATTTGCATTGGGGTACCTTGCCAATGGCCACATAATTGGCCAATGGCATGCTGCCTGACACATATGCACCCCTTATTTGGAGCTGACATGGCTCCATTGTGATTTTTGCAGAAACGTACTCAGTTGTCAACTGAGTACATTTCTGCAGCTAAAACGGCTCTTACACAGGCTGCTTTCTGTTTCGTGGATCGCTACTCTACCTCATTTGTGTGCCTTTCGGCTGCAAGTGAGGTATTTAGCATATCCACGCCCAGTCCATGTAAGAGACGTTTTAGCTGGTCTCTTACACGGAGTTTCGGGCTGTTCCTGGATCGCGAGGCTTGCATGGAGTGTTACACGTCTCTTACACTCCGTGCAAGCCTTCGTGAATCCTGCCCTCTGTATATCTGTAGACATGCATGTATGTATATATCAATATATGTATATATATATATATATATATATATATATATATATATATATATATATATATATATAGATATATATACACATATATATATATATATACACACATATATATATATATATATATATACACATATATATATACCTCTATACACATAGGTTCATAGGTTCATAGGTTCATACTAGGCTATCTGCCCGAGGGCATTTACAAGCCTAGCCCATCGTTTTGTGGCTTAGGCCACCCCTTTAGTATGGGGAACTATACCCATTATTTTTCTGTGCCTCTGTCGAGCAGTGACACTGAGGTAATCCCTGGGGTATATCTGCGATCTCCCATCCATTGGTCAAGATTTCTCTTGAACAAGGCCAGCGGTGCTCTGCCTCACATGTACGGGATTTTGTTCCACAGCATAGGGAGTCTTTGGGTGATGAATCTATCCCTCCAGCACGTCCTATTAATAGCCGTGTCAAGGTTTAAGTCTCCGCCCTTGTGGCTCTGATGGATCTAGATTTTTGAGGTGAAGCATATTCATCAAATCTGGGTTTGACATGGCCTTGTATGTTAGGCAAAGGTCACCTCTGAGCAAGCGACTGAATAGAGCTGGAGTTCTTTCAGTCGGGCAGCATAGGACAGATTTTTGAGACCCTTTATCCTTTTGGTGAGGAACTTTTGTGGCCTCTCCAGCTGCTGCAAGTGTCGGGTCAGATACATTCGAATGGGGCATTGTACTCAATCATTGGTCTGATGAGTGATGAGTAAAGGGAGACTATGACCTCCTTGATCTAGATGAGAATCCCTTCATGATAAGGTGGGCAATGTAGAAGGTCTTCCTAACTACTTTAGCTACATGGGTGTCGAATGACAGACTACTATCAACCTGGGTCCCCAGGTCCCTGATAACTTCTTCTGTGCTCAGTGGATTGCCACCTATTTGGTAGCTAGGGGTAACCTTGTTTTTCCCGAAGGGTATGACTATGCATTTTTGGCATTTAACTTTAGGCCGTGGCTCTGGCACCAGTTATCCGTTTCTGTGAGACCCTTCTGAAGGATATCTGTGTCAGATGTGTTTTCTACTATGGCGCCCAGTTTGCAGTCATCTGCAAACTTTGTCAGCCATAACCCTCCTGTGTTTGCTTGTACTGGAAAAGTAGATGCCAAACAAGAGTGGGCCCAGGACTGAGCCCTGTGGGACACCACTTGTGACAGGCTTTGAGTCTGACATGGCGCCAGCAGCTCTGACCCTGTGGGTTCTGTCACTCAGCCAGTTTGCAACCCATCTTGTGATGTATGGGTTGACATTTAAGCTGATGAGTTTTTCAATGATACGCCAATGGGGTATTGTATCGAAGGCCTCAGCCTGTTCGTGGTTGGCTGTATGGACTGCCTTTCCTCATCAATGGCTTTGGTGACTGTTTGAAAAAGTCAACCAAGTTTAAAAGGCATGATCTGCCTTTGACAAAGCCAAACTGGGTTGGATCCAAAGTCTGCAAATTCCTATGTCTTTATTTATGAGGTCCATTATGATCCTCTCCATGGCTTTGCAGATAAGGCTTGTCAAGCTAATGGGCCGGTAATTTCCAGGGTCGGTGGAGGCACCGCCTTTGTGAAGTGGTACCACAGTTGCAGTGCGCCACTCCTGGAGTGCGTATCCAGAGGTAAGACTTTGATTAAACAGCTGTCCTAGCTGTGGGTTTAATTCCTCATTGAGTTCATGGAGCACACAGCCGGGGACACCATCAGGTCCCATGGATGCTGTGTTTTTGCTTTGGAGAGAGCAGTTCTCACTTGGGCGCTGGAGATGTTTGGGGGGCTGCAATCGTTTGGTATAGATATCTCTCCTTTTGGGGGGGAGAAGTTTGCACTGAACCTGTCAGCCAGTATGTTGGCAATGTCTGTAGGATCAGTAATCTTCACATCATTTTGAACTAGCTCTGAGCATATCTGGGAGTTTCCTCCCAGGTTTCTAACATAGCTAAAGAAGGCCTTATGATTGTCTTTTGAGTCTTTAGCTATTTTTCTCTCGAAATTTGCTTTGGATGATTTTATGAGAGCTCTTAGTTTTTACTTATAGTGATCAAGGGTGTCTTACCTTTTAAGGATTTTGCTCTATCTTGTAGTAGCTTCCTCCTTTGTTGTAGAGTTTGTTTATGGCTGGGGTCCACCAGACTGGACGCTTGCCTTTGGTACAAAGAGTCTTTGTTTTGCTTGGGATTGCCTTATCCATGCAGTCCTGCAGGTGCTGGTAGAAGGGATTTGTAAGTGATTCAGCGGCTTGAGTACTGTTTTCCTCGCTCGGGGCCTTAAAGGAGACCACACTAGTCTTTAGAAGTGTGAAGTCGGCTTTTGAGAAGTTCTTTACTGTGGTCTTTTTATTTCAGGTGGGGTGGGATGAGGACCTCCAGCGAGATTAGTTTGTGGTCTGATCTCACCAGTGAGGGTACACCTCGGTGTTGAACATTGTGCTCCCATGTTCGTGATGATGAGATCAAGTATGTTATCTCCTCTTGTGGGGATAGTGACTAGTTGTTCCATGGCATTTGAGTTTATGAATTCCAGGAACTTTTGGGCTAGGGTGTTTGGGCTTGAGTAGTGTTCCCAGTCTATATTAGGGTAATTGAAGTCACCTAGTATGATGGTGTTTGGTGATACATTTATCCCCTCTAGTGTTTTCAGGAAGGCCATGTGAGGTTCCTGAGTTTGTGAGGGTGGCCTGTAACATGCTACAATTTGCAGAGCAGTCTTGCCTATGGTTAATTGCACCTGGATGGTCTCCGATGCATCGTGCGTTGCCACCAGTCTTGAGGTGTGGGTGTCCTTGATGAATATGGATACCCCCCTCCTTTCTTGGTATTGTCCAGATTTTGGGGCCGGAACGGATGATATGAGGTAAAACCTGATAGCGCCGGGGTGCTCTCAGGAGCCTTGAACCAGGTTTCTGTCACAGCACAGACATCGATGTTCTCCATACTGAGAAGGGCCTCGAGTGCGTGCATTTTGAGATTTAGACTTCTGGCATTCAGCAGCATTACCCTTAGTTTTTTTCCTTTTTTGTGTTCTAGGGTGGTAGGTTTAGAATTTGAGCCTTGCCTAAAAAAGGCACTATGGGCCACTATGTATATGTATGTGTGCGTGTGTGTGTGTGTGTGTGTGTGTGTGTGTGTGTGTGTGTGTGTGTGTGTGTGTGCGTGTGTGTATACATACATATATATATATATATATATATATATATATATATATATATATATATATATATATATATATATATACATATCTATATATCTATATTTATATATATATATATATATATATATATATATATATATATATATATATATATATATATATAGATATATATATATAGTACATTCAGATATCAGGTCCACGATCTCTGACTCTCCTTCCTGCACAGCTGGAGTGTTCTTCCTTGCTACAACGCAGACAGGTTCCACATATGGACACAGCCTAATATTAGGGCGGTATATACACAGATAGGATGCAGGTACAACTATTACACTCCTATGGCATTTCAACATGCTACATTATACATTAACCTGAGTATCCTGCAAGTGGTGGGCTCTGGAGCTCACGTGGCCACCATTATGCATTACCTCCACCACTGGCTATTGGCCACACTACTAGACATGTTTTCCATTAGACAACACACACTATGATGGCTTACATCTTGTCAGTCTGTGCTGTTCTGCACAGTCGATGGGTATGGCCCACCACCCACAGGAACAGACTCTAGTGTCCATAGCATTTGTTCAGCTGAATGTCATTACAACAAAAACACCTGCTGGCACATTTAAAACATTCAACATCATCTATCCCATTATTATGGCCCAAGTACTGCAATCAATTACATGCATATATACTTTACATACCTGTTGTGTGAGTGATGTCTGCTCAAAACTTTCTTTTTATTCCTGCACTTAGCATTCAGCTATTTTTATTTATTGATTGAGGTTGTGTGTCTGTCTGTCTGTCTGTCTGTCTGTGTCTCCGTCTCTCTCTCTCTCTCTCTCTCTCCAGTAGCTGGAATGAGCTGCTTTGAATAGATTGCAGCATGGCTTTTGTAGATGAACCACAAGATAAAAAGATGGCCTCTGCACCAATCAGTGTCCTCCACTTGCTACCTGCATACAGCATGCTGTGTAGTACTTCCAACTACCACTGTCATGGCAACCCACTACTATTAATCCCTACATCATTTGGGCACAGTCCCTTTACCTTTTCTTGTATGGTGGACATCCTTCCTGCATGTGGGCTGCAGTGTTGCAGACAGCAAGTAGCAATAGCTCCCAGAAGAGGATTTGTAGTCTCAAGGCTGCTACATATTTGTATAAGGTTCCAGAACTACAGACAGAGTGTGAGTAGTGTTCATATATGCATTGTATATCACCAGTCTTGCAGGGTTTGTGTGTACGTACTAGTTTAACATGGACTGCAGTCTGTCTGCATAGCTTTCAACTGTGGGCCTATGTTTTGTCTGTCCACCACACAGGTCTTGTGTCAGATATATCACTGGTAGTGTGTGTGTTGAGTGCTATCACTAGGTGGCTACAGCCATTTGTGTTTCTGACTTCATATTCCTGTCTAAGGGTATGTTGCAGACTATCCTGTGACAACAGCAACTTGCTCAATTTATGGCAACACTATTTCACATATGGACCAGTGTACCACCCCCTGTCCTCCATTGACATACCAGGCTTTGTTGATATGGCATGCAGTAAGGGTTTATTATGTGATGGCCAGTGATTATGTCATGTTGCCATTCCCGCCATCTTTCCAGTGCTGTTGTGGCCCCCACGCATATTGTGGGGTAGGACCCATATATATGTAGCCTTCATCTGCACAACACATGTGTGTGCCTCTGCAGTATAGAGGTCAGTGTATGTAACAGTGTTATATGCCCCTGTAATTCAGTCTGGGGGGCACCATAATTAACCTAGGGTGTTACAACATGTGAGGTATATCAGTAGTAAGCTGGCTTAAGGTATATGGCTGTACATTACGATACATTCCCCCTTGTGAACATTGCTGGTCTACTGATTACTGCCATACAGCCTTTTCTGTTTGTCAATTCAATTGTGATGGTATCAGTTATGCATTGTTATGTAACAGATACATCCCATTGTGTCAACTTAGGTATTTTCACCCTGGGGAGTGGGTACAGTGTGTAGTTGGAGGCTGCTGGGCTATACATCTGCATTACATACTGTTGAATAATTTTTATCCTGTGGCCCAGTCAGTATTTACTGTTGTAGTACTTGAAGGCCTTGGCCTGGACAGCAACATATGTTTTGCTTTCAGATTACTGTTTTAAATGATCTGTTTGACAGTTGCATTGATCTGTTTGCATGTATTTCAGAGTATAAACTGTAAAATGATATGGCATATAGAACTGTAATAATACACAAATAAACCTTTAAAACATATGCAAAGTTGTGTGTGGTGTTACATCCTTTGACTTCTCTGTGGGTGTATGTTTCAGGCAACAATTGTCTTTTGTATGGGTGAGTCATACACTGTCCATCTGATGAGGTTGCAACTGTAGGAATACTGGCTGTTCAGTGTGGTGTGCACCCTCAAAATATGTATCTTCCTAGACATACCTCTGTATGCATGTGTAGTTATGTATATATCTATATATATATATATATATATATATATATATATATATATACATATGTATCTGCATACCTGTGTGTGTGTATATGTATCTTAGGAATGTTTATTGCTTACACATTGTACATTCACTATGGTAGCCAGACTGTACTGTATGATATGTTATCGAAACCAGCCTCACATCATACAGGTGGCATGGCTGGAAAGAGATATTGATACGTGTAAGACATAAGGTGCTTGAGCCCCCCTCACCACCATTTACGGTGCCTGTGGGCATAAATGTCTTTATGTGCTCTATTATATCTAGAGATATTTATCTGTATACACACACACACACACACACACACACACACACACACACACACACACACACAGATATATGTATAGATGTATTCATATGTATATATCTATATGTAGATATTTATATTTATATATATATATATATATATATATATATATATATATATATATATATACATATGTATATATATATATATATATATATATATATATATATATATATATATATATATGTATATCTATATATATGCAATATATTGAGGGAGAGTTGTATAGCTATTTAGTTATCAACACACACACACACACACACACACACACACACACACACACACACACACATCTACATGTATAAATACATTTCCTGTACTGTTGAATGATATTGCTGGATGCTATGTTAGTGAAAACAGCCAGGTAATGTATGTCTGCCATGGCTTAATAGTAATTCACATTTGCTATGATGTGCAGGCTCCTGTGTTTGAGACTAGCAGAAGCTGTTGATTTTGTTGCTGGGCTGAACAAGGGCCATTGAATGCAGAGTGTTTAAGCCACTTTTAAGCAGTTGCAAGCAGGTTTGCACGGGTTTGCATGACGGTAAGCACTGCTAATGTCTGGTTACAGTTTCTTACACTCATTTAGCTAGCAAATTGCTTAAACTGTGTAGGCATTGCTTACCCCCACCCAAACAGGCTTAAACACACTCACTGCTGCTTAAAAGTGCTTACTCCCTGCGCTAATTTCTTTAAAAGAAAAGAAAAAAGGTGTTGATTGGAAAGTGGTGAAAATGGGGCACAAAGAGGGAAAGACAGTAGGGAAAATAGCCAGCAATGTGCAGGAAGGGTGTAGGGAAGGTCCATAGATGCCCATTTCTTCTACAGCAACAGCCGTGCATATACACTGAATTTGGAGGTGGATTTGGACACTCAAACACCTGGGAGGGGGTGAGGACCACAATAATTCATTGTGATGCCAATTAGACTGGATTGGACAGTGGACACGTACAAAATGGACAGCTATGTATGGGGCGACATTTTTTTGTGGGAACAGATTGCCCTATTTTTTTTACATGTGACAGTGGGATGTTGGGAAAGGGTAGTAGTTATATTTGGGGAGATAGGTTGGGTAGGTTTACAGGCAAGACAAGACAAACAAGATGCATACAGGGGTGGTATATGACACATGTGGGGGGTAAACACCTTGGACAGGGAGGGGTGTTTGGAAGTCGCAAGCCCATGAGCCCCCAAATGGAAACAGTAAGACTGAGGTCCCCACCCATGGGCAGTCATCACTGCACCTTCACGGCCCCAAGGGTGGCTGTGGTGGGGGCTGGGTAGGAGGGGCAAGCTCACCCTCTAGTTGCACCATGCGGCCCTCAAGCTAGCATAGCCAATCTTGAAGCTCCCTGTTGAGCTCCCTATGCACCATGTCCCGGACCTGACGGCAGGTGACAGGTACCTCTCCACCCCCACTCCCAGTGGGGGGTGGGGGTGTGAGCCCCATCCCCTGCGTCAGTTCCACCCAAAGGTGGTGTATGGGAAATGGAGGAGGAGGTCTCAGGCTGGGCCCCAGATATGCTGGTGCCTGGTGCCATGGCAGCTGAGGTGGGACACGTGGGTTTGCTGGGACCAGCCTTCCCATATGAGCTATGGTGTTGCAGTTCTAAGAATGATATGGGGTTAGTAATAGTCAACAATATTCAGGTTTAGTTATAACAGCATGCATAGGTATTCCCATTAACCCAAGACATCAGATTTACAACAGTTGCAGAGCAAGCAGAACACATACATATATGGGACAACAGTGGCCATTACAACAGCATGCATGTTTCATTGATGGCAACAGGCCACCAGTATGAGGGTATTTTAACATGGCACATGCATAGAACCAAATGTGAATATTTATAAACCAATAGGACATATGTCCCAACAAAAGTATGGAGTGTACACGTACCCATTGAGGTGTGTAATTGGGTTATTGTTGCACATATGGTGGGGGTGAGAGAGACAGGTCAATTAACAAATGATACATCCCTGTAGTTTTCACAACTTTCTTAGTCACTGCAGTGATCTGTCCCTTACATGCATTATTACACTACCCAGTGTCCTTACTTTGTACAATGGTATGTTTGTAGATTAGTATATACATGGACTGTGTCTTACGTATAGTCTACACCTCTTACCTGTTATAGCTGTTGAGAAAATCATTGCTAACACTACCTGACAAACTCTGCACATACTCCCAGATGCCAAGCTTGTAGACAAGTATATGAGTGAACTGCGTTGTAACTACAGTCTACACCTCTTACCTGTTATAGTTGTTGGGAACATCATTTTAACACTACCTGACAAATTCTACAAATACTCCCAGATGCCATGCTGGTAGACAAGTATATGAGTGAACTGTGTTGTAACTACAGTCTACACCTCTTACCTGTTATAGCTGTTGGGAAAATCATTGTTAACACTACCTAACAAATTCTACACATACTCCCAGATGCCATGCTTGTAGACAAGTATATGAATGAACTGTGTTGTACCTACAGTCTACACCTCTTACCTGTTATAGCTGTGGGGTAAATTTTTGTTAACACCACCTGACAAATTCTACACATACTCACAGGTGCCATGTTGATGTTATACACATACCTAGCAGTCTGTTATTGCACACACTCTGGTCAAGGCTTGACAGGATGCAGGTGTTAATGTGACATATTTTGGAATAGCTGTCATACACTTTAGGTGAGATGCTACAATGAAAGGTTTGTTTTCATATACATTCTCTTTTTATGTTCAAGTCTGACTACCCATTATATGTCAGTATAAGCTGCTTACATTTCTTGGATCATCACACTTATTTGTCAGGGGAACTGGAACGGGAACCGGACAGCAGATTTGGGCCCATTATCTGGACATGCTGGACAGATCAGAACAGTTGAAGGGTATGACTATGCATACAGCTTACTACCTGAACATTCTGCCACAGTCTGTAGAGTTGATGGTTATGATTATGCTTACAGCATACTATCTCAACATTCTAGTAAAGTCTGTACAGATGTTGGGTCTAATTATGCATACAGCTTTCTATCTGAACATTCTCGCAAACTTTGTACAGTTGTGGGGTATGATTATGCATACAACTTACTACCACTCCCAGGATTCAACCCCCTGCTGTGTGCTGGTAAAAGTATTAAAGTTGACATCACAGTACACTGTTCTATCAGGGAATTGGTGTAAAGCATCCCAGTGGTT
The DNA here is from genome assembly GCF_019279795.1 of Protopterus annectens. NCBI lineage: Eukaryota > Metazoa > Chordata > Ceratodontiformes > Protopteridae > Protopterus > Protopterus annectens. The sequence continues at coordinate 237,219,549 of NC_056729.1, read as the reverse complement.
TCTATCCAGATTTCCAACATTGTTATACTGAGCTTCCTACACATTTTAACTGCGTTCAACAGTGTGGGTAAGGCTGCTTAATACAACAGTACTATTTATAGAATGCAACACTACAACAACTTATGAAAGCAGAATGTACACAAGCACTCCAGGGGTTATACTTTTATTCACAAGATATTAAACTTTTTTTCAATGTAACCTATATGACAGTCTTCCTGCCATATTGTCTGCTTTATTCAGTACATCCCATATACAATACATTTTTATTCTGGTACAACACTTTCTAGTACTGTTATATTTATTTGTTATCACAGTACATGCAAGAATATTACTAACCTGCCTCACGACACAGACTTTGCAGCCTAGCAGCATGGGCTTGCTGGTTCACAGCCTGCTCATCTGCAGCTGTCAGAAAAAAACAGTGATATTTAGCCATTACCTATCCATAGTCTACACAAGCTAGCCAAGCATTATCTACATAGTAGAATGAGTACTTACTCAGTGCTGGGGCATCAGCCATCTGACTGGATTCTTGGATCCATTGGTCCAAGAGATCACCTCTCTGCTGCTTCAGGTCACCATGGTGATGCCTGACCTGCTCACCAGTCCGGGGGGATATCAGTGGCATTGGTGAGGTCACGGGCGAGACTGTCCCAGGCCTCCGCGTTATACTGTGATCCCTGGTACTGGCCCTGCAGTAGTCTCTCTTCATGGTGCTTTACCAGGAGCCATACCATGAATCTGGACTCCTGGGTTCCTCAGTGCTGCGCTCTAAATCGACTGCCTTCCCCAACTCCAGCCATTCGGCCTACAGTAGGGAGGTTCAACCAGTTATGGGAATTATTGGCACATATGGGGTTTAAATACACCAAATTTCCTGCACTTTCCCATGATTGGACAGTTTTGACAAGGCTAAGCTATGGACACACCTGCTTACCTAATGTTGGCATTGCTTAAAGGGGCATACCACTGGGCAGATTAAGTTAGCTGGCCTGCACACTGCTTACACCATGTAAGCTGACCTGTGCAATGCTTAGTATTGCTTAATATCTAATTAGCATTATATTTTCCTTTTGACATTGATTTATTATTTGTTACATGTTATATCTGTGTCTGGTATCTGTGATTCATGTGTACGTACACTGTATGCGGTCCTGGGGAATTCAAAACTTTATTACAATAAAGCCTCACATCTGGCCTTACTGCAGTACTCCAGTTCAGATATTTATGTTATGCAGCAGGTTATACAACATCACACTGTACATAGATTCATTTCACATGTTCAGTTTGATTTTCCTATGGTGAGGATTTGTTTGTTGAAATCTCAATCTTAGATATTGCTGTGATGGCTTAGTGGTTAACTACTGTCACTGTAGGGTACTGGGTTCGAGCCTTGCAGAGACTGTTTCTTTTGCTGCTGGGAAGAACACGGGCCATTGGATACAGAGTCATTAAGGCACTTTAATGCAGTTGTAAGTGGGTGTGTATGTGTTTGCATGGAGCTACACACGGCTAACTTCCAGTTACAGTTTCTTATACTCAGTAAGCTTCCAGATTGCTTAATCTGTGTAAGCAGTTCTTACCCCCACGCAAATGCACTCAAACACATTTACTCATGCATATATATGCTTACTACTGCTTAGTTGTGCTTAGACCTGCTTACCAGTGCCTTATTCATTATGACACTGATACTTCACATGTGCATTTCCTGCAGTACTCTAGTTCATAAATATATGTTATTTAGTGGGTTTTGCAACACAAATATTGGTTATAACATGGTTGCCATGTTAAATAGACTGTGCTGCAGTGGGACGCGGACCAGGAATGCCTGTTCATCAGGCAAATGCTCTGACCACTACATTATTGCTGTGCTGCATCATTTGCATATATCTTCCTTGTTATCCTCTTCAGCCTTTTAAGCTGCTTTAACTGTAAGTAAGTGATGGGCACACCTGCACAGCTATGGTTAGCTTTAATCTGATTTAAAAAAAAAATAAAATGGTTTCTTTTTCTGTACTGCTGCTGTTGTACACATGGGGAACTGTTGGTGGGGATCTGCAGACACCTATGAGTGATCTCACTCATTTCTTCCACTTTCTCCTGGTCTACATTGTAGGGGCCTGTTTATTTTGACAGCTCTGCTCTCACATACGCCCCCTGCACTCGTGCATGCTCCGTGTAAGCATAGGAGCTCGGGCAGTGCACCTTCATTGATATGCATGGTGTGCTCTTGTCCTGCTCTTAAATGGGTGCTTTCATGCAGGACTAAGCTAGTCCTGCATGGAAGATTGGTGAATCCAGGGTAGGTGTATTATAATGCTGTTCAATACTTGCTATGCATGTCATTGGGCAGGATTCACAAAGCCTCCATGTAAGAGATACAAGGCTTACACGGAGGCTGCAGTTAAACGGAGTGACGTCAGCATGTCATGCATATGCTTGAGGGCATGCTGAATTAAACCGAAGGCTAACACGGTCCGTGGAAGACAGTAGGGGGCGTGTCCGTAGGCCAAGCCCTGCAAGCGGACACGCCCCCAGAAGAGTAAAATTGCCCAAAGTAAACATCCATGACAGAGGCCATGGAAATGTGAATAAACACAACACAACACATGCCCCCACAGACTATGAACATAAAATATATAAATGAACATGTTATATATTTTTTTTAAATCGTAAAGATGTTTGCCCGTGAGTGCACTCATTTGCGCGGGCGTGCCCGTAGCTTAGCCACAGTTAGCAGTCAGTGGAAAAGGATATAAGAACTAAATAAGCACTATAAGCCGAAAAGCAATAGCATAGTGGTACAGACATCGGCTAAAGAGCAGGCATTCATGGTTTGAGCCTCCACAACACCAGTTTTTATTTCTAGTAAAATAAGCACAAAACAAGTCCCTGACAAACATATACACATATAAAATCATAGTTCATGTAAAATGTAATGAAATAGTCCATTTATTTTGAAGAAATGTGAGATAACAAAATAATAAAAGATGCCAGATGTGCCTATAGCTGAGCTACAGTTTAACAAGGTGAGTGCATCTGCCCGTAGGTGAGCAGTGGTTTAACAGGTGCAAAATGAGTGCCCGTAGGTGAGCAGTGGTTTAACAGGTGCAAAATGAGTTCCCGTAGGTGAGCAGTGGTTTAACATGCTGAAACTGTGTGCCCCTAGCTGAGCTGAGCGTAATATGCGTGCTGATAGCCAAATGAGGTGTAAACCAGCGTACCCCGTTTGCGCGGAGCTGCGCACCACGTCAACAAGCTAACCGAAGGGGCAAAGTTGAGCAAGCCGTATCAAAACTGCCTTTACACAGACACACCTCTCAGCCAGTCTAGACAGTCATAAAAAATAAAAAGCAGTGGCCAGGGTCGAACCCAGGATACTATGCACCTTAGTCAAGGTACTGAACCACTAAGCCATGACAACAGTACCAATAAATGCAGTAATAGCAAATATATAGGAATGAATACAAAGCGGAACATGACAAAGCAGGTTTTGTGAAGTTGATGCAATTCCAAAATGGCCAATCACAGATAAGTGCGGGAAAAACGACATATATAAGCCCCATAGGCGGGAATACAGAGCATAAACGATTGTAGAACTGACTTGCAGCCAGAATGACAGGAGTAGGTGAGGGTAGTTGCTTTCGAGCACAGAGGTGGGGCGTTGAGGAGTCCAGATACATGGTCTGGCTCCTAGTCCACAATCATGAGGCCCAACTCATGCAGGGCCAGGTCCTGTAGGGAGCATATAGGGCTGAGGCATGGGACCGGTTGGCTCATGATCTCACCAGTGCCACAGGGATTCCAAGGACTGGTGAGCAAGTTCATCACCACCATGCGGACCTGAAGAGATGCAAGCAGGACCAATTGAACCTTTGGATCCAGGAGGCCCAGCAAATGCCCAACGCCCCACTACTGAGTAAGTTACATGTAATTATGTATGTAAGAAATTAAACTAGCTGATATTATGGAGATGTGTATTCCAATATTACTTCATTTATATTACAGCTGCAGGTGTCCGTTCTGTGAACCGCAGAGCCTATGGCGATAGGCTGGTGTGGTTGCACCACCAGGGAGGTCAGTAATCCTCTCCCAGTAACTGTAAAGAAATATAAAAGTATGACAGTTAGCAAAAGAGTGCAGTGTAGTCACTAAGTAATAGAATGTGCAAGTAACAGTGTAAGAGTGTTTGCAAGTATTGCTTGATTACAAAAGTGTGTTGCAGTCTGTAATCCAAACAGAAAAATGAAAATATCTGAAATAAAGTCTGAAATAAAGATGCCCCACCTGTAATATAATAGTACACAACCTGTAGCAGGCTGAAAAGTACAGCTGCAGAAGATGAGCAAATCACATGTGTGAAATATACCCCTGTCGAAATACTGAAACATGACAGAAGTGAGACTGCTGGAAAGGATTGTAATAACTACAGGTAAAACATGTCAATAAAGCCTAGAAGTACCATTCTGAATAGTAAAATGAAAACAAGTGAGAGAGTGTGAGAAAGTGTTATGAATCCACCAATAAAGTAGTAATAACCCCTGAATAAATTATACTGCAGTCAGTACAGAATGAAATGCATGTGAGAAGCAAAACCAAACAGCGAAATCTGTTCAAAGTGTTGCTGCAGCTGGAATGTGTATCCCAAAATCTGGATATGTTGCTCTCAGTCTGCAATATGCAGATAGTATGATTGTCTGACATACCAAGCATCCACAGTTGTCTATAGCTATATAAAGCAAATGTAGCAGGATGATGTAGCTGAACAAAGCCAGATATGAATGTGTATGAAGAACAATAACATGTATATTGATGTAGCAGTAACAGTCCTATCACCAAATTGAAGTAGTTATCATATAGGAAACTGTAGTTAGAACAGTAGTGTGTATACATGTGCAGGTATTAGAAATGTACAGCATATGTACTGGTATTCGAAGGTGTTAATATTATTTTCTTCACCCCACCCTATAACCACATATAACCCATTCCACGTGAAAATGGTATGTGCAATCACAATTAACACCCCTGGACATTTGTCCTGTTGGGTCATAAATATTTGCATGTCCGTTGATGCATCTGCCCTGTACATACATCCAAACCTGATGGCCTGTTGCCATCAATCAACCCTGCATGTTGTTGGACGGTGTATTGCTGTTCAAATTATGCATGTGTTATGCTCGCTGTTCAATGGTGTGAATATCTGGGTGTTTGGTTAATGGGAATACTAATGCATGCTGTTACAACTAATTGTGAATGGTATTATATGTTACTAACCCAAACTGTCATGACATAATGCAAAACATAGGACGACAGGGAAGGTGGGTTCCAGCGGACCCACCTCTCCCACCTCAGCTGGTGAGTGCACCTGGCACTAGTGCCCAGTCTGGACCCTCCTCCGGTGGCCCTGTGCCACCTGTGGGTGGAAGCGCTGCAGGGGATGGGGCCCGTCCCCCCTCTGCAAGTGTGGGCGGAGGAGAACCACCACTCACTCTCCATAGCGTCCGGACTGTGGTGCATAGGGAGATCCAGGACTCTGTTCTTGGGCCCCTATGCCAGCTTGAGGCACAGGTGGCACAACTTACAGGCATGCCTGTTGCCCGGCCTACACAGCCCCCAGCAAAGCCCTGTCCTGGGCAGTGAACGAACAGTGGCAACTGCCCATGGGTGGGGATATCAGTTCCACTGTTGACATCTGTGGGCTCATGGGCTCTGGATATCCAAACATCCATCCCCATCAGTTGTGTAACCCCCCCCCCACACGTGTCATACACCGCCCCTGTATACGTCTTGTTTGTCTTGTCTGTTGACCTACCCAACCTACCTCCCCAGCTATACCGACTTCCCTCACCTGACACACCTCTCTCACCTGAAAAAAAAAAGGGCACTCTGTACCCACAAAAAAATTACGCCCCATACATAGCTGCCCATTCCGCACACATGTCATGTCTGCTGGACATGGAAACTATCAATTACAATTGGCTGTACAACAAGAATTATTGTTACCTGACACCTCTCTCAGGGGTGAAAGGTTTCAAATGTCACACCAAATTACATACATATGCACAGCTGTTGCTGATGAAGAAATGGGCAGCTATGGGCCTTACCTACATCCCTCCTGCAAATCCCAAGCTTGTTTCCCTACTGTCTTACCCTCTTTGTGACCCCTTTTTCACCACTTTCCTGTCTCCCCATTTTCATTTCTTTCAAAGAAAATAGCGCAGGTGTGCGCCAGAGTAAGCACTGTTAAGCGGTTGTAAGCGGGTGTGCGGGTGTGTGCGCGGCACTGAACACCAGTGCACATGCGTGAGCTCCGCGCAAACCAGTGCTAACCCGGTTAGAACTGCTTAAAAGTGCCTTAGTCACTCTGATTGACAGGTCCTGTAGTTAGTACAAAAGCAAAATAAAATCCCACTGTCAGTCCTGAACCCAGGACGTTGGAAACAGCATGACCTACCACTAAGCCATGACTCTTATACAAGAACATTGTGCTAAAATAAATATATCATGTAATAGTAGGAATGAATGTAAAGGGAATATAGGATGTGTAGTACACAAAGCATGTCGTTTAGAATTACTGTCAAAACTAGTGGATTTCCATAATAGTAGTGTGTGAACAGAAACAGCCATGCTAGTTGGTAGCTAGTAGGTGATAATGTCAGTTAATGTACATATATAAATGTATGTATATTTATATATATATATATATATATATATATATATATATATATATATATATATATATATATGTATAGTTGTAGGCGTCATTGTGCATACACACTTACTACAGGGAACAGGAGAGAGGAATGGAGAAATGTGAATCTACAACACAGCCTGAATCATGAGAGAGATACTAACCATTACACACACAGAACAGTGTCCACAGCATACCAGCATGGTCCCCGCCTTTACAATCTGAAAGGGCAATGCCTATCTCACATACCCTTTTATAGCACTGTCCTGAAATCACAGTGAGAACTGCAATCAGTACACAACTGGCTGCATGCAATTAGCAAATGCTGGCCTATATTTGGTGCAGAGGCCATCACATGGACTTATGCAGATATCTACAAAAGCATCCTGTACTAATACTCCACACATGCAATACGTTCATTGCACTGTCTGGAGGCAGACAGAGAGAGATAGACAGACAGAGACAGAGAGTGAGAGAGAAAAAAAAAACAACAACACACGGTACACACACTGAGTCTAAACTGTCAGCAGTGACAGTAGCAAGCCGTGTCAGCAGCAGCAGGAAGCAGAAGTAGTGGTAACGCAACCAGCTGTGACAAACACAGGTAATGTAAAGTAGCAGGTTAATAGTCTGCATACTGTGAATCCTCCAAATGTGTCATAGGTCTGTATCTATAGGTATGTCCATGTGATATGTTGTGTGCACGTAGTTCCACCAAAAGGGGATGACTATACATTACATGTCAGTCAATGTTAGGCCATGATCCTGGCAGCAGTTTTCTGTTGCAGTGAGGCCCATCTGTAGGATGTGTGTGTCAGCTGGTGTAACAACTATGGCGCTTAGTTAGCAGTCATCTGGGAACTTTGTCATCCACAACCCGCACGTGTTTGCTTCTACATCTGAGAAATAAATGCCAAACAAGAGGGGTCCTAGGACAGAGGCCTGTGGGATACCACATGTGACTGGCATTGAGTCTGACATGGCTCCTACAATATCGACATTATGGATTCTGTATGTCAACCAGTGTGCAACCCATCATGTGACATATGTAGTAACATGTAAGCTAGTGAGCTTGTCTATGACGCCTGAGTGGGGTACTGTGTTGAAGGCCTTAGGCAAGTCCAGGTAGGCTGTAGGGATTGCGTTGCCCTCATCAATGGCTGTAGTGACTGTTTTGAAAGGTCAACCAGGTTCAAACGGCAGGATCAGCCCATCACAAAGGCAAACTGGCCGGGAACAAGTGTCTGCAGGTACCCAATATCGCTGTATATGCATCCCATACTGAATAATTCCATAGCTTAGCAGACCAGGCCAGTTAAGCTTATGGTGCGGTAGTTCCCAGGGTTAGTAGAGGTGCCTCCTTAGTGGAGTGGGACCACTGTTGCTGTATGCCAGTGTTCAGGTACATATCCTGTAGTAGGGCCAAGGTTAAATATCAGTCTTATATGTGGTTGTATGTCCTCTTGGAGTGCACGTAGCACACATCCAGGGATACCATCAGGTCACAGTGATGCTGTGTGTTCTGCTTTGCTGAGGGCGGCCCTCACCTGGACATGTGAGGTGATACTGAGGTTACATTCAGCTGTGATAAGTATTTCTACTTGTGGGGGAGAAGGAGGGGGGATACGTGCACCGAGCCTGTCTGCAAGAATGTTTCCAATATCTGTGTGTTTGGTGAATGTTAAGTAGGTGTGTATTAACTCAGAGCATATCTGACGTGTTTGGTCCATATGTGTAACATAACTGAAGAAGGCCTTGCGGTTATCTATAGTATTTGTGGCCATTTCCCTCCCAGAGTAGGCCGTGGCTGTTGTTATGAGAGACCATAGCGTATTACCAGTGCTGACCACAGATGCCTTCCCTTAATGTGAATCTGCTCTGTCCTGCAGTAGCCTCCTGCTATTGTTATACAGTCTGCCTTTGTGCATAGGGTCTAGGTTAGAAATGTGTGCGCATGTTCCATGCAATCTGTGGGATGTCCATGGGAAGCATTCGCAAAGGGGTCAGCAGTGTGGGTTGTGGCTTCCACTGGCCCAGTGGGCTGCATGGATACCATCTCAGTCCTAACAAGTGAATAACTGTCTAATCACATACATATCAAAGTAGTCTACTGTGCTGGTGGTGGTGGTGGGATATGTATATCCAGTCCGAATAACTTGTGTCCAGATCACACTAGTGGATGGCGTTCCACATACAGTACCTTGGTATGAACCCCCAGAGTGAGGTTGTGCATTGGACCTGTCGCAGTGTGCTGACTGATGGGGCATGCTACTATGTTGTATGGAATGTGGCAGGTATTGTTGCACAGGTGTTGGCTGAGCACTGATATCTGGCCATGTACTTGTGTATCCACCAAGAGACACACACATGCTACATATGGGAGTAGTAGTATATCACTACAGTTGAGTATCATGTATAGTATGTGTGCAATATATTGCTGACATAGTCTGCTGATATCCTGTTTGTGTTTGCTTCCAGGGAGATGGCTTATCAGCGTAATCCCGCCTACTCTGCAGCGGAAGATGAGGAGATGCACCAGAGCCTGGTGCGGGATTATGACATACTGTTTTCCCGCACCAGCCAGAATGAGCAAGAGAGGGCTGCACTGTGGCAAGACCTTGTCCGCAGGGTAAATGACATTGGCACGCATAATAGGACATATGAGCAGGTACGACATCACTGCAGAGATTTAATCAGAAATGTCCATCAGCGTGCGTCGGATATCCACAGGCAACAGGTTGCCACAGGAGGTGGGGTGGCCACACATCCCCCCTCACCAGACTGGAGGGGCTACTCCTAAGTGTTGTGGCTCCAGCCCCGGAACAGCAACAGCAATACACCTGCATCATGATGGAGGCTGGATCCACGCAGCAGCACGACATGGAGCGTGCAGGTAATATGCCATATGTACACTTGACTGTTCTGTACACTGTTAGTTTATGCATGTGTAAGGTGTGTCCATGATATGTAGCTGTCAACATAGTATGTAATTGTGCAGGTGTGATATTGGCAATATCAGCAGCTGACGCATGAAAGGCAACTGGTGTACTACTGCACTGTATCGTATGCAATATCAATGGCACAGTTGTGCCCACTGACATTAATCTCCTCATTTCTGCAGGTCCCTCCGGTGTTACAGCAAGGCAGGCCATCCATGCTGGTGAGTGTGTTCAACAATACCTATAATAGTCCTGATAGTGCTAGTAATACTAGTGTAACTCAGTAGTGCTCTGTGTGTATACTGCGGGGTGTGCATGTGTGCAGGTATGCCTGTGTCTACGTGTGCATGTGTGCATGTGTGCATGTGTGCCTGTGCCCACGTGTGCATGTGTGCATGTGTGCATGTGTGCCTGTGTCCACATGTGCATGTGTGCAAGTGTGCATGTGTCCACGTGTGCATGTGTGCATGTGTACACGTGTCCACATGTGCATGTGTCCAAGTGTGCATGTGTGCATGTGTGCATGTGTGCCTGTGTGCCTGTGTGCCTGTGTCCATGCGTGCATGTGTGCATGTGTCCACGTGTGCATGTGTGCATGTGTGCATAAGTGCATCACTGGTAACATTGTGCGGACACTGTAAACTGTGTTTCCTGTCTTCCTCCCACAGGTTCTGGTGCTGCTCTGGTGTCCTGCAGCAGGGAACCTGAATCTGGTGCCACAGGTAATGGTAATGATGATATCTGTGTAATGGCACAGGAAGGTGTGTCAGGGTCCACCATTGGTCAGCCAATTGACAGTACACAGCTGTCAACCCCATCATTGCGCACAGTCATCTTGCCAGTACATGCTATGTCACCATTGTCCCTAGGTGATGGACAGGATACAGTGGGCATTGACCAGGGTAATGTGGTATCTGTGGCACATGCTTCCCCACACAGCAGCCATGGGCAGGGTCCTGTGATGGTACCACACAGACAGTTGCCCATGGGTTCTCGTGGGAGCATCCGTGGGCGTACTGCCTCTGGCAGACGTGCCCAAAGAGGTCTGTCAACCTCAGCTATGTTTCGGGCTGTCATGCAGGCACAGTCATGTATGGAAAGGTACACCAGACAGGGTCTGAGGGAGCTGAGAGCATGTCGCACAGCCATGATTGACAGTATGAGTGACATCGCGGATGCTATCCGTAATTTCACCAATGTCATAGACAGACGTTGTGGGGACATATTACAGCAGTTCCACAACCACATGTCCATGAGCCAGGGCAATGGTGGGCAGTTGCGTCGTCGACATGGCCGTATGCCAGCAACAGCAGCAGCTGGCAGTCGGCGCAGATGACAACAGGCCCGCGCACGCCCCCATAGTGCCAGCAGCAGCCCCAGCAATGCTGGGTCTGTGCTGTCATCGGAACGCCCCAGGAGACCACGTGCACGTGGCTCTGGACAGTCCCAATAGGGACCTGTGTCCAGTCAACACACTCCTGCTTCTGATGACAGTACCCTGTCTGGCTTAGTACCGGATACGGTCCGTAGCACCCCTGCCAGGCACAGGTACCATGTCCGTGCCCACAGACACTGATCTGTATGACCTGCCAAGTGCAGTCTGTGGCTGTCCAAAACCCCCTGTATATGGCAACCATGAGGTGGAACTGTGTGTGTGCATATACACATGTGAAATGTTAACACTTAGGTCTACCACATACACGCACACACTGCACCAACAGTGCCCCACCCTGTACTGCTGTCCCTCACCAACACACATACACACACATGTCAATTGGTGGTATCAGTGGCAGACTCAGGCATAGCTAATTCACACCCTGTGCATATGTTGAAACTGTGCCACCCCCTGCAATCTCCAATATCAGTGCAGGTACATGTAAACACGTTGCTGATGCACAGGGTGACTACATAGAAGTGTATTAGTAGTATCATGTTGGTAACAGTACAGTGTGCTGATATGACTGTGTGTATATCCCAGCATGCCTGATGCAGTAACCGTATGACTGTCCTGAATTGTTATCTGCACCCATAGTACGTACCAAAGTGTAACAGCTGCACATTATTGCATACCGGTGGTAAGGATGTCATCAGATAGCCACATACATGGGTAGCACAGGGGGGAAGCTAATGCAAGTAGTGATACGCAATGATGGACATGTACAGTAATGGTGGCAAGTTGCCCACAATGACTATGCAATGTGGATGTTTGCGCATGTTGATATGTGTGCAGTACCAATGTAATCCAAATCACAATTAACTATGACATAATATCAGTTCTACCATGGGCATCTGCGCTGTGCATTCCTGGGTACACGTTGATAGTGCCTACATATTTGCACTGTAACCTACTGGTAGTGTTACCCCTTCTTTGTTGTACAATGGACTACTTCCAGCCCTGCTTACTGTAGCTTTGTTTGCATGCATGTTCACTTGGGGTTCCCTGGAACACTGCTTCCTCCTGCAATGCAGAGTTACAGTGCTTCTGTGGACTCCTAGTGACATCTGCATAGCGTACGATACCTATGTCAGGTTTACACATGACAGAACGTCACTGTCTGTCCTGTTCACATGTACGTTGCCTGTGACACATTGCACATGTCTTACCTGGCATTTACCGATGTGTGCAGTCATATATGCCAGTGCTATGAAATCAGTAGCAGTATACCCACACATACACACCTTCAGTATGTTGTTCCCTATTGGCCCTATGTGTTGGTAATCACCATGGCAATCACACTTCTAGGGTAGCATGTGCAAAGGTAACCTGTGAATCACCTCTATGGTCCAGTTGTGGTTTATGTGAGTCATGTGGCAATGTCACAGCTGCCACATGTATGCAGTCAATCATCACCCCTGGCTAGTAATGTACAACACATGTGTGGGATGCCACCACATAGCCAATCTGTGGACTGAGCACTCTGAACCCAGTAATGCCATACCCTGTCAGGTGGCATGACATACTACAGTGACTACAATACCAGGCAGACATAGACCCGCACTGACAGCAATCTGAACACACTGGGGCATACATGGAGACTCAGAATAACATCCTGCCTGAGCATCACACACCTCAGCAGCTGGCACACAGGCATACGTTATGTCGGAACAGAGCACATGCCACACATGGCACACACATCCCGTGTGCCACACACTCACAGCCTGTAGGGCTACACAACACACCTGCTACAGCTGTGTCAGGTACCTCTCTTGGCTGCTGCAGTGGGGTCCCACTCAACAGGCTGTACATGGTGAAGGTCACAATGATATGCCTGTGGGGCACTATAGTCCACCACAAAACACATGCAAACAGGTCAGTCAGAGACATGGACACATATGACTCAGTCATTGACCATGCCACTATGGATGACCTGAGACATACCTCCCTGGACTACATGATAGGGAACATAGAAGGGATCTGCCCGCATGTGGCATAGGCCAGTATGAGCCTGATCTTGGTTGCCATCATACTCTCACCGGGTATGCTACCACTATATGTAGGAAGGGTGTTCTATGTCTACATTCTGCTCAATCAACAATGTCATTCATAGGGTATCCAGAGGCTGTCAACGTGTGCTTACATGCTAGGGAAGCCACAATGATTTGCGAGGGGCAGCTTGCATGTGACACCCATGGGCCAATGTATATTGGCGAAGCCCCTTGATACACACATACTGCCTTATGCTACAGGACATGGATTACATAGCATCCTCCGCGGGTATCACACAGGATAGGACACTAACAGTGATGCTACACAACACCAGCTGTGTACACCGCAAGATGCATGCACTGGACACTGTCCTCAGCACGGTGAACTGCAATGTAGTCCTGATTCACGGCTCACAGGTGCAACCCATCACTGCCAGGTTATACCTCATACCATGCCTGTCATCACCTACACATGTAAAACACATGGACAGGGGGGTGGTATCCCAAGGCACCACAGATACACACACCTCCAGGTTGTTGGCACAGCACAAAGCATCAGGGCCTATTCATGTGTAGCTAACAGTGTGTCGGACTGCCTTCTGGTTCATAGCCTGGCACGCACAACCCTCCCATACACAGGAAACCCACCTAAACTCCATAACAACACTGGCAATATGTCAGTCTTAAGAACTGTCTTTATATGGCTGGACTGCATCTAGCCAATTATTGTGCGTGAGCATTACTGTAGCTACAACACACTAGTTGAAGGGTTCCCAGCATGTGGTCACTGAATGGCAGTGAAATAACATGTTACCACTCCCACAACCGGTGGGAACATGCAGCACCTGTACATCGACTACATGTAGACTATATGGCCCAGACCAGATGTGTATCCCCTGCTGTAGGTATTTTACCATATACACCCACACTGTATAGACACATACCGCGTGTGGCCCCTGCACAGTAAGACACAGTCATATTGTTATGCATTGCAAATACCATTTATCCACTCGAGGCACGTGTCAGACATGGTAACTACTGCAGGTCACAGGTATTTATGTGTATGTGTTACACACATACATCATGTGTGCATTGCCATTGCTGGTTTAGGCAATGGCATGCATTGTTATGCACAAAGACCCACACAAGGTCATAATGTGTGACACAACCACACGTGGCAGTCGTGGCTTTCCAAAACATACCTATCTGTAGTCTGACAATGGTAATAGACCCAGTAGCAGAGCGCACTATTGGCATTACTGGCCAACTAGCCCTGTTTGGCTGTGCTGATAGTGTGGTGACATCCCCTGTGTTTACTGGGGGAATATGCAGCATCTGCTGTATTGTAGTATTTGCCAAAAGAATCTGTTCTCTCACACTTGCATTTACACACACCCTATTACCCCCACACACACCCACTTGCAAGATTCATACCCCTACCTAACTATGTCACGACACGTGAGAGAGCCGCATTAGTGAAGCGCACTACTTGGATTACTAGGAGGTTCCTCTTCTCTGGCTGTACTTAAAAGGTGCTGACATCATCAGTGTTTGGAAAGGGTAATATGCATCATCTACTGTGATCTCCTGATTGTAAGAAAGCACATGTCTTTGATATAGAATTGCACATACACAAACTCCCCACATCCAAACACACAAATGTGCAGGTTTCAAACTCATACCTAACTATGTTATGACACTTGAAAGAAACATATTAGCAAAGTGCGCTATTCGGATTACTGGGAGGTGTCTCTTCTCCAGCTGTACTTATCGGGTGCTGATATCATCAGTGTTTGGAAAGGGTAATGTGCATCATGTAGTGTGATCTCTTGATGGCAAAAAAGCACATGTCTTTTATACAGAATTGCACACACACAAACTCCCCATATCCAAACACACACACTTGCAGGTTTCAAACCCCTACCTATGTTATGACACTTGAGAAAAACACATTAGCAGAATGCGCTATTCGGATTACTGGGAGGTGTTTCTTCTCCAGCTGTACTTATAGGGTGCTGACATCATCACTGTTTGGAAAGGGTAATGTGCATCATGTAGTGTGATCTCCTGATTGCAAAAAAGCACATGTTTTACATACAGAATTGCACACACACAAACTCCCCACATCCAAACACACACACTTGCAGGTTTCAAACTCCTACCTAACTATGTTATGATATTTGAGAAAGACGCATTAGCAAGGGGTGCTATTCGGATTAATGGGAGGTACTTCTTTTCCATCTGTACTTATAGGGTGCTGACATCATCAGTGTTTGGAAAGGGTAATGTGCATCATATAGTGTGATCTCCTGATTGCAAAAAAACACTTGTTTTTCATACAGAATTGCACACACACAAACTCCCCACATCCAAACACACACTTGCCGGTTTCAAACTCCTATGTAACTATGTTATGACACTTGCGACAGATGCATTAGCGGAGCGCACTGTTCGAATTACTGGGAGATTTCCCTTCTTCTGCTGTACTTATAGGGTGCTGACATCATCAGTGTTTGGAAAGGGTAATGTGCATTATGTATTGTGATCTCCTGATTGCAAAAAAGCACACATTTTTCATACAGAATTGCACACACACAAATTCCCCACATCCAAACACACACACTTGCCATGTGCAGGTTTCAAACCCCTACCTAACTATGTTATGACACTCGTTACAGATGCATTAGCGGAGCATGCTAGTTGAATTACTGGAAGGTTTTCTTTCTCCTGCTGTACTTATAGGGTGCTGACATCATCCATGCTTAGATAGGGGAATGTGCATCCTGTAGAGTGCTTTCACAGTTGCCAAAAGGGACATCTTCACACAGACTTGCACACACACGACCCCCCCCTCTCCAACACATTGGGCAGTTGCAGGATTCAAACCCCTACCAAACTATCTTATGATACTCGTGACAGACACATTAGCGGAGCGTGCTATTTGAATTACTAGGTGGTTTCCCTTCTCCTGCTGTACTTATAGGGTGCTGACATCATCCGTGCTTAGATAGGGGAATGTGCATCCTGTAGAGTGCTTTCACAGTTGCCAAAAGGGACATCTCCCTCACACAGACTTGCACACACATGAACCCCCCTCCACACACACTGGGCAGTTGCAAGATTCAAATCCCTACCTAACTATGTTATGACACTCGTGAAAGACGCACTAGCAGAAAGCACTATTCGAATTACTGGGAGGTTTCCCTTCTCCTGCTTTTCTTATAGGGTGCTGACATCATCCATGCTTAGATAGGGGAACGTGCATCCTGTAGAGTGCTTTCACAGTTGCCAAAAGGGACATCGTCCTCACACAGGCTTGCACACACACGAAGCCCCCTCCACACACATTGGGCAGTTGCAGGATTCAAACCCTACCAAACTATCTTATGATACTCGTGACAAACACATTAGCGGAGCGTGCTATTCGAATTATAAGGTGGTTTTCCTTCTCCTGCTTTACTTATAGGGTGCTGACATCATCCGTGCTTAGATAGGGGAATGTGCATCCTGTAGAGTGCTTTCACAGTTGCCAAAAGGGACATCTCCCTCACACAGACACGAACCCCCCTCCACACACACTGGGCAGTTGCAAGATTCAAATCCCTACCTAACTATGTTATGACACTCGTGACAGACGCACTAGCAGAAAGCACTATTCGAATTACTGAGAAGTTTCCCTTCTCCTGCTGTACTTATAGGGTGCTGACATCATCCATGCTTAGATAGGGGAATGTGCATCCTGTAGAGTGCTTTCACAGTTGCCAAAAGGGACATCTCCGTCAAACAGACTTGCACACACACGAACCCCCCTCCACACACATTGGGCCATTGCAGGATTCAAACCCCTACCAAACTATTTTATGACACTCGTGACAGATGCATTAGCGGAGCATGCTATTCAAATTACTAGGTGGTTTCCCTTCTCCTGCTATACTTATAGGGTGCTGACATCATCCGTGCTTAGATAGGGGAATGTGCATCCTGTAGAGTATTTTCACAGTTGCCAAAAGGGACATCTCCCTCACACAGACTTACAGACACATCAACCCCGCTCACCCACACACACACAGAGAAATTGCATGGTTCGAACTCCTACCTACCTATATTATGACACTTGAGGGTGATGCATTAGCAGAGCGTGCTAACCGAATTACTGGGCATCTGGTCTGCACCTGCAGTATTTATAGGGTGCTGACATCTTTATTTCTACAGAGGTATGTACATCTAGTACTACCTGTCAGGTGGGGGATAGCATATATATGCATTTGCAGCCACCTACGTCAGGGTCAGATATGCACATTGCACTGGCAGGTTATGTTCTATACCATGCTTCGTGACCACAGGACCTGTAACACACAACACAACCAGTCCAGAACACCACTCCCACATCCAGGACACACACTTAGCTTCCCTGGGAACAGTGCCGGGATATGCAGGTGTTTGCATACACCATTCCAGTTGTTAACATCAGGTACAGGCATATTGTGTGTGGGAACTACACAGGCCTCTACCACTTTACCCTACAGCCACTACAAGTTGTGGGTCCATGTTCTATGGCAGAACCACACACCATAGCCACATGGGGGAATACATATTGCACCTGTCCATCTGCAACATGGTTACTCACTGTTCCACACCAGAGGTAGACCACCATTGTTGATATCTGACCATACCCACCTTTCCCTGGACATCCATATCCCATCCCCACCCCCAGGCAAGTTTGTCACTGCACACAAACTGTGTTTAGCACAAGCAGACTCTACACTTGTGAAGACTGGGGTGGACAACTTCAAAGGACCCATGCTGGGGGACTAAACTGGCCACTCTGCATAATCCTTGACAATTGCATTCTATGAGCATGTGTAAGGTTTGCATTGATCATGCTATCCCACATATACCCATGACTGCTCCACAACAAGACACCTGTCAGGTGTACACCAGCCATTTATGAGCTGTCCAACAGACAGAGTGAGCTAATACATTGCAGAGCTGTAGCCCACAGAGGTTGGACATCTGTGAACAGTTCCAGCATGACACTTCATTCCCACATAATCATCACAACACAGTGTTGACAGTGAAGTTGTCCAAACAATGCAGATAGGGCTCCCCTCAGTCTGGTATTGACAGCCACTTACTGTTAGAGTTCCTCAGCAACCCTCTTCCAGCACACACCAACAACATGGCCGTGGCTTAGCACATTCAAACCCTGGGATCTCCACTGTGCCCCTGCTTGACAGAGGCACAGCTCACTAGCCTCACACGTTGCCTTATGTGACCTACTTTACAGTGGCACAGTAATCTACTGTACTGGGGATGCAGATGCCAAGCACATTCTGGCTAAGCTGTCATTCCCTAGGGCAACAAGCCTAGTATTGACCTCTACACCCATATGTTCAATTGTCAGATGCACAATATTTGTTGTGCTGTTCTACTGTTTGCAGGTCTTGATTGCCATAGCATTCCCTGTTCCTATGAACAACTTGTGTATCTGTGGAAGATGTTTGAATATGAGGGTGATCCACTATATCACTTATGTCTCTGTAGTCATGTACTGTGTGCACTGGGCAGATTGCTGTGTTGTGGTTGGTTCCTGGAATGACACGTACAAATACCAGATATGTGTGGACAACTGCTAAACGGAGATATAGCCTATGTGTGTGAGCATGCCCAGTTCAGCCTTTCCATGGCATGTTGTCTGACATATACCTCATTTATCAAAGTGTGCGAGCATGCCCAGTGTGAGCTTTCCATATGTTGCACTCTTGACGTCCACCACATATTTGGGTGTGTGTGAACTTCAACAATATCTCACATTTATGGTTGTGTGTTGGGTGTCATGTTGTGTACTAACTGGCCAACTGCTTCGTGTCTGCCACAACAGGGATTATACTGTGCCTGCATGGATTGCATGGGATACTTTGCATACAGTTGTCAAAATCCTTTCATAATGACTTAACACTGTAGTATCGTATAGTGTACTGGTTCAGTACTTTCACTGTGGTGGACAGTATCCTGGGCTTTAGTCCTATCACTGCTTGACATCTTCATAGTGAGCACAACAGACTGTGTAGGGGCCAGTTGTGCACATATGACCATGTTGCATTATGTTCAGATATGGACTACCTACACCAGGCTCGTCCAACATTGGTAGTGTATTCCACAACATAGGTGGACATTGGCAAACACTAGCGATGTTCCCTAGGCCATTTCTGATGCTTGTCACAAGGTGTGTTTGTCCTTCGACACACATTGTAACTGGAGTTTGCCATGACATATGTCATGGTTAGTATACTGTGCCTCCGTCTACCTCTGACATAACAGTGATACCCAGGGTTAACTTACCATCTCCCATCCACTCATCGGGATTCCTCTTGAGGGGTGTCAACAGGTGACTCTCTGGCTAACCTGTACCGGGTGTTTACTCAAGAGTGGGGGTGCCTTCTGTGTTATGGATCATTCTGTACAGCTTGTCCTATGTATGTCAGTGCTGGGGTTCAGGTCTCTCATGTGCATAGCTCACTGCCATTCAGATTGTACAAGGTGCAGCATGTTCATTGATTCCAGCTTGGACATGTCTTCATACATCAGGCGCAGCATGCCTCTGGCTGGGCAGTATGGCAGTGTGTGGAGCTGCAGTTTGTTTACTCAGGCAACACATGGCATCTGTTCATGCTCTTTGCTACTCCTGGTGGGGTACTGTTGTGCACTTTACAGTTGATGGAGGTGTCTGCTGATGTATATCCCACAGGGGCTATTGTAGTAAATTGTGACGCTGATGAAGGATGACTGCAGAGCCACAGTGACCTCCCCTTATCGACATCTGACAACCTTAATGATTGGGTGGGTATATGGTATGTTTCTGCAAACACTACAGCCACATGTTTGTCCAGTGCAGGATATCTATCACCTTGTGTCCCCAGGTCTCTCATTACATGTTAGGTAAGTAATGGGTTAACACATGTGTGGTAATTTGAAGGCACTTACTGTATATCCACAGTGGTTGTCTATACACAGTTCTGCAATTAGCTTGCCGACATGGCTATGGCTCCAGTTGTCTTTTTCTAGGTGGCCCTTTTGTGGGTTGCTTGTGTCAGCTGGGGGTCGGATATGGTCGGCTGTTTGTACTCATCTGCATACATGTTCAGTCACAGTCCTTCCATGTTGGACTATACCTATGGGACATATATACCGAACGGGGGGGGGGGTCCCAGGACCAAGCCTTGTGGGATGACACTCATTTCTGCTTTGTAGTCTGACATGGATGCAGTATGTCTGACCATGTCAGTTCTGTCCTTGGTCTGGTTTGCAACCCCTCTACTGACATAGGGGTATATATTTAAGCTGGTGTACATATCCATACTGAACTCGTAGGGTATTGTCTGGAAGCATATGCACGGTCCAGCTACGCTGTGTGGACCACATTGCCCTCATCAGTGACCTTAACGACTGTTTCAAATGGGTCAAACATGTTTAGGGGCAGGATCTGCAGTTACAACAGCCACACTGTGTAGCGTCCGGTATCAGTAGGTCCACGATAGCTTTATGTCTGCGGTACATACTGATCCTTTCCATAGCTGTGCAGACCAAGCTTGTCAGGATCCTGGGGTGGTAGTTTGCAGTATCCATTCAGGCAACACCTTTGTTGTGCGGGACCACTGTTGTTGTACACTGCTCTTTGGGTACATATCCTGTGGTAAGGCTGACATTGGGCAGTAGTGTGATTTGGCATTCCATTATTCTTGGAGTCCATGTTGGCCTCAGCCCAGGACACCATCACATACCTTTGCTGCTGTGTGTTTTGCTTTGCAGATGATGGCTGTTACCTCAGCATCTGCAATGTCAGGGGACCAGCAGTCTGTTGGGATAGATATTTTGCATTCTGGGGGGGGGGGGTTGCACTGAACCTGTCAGGTTGTATGTCGGCAATATGTGTCTGTGTTTGGTATGTTGTTTGTAATATCTTTGTGATTTGGAGCATGTCTGTGGATTCCCAACATGGTTCCTACCATCAGTTAAGTAAGCCTTGTGATTATCCTTAGTGTCCTGTACAATTTGTATCTTCATAGGTTCATGGGTTCATACTAGGCTATCCACCCTAGGGCATTAGTAAGCCAAGCCAGAGTGTGTGTGTCTTTCACCGCCCCTTGCTATGTGACTATTATGGCCATTTATGATTTTCTTTATTGTGCCTCTGTCTGGTCGTGACACAGTGAAGATCCCCAGTGTACATGTATGATCATCCATCCACTTGGCAATATTCCTGTTGAGGGGTGTCAGTCAGGGGTTCTGCCTAACATGGATTGGGATCCTGTTTCTGGGTGTGGTTAGCCTCTGGGTTATGTATCTGTCCCTCCAGCACATCCTATTTCATTATGTGTTGAGGCTAGCATCTGTCACTCTCACAGCTCCAATGGCTTTTATTTCCTGTGGTGGAGCATGTCCATTACTCCTGTGTTGGACATGGCCTTGTACAACAGACATACAATGCCTCTGTTTAGGCAGTCTGTGACTGCATTCAGCTGGGGTGTCTACAGCCAGGCAGCATATGACATATATTTGACACCCTTTATCCTCTTGGTGGGATACCTATGAGGTCTTCCGAACCGCTGCAGGTGTCACGTATGGTACATCCCATATGAGTCATTGTACTAGATTATGGGTCTGATAAGGGAACAGTACAGGGGCACAGTGACCTCTGTTGATGTAGATGTGAATCCTTTCATGATACGGTGTCCAATATCGACAATCTTCCTAGCCACATTGGCATTGTGAGTGTCACATGACAGATTACTGTTGACTTGTGTCCCTAGGTCCTTGATTACTCCTTGCATACATAATGGTTTACCACCTATGTGGTAATTTGTGAGTACCTTGTCTGGTATTTGGTGGGACATTCATACTGTCCAGTGTCTTCAGGATGTCTGGGTGGAGTTCTTGTGTGTGAGAGTGTGGTCTGTCGCATGCTACAGACTGTACAGCAGTTTTGACTACACTTAGGTGCACATGGGTGGTCTCTGCTGCTTTGTGCATTGTCAGTTACCTGGCCGTATGGGTGTCTGTGCTGCATATGGATACTCCCCCTCCTTTGATGTTTTGGTCCAGGTGTTGGGGCCATAACGCATGATATGTGGTATAACCTGGTAGTGCTGGTGTGCTATCAGAAGGCTTGCAGCAGGCTTCTGTCACTGCACAGACATCGATGTTCTCCATACTGCGAAGTGCCTCAGAGGCATGCATATTGCAGTTTACACATCTGGCATTGGTCAGCATTACCCTTGTGTTTCTTACCACTTATGTTTTCTAGGGTGGTGAGTAGTCTTTTTGGCCTTGGCTACGTACGGCTCTATGGAGGTGGCAAAGGCCTTATCCAGTATCCAGACGCCCAGGGGTAACAGGTGCAAGCCATCCCTGGAACAGCAGCATGGCTTGTCATGCATGACATTTCAAGCAGACAGACATTAGACCCTCTTGGACTGACAGCTGTAACTGTGACACCTGTTAAAGCTGATCATTCTGTGTTTGTACTGTGGCATCATTCTTGGTGAGGGTTGGATGCTGCAAACTGCCAGTGTCATACCAGTCTGGGGTACATACTCAGAGAGCTCATTCATGTCTCTTTTCATGTAGTCCAGGGAGGTGCATCTCAGGTCATTCACACCAGCATGGACAATAAGTGCATCATATTTCTGCTTGCTTTGGGGTGACCTGCGTACTTGTGTTTTGTGGCATATTGTGGCAGCCTACAGGCAGCTTACTATACCCTTTCCCTTGTTCAGTCTGGTGAGTGGGACAGCAGTGTGTCTGCCTATACAGACATCTATTACAACTGTATCAGGCATGTTGTTTCTCCTTCTGGCCTGTGACTGTTTGGCACACCAGCTTTGTGTACTATGTGTTGCATGTGCTATGTTTGGAGGTTGTGGTTGCTTGGGATCTGCTTTGGATGATTCTGTTGGTGTGGTGTGTTTGTAATTAGGGCCTCCGGGAATGTTTTTCTGTGTTTATGTGTTTGGTTTACAGTTGTGATAGGTCTATGTGGGACTGGGTTCGTGGTGTATGTGGTTACCTTCTCCTCCTGACTAGGTTTGACAGTACTGCGTTGGGGGAGCTCAGCCTCCGGTTTGGCTACATGGTTGCATCTCTCACATATATTTGTATTTATTGCGGGGACTTGTGGGTTGTCTGTGTACTTGGGGCAGGTGTCACATTGCCTCTGGATTCACAGATTCTACCTGTTGTGGCTGGCCTTAGTGGATTGTATGTGTGGACATATTTTATTGCCATACTACTGATCAGTGATTACTTCCCTTTTTATGTTTGCTCTATCATGTAGTAGCTTCCTCATTCTCTTGCTTGGTTTGGTAATGGCTGGAGTCCAGCATGCCAGATGCCTGCGTGTATGGCATTGTGTCTTGTTGTTATTTGTGATTGCATACTCCAAGCATTCCTGGCTGTGTTCATGGAATGCCTGTATAACATGTTCTGCGGTGTGTCCCATATTCTGCACTTGCACAGGGCCTTTCGTGGATTGCATATCGGTTTGGAGGGGTGAAACCTATGCTTTACACATGTTTTTCACTGTGGTTTTCTGGCCAGGGACTGTGGTCAGGATGTGTATATCCAGTGTGATTACTCTATGGTCTGGTCTTTCCAGTGAGGGATACACTTCTCATCTTGCCATCCAGTACACATGTTGCTGATTATCACATCCAGTATACTTACCCCTCTTGTGGGAGTGGTACGTTGTTCCTGGGCATTTTGGTTTATGGATTCTGGGAACTTTTCTCCTACTGTGTTGGTGCTAGTATAATGCTCCCAGTGTATGTCTGGGTATTTTCAGTCAAGCAATATAATGTGGTTTGGGGGGCATGATATATTCATGTATTCCAACATAGGCCAGGTGCAGTTCCTGGTATTAGGACAGTAGTCTGCAGCAGGCTATATACTGGGAGGCGGTTTTGGCCATTGGTATTTGACCATGGCTAATCCATGCTGCTTCTTGTTGTGGTACCAACATGGGGGTGTGGTTATCCTTGACATTTATTGCTAGTCACCCTCCTTTTGTAGCTTGTTCCATGTTTTGCGGCTGTACAGCACAGTATGAGGTGTGACCTGGTAGTGTTAGGATGCTGATGTGAGCCTTGACCTAGTTTTCGATTACAGGACTGATATCTACATTCTCCATACTGTGTGCATTTACACTGCACAGATCTTGCTGTTTAGACTTCTGGCATTTGGTAGCATTACATCTAGGTTCCTATCCCTTGTGGTACCTATGAAGGTGGGTTTGTGTTTTGAGACTTACCTCTTCCAGGCATGCTGTGGGTACTGACTGTCTTTGCCAGTATCCATGGGGCCTGGACTGATAGGTGCATGCCACCCCTAGTAGGTGGTGCATCATTTCATGCTCCGCATGTCTTCCCAGGCTGGAACACATTGGCTCCCCTTTGACTAACTGCATTACTTCAGCCAGTTATTGCAATTTATCATCCCATCGTCATATTGTGGCTTCATGCTTGGTGAAGGTGGATGTTAGTCAGGGTCCTCAGGTGTGCATATAGTACATGGTGTTACATTACTTAACACATGGCATTCATGCCTCAGGTGGTGCTGCAGGACTGCCTCTTTCGGATGCGCATATTACATTCCCTGTACATGTTTGTGAGCAGGTCATGTCATTTTAGGCATCCCTGTTATTATTTGAGTGATTCAGAGGGGGTATCATTCCCAGGGTTCCTACTGAGCCAGTGTATGTGCTATGCGTTGCCTCTTTGCCAAGGCCAGGGCATACTGGGCACACCTTTTTCTGCCTACTGGGGTAGGCTCAGGTTGTTCCTCCTCCGAGTCATGCTCTGCCTGTGATGGCCTTGGCAATGGTGGGGGGCTGTTTGGCCCGGCCCTATGCTGGTCCTGCTGCAGCTGTTTTCACAAGATCATATTATGTAGCATAGCACATGCCATGACAATTTGGGTACATGTAGTTGGTGTGTACTGCAATGCTCCACCAGATGTGTCCAGACACGGAACCGTGACTTGAGCAGCCCAAACACACGCTCTATTACATTACGTGTTTGTGCATGTGCCTCATTATGGCGTTCCTGTTCAGGTGTGTGTGCATTTCTGATGGGTGTCATCAGCCACGGCTCCAGTGCATAACCTGCATCCCCCACTAGGTGTCCGTGTGGGATGTTCCCATTGTCAAATGTTTGGTACAGCTGCGTCAAATGCCAGATGTGGGAATCATGGTAACTCCCAAGCCAGCCAGCACACACATTCATTATTATGCCCTGGGCATCACACATGACCTGGCAGTTGATGGAGGGGAAGCCCTTGCGGTTAATGTAGGCCCTACCCCGCTCACCAGCTGGTGCTTTGATGCGTATGTGTGTGCAGTCTATTGCACCCACTACCTCAGGGTATTCCGCTATTTGCTGGAAGAGACGCATATTGCTGGCCAATACCTCACGGGCATTGGGGAAATATACATGATCACTGACATGTGCTGACATGGCATCCAGGAACTGGTGCAGTACCCTGGAAGCTGATGCCTGTGATATCTCCATCATATCACCAGTTGGTCTCTGGAAGGTACCTGTTGCTAGTATTCTTAGGCCAACACATACCTTGGTTTCCACTGGGATGGGTTCCCTTCTGTTGGTTCTGTGTGTGAGGTGTGGCCTGCACAGCTCAACTATTTGCTGCAGAAGATCTCTGTCCACTCTATAGCACTCTACTATCTCCAGCTCATGTAACCCGTGGTAGGTGACCCTGGGCCTGTACATTCTTCTCCGTCTCCTCACCGTGGGTTGTCTGGCACCATCTGCATTGTCACCACCCTCAGCAAGTCGCCTATGTCTCATTATGACAGCTATGGCAGCCCCTAACATTTCTGCTCTGAGTGAAGCTTTTTCAGTTTTCACTTCTTTTAGCTTACTCCTGTCTTGCAGTGTCTCTTGAGAAAAACATCCTGCACTGCTGTTTGCAGAGTTTTAAGTGCTGGGGTGGGCTGCTATTCTGCCTGTGTAATTGCCTGCTCCTAATTGTTTTCACCTGCTAGCTCCAGCAGTATTCCCTGCTAGCTTCCTACTAATTCTGTTGCTTCCTTTTTCCTTTCTGTTTCCTCAGGGGGGAGCAGCATGCATACCAGCAGAAATGCGCTCACAGTGACTTACATGCACGCACACATGCTTACACTGTTCAGGATCTGCCTATTCGGGTTAAAATGCGCGCACACCAGCGCAAACAGTCTTACAAGTCTGCCAACAGGCTCCCACATGCTCAGTCTGCCCTACACACGCGCACACCAGCGCAAATAGTGTTAAACATCTACCAACACGCTCCCACATGCTCAGTCTGCCTTACATGCGCTCACACTGCCCTACTCGCGCTTCATGGAGCACACACATGCGCATGCACGCCCAGAAAGAAACTTTGGTGTAAGTAACAGTGTACACCTTCCATTTCTTGACTTTCCCAGACTTATCTTGTGGCACTCCTCTTTCCCTGATCTGTGTCTGTCATCTGTCATGTTACACTGACCTCCAATGAACTGCATTTCTTTCTACCATTCCCCCCTGTGATGTCACCTATCTCCTACTCTATTCCTCCCCCTTATGTATCTCTTACACTACTCAGGCTGTGCTCATTTGCTATGTGACTGTGGGATTCAGTATCCTAACCCTCCTTTACATCAGATTCCCTACTAATGCTTAGTTACATGTCTTAGACTCAGCTTTCCCCCTTAGCAACCACTACACGGTGGCCATGTTGTTTTTGGTCTGCTGGTCACTGCATTGTCATTCCATGTATTGCATAAAACCCACATTTGTGGGTTTATAACCTTCATTTTTATGTTTTATACAGCACAACCCATTTGCACGGGGCTGCACTGCGTCGCCGAAAAAAAATATATATATTTTTATAATTTTTCATCGGGTTACCTTGCCAATGGCCACATATTTGGCCATTGGCATGCTGCCTGACACATATGCACCCTTTATTTGCAGCTGACATGGCTCCGTTGTGATTTTTGCAGAAACGTACTCAGTTGTCAACTGAGTACATTTCTGCAGCTAAAACGTCTCTTACACGGGCTGGTTTCTGCTTCGTGGATCGCTAATATAGCTCATTTGCATACCTTTCGGCTGCAAGTGAGGTATTTAGCATATCCACACCCAGTCCATGTAAGAGACGTTTTAGCTGGTCTCTTACATGGAGTTTAGGGCTGTTCCTGGATCGCGGGGCTTGCATGGAGTATTACACGTCTCTTACACTCCGTGCAAGCCTTCGTGAATCCTGCCCATTAGAAGACACAATATAATATTAACAAAAGAAGAAAGGTTACAAAGGGAAGAATTACGGAATGGTAATATTATTTGGAATATGGGAAAATATACATGTTCTGGATTAGGTATATTATGTCATGAAACAATAAGAGTTTTAGATTATACTGTAGTAGAATAACTGTGATACATATAAGGTGGGAAAAAGATGTATAAAGAATCATTGCAGTGTATGCATATGCCCAAAAAAGAAAGAGAAAAATTATTTAAAAAAATGTTAAATTATATTGGCGTGAATACGGAATTAATATTAGTGGGTGATTTTGATTGATATCAAAGAAAAAAGAAATAAAGAGTTAAATGATGTTAGGATAATATCAGACATAATGAAAGTTGAAAATTATATATATGGGGTAATGAACTCTGGACTTATAAAAGGAATGATATAAGACAGAAAATAAGTTATTTTGTAATATTTGTTAGTTTAAAAGTTGTACAAGAGGGAATAAAAGTAGCAGTTTTTTTTTTCAGATCACTTAGCAATCTGGGTAGAAGTTAAACAAATTGAAGGATATATAAGAGTAGGCAAATGTATTAAATTATTAAATGAAAATTAACTACATGAAGAAGATAGAAGAGAGATTAATCAATAATGGAAAGATCATGTGGATATGACAATTGTTTATTAAGATTAGATGAGTTGGTGGATATGTTTCAAAGAAAAATAAAGTGTTTTTGGAATGTGAACATATAAGGAGAAAGAAAGAGAAACAAAAGAACAAGCCTTTGAGTCAGGAAGTATTTTGAGAAGTTTTAAGAGATGAGAAAGGTTTTTATGAAAAAAAGAAGCAGATATATGAAATGAACGAGGCGAGAATTAAAAAAAGTTATTTTTAAGCAAAGGTACTTCTTATAAGGAAAAGAAGAACAGGTTGCACTGAATTTAAACAAGATAGTAAATGAGAACAAGAGAATAATTAGAAAATTAAAGGATTTGAAAGGGGAAAGAGAGATTACACATGAAAACATTTAAGGTAAGAAGAAAATATGTTGAAATACATTTAGAAGGAGGGAGATAAAAGAAAGACACAATGGAAAGTTATAAACTGAATAAGTAAGATAATGGAGGTGTAGAAGAAAATATAAGTGTAAAATAATTGAATGATACCTTAAAAAAAGTAAATATGGAAAAAGCTACCAGATTGGATGGGGTTGCATATCATATGTATAATAAAATGGAAGAATGGCAGAAATTGTGTTTTGTGGAAGTACTAAATGAATGGTTAGAAAAAGGAGTGATAAAAAAATAAATATGCATTGGAGTGATGAAACTTGTATGGAAGAAAGGAGAAAAGGAAGATATAAGAAATCGGAGACTATATCAAACAGTGCAGACTATAATATATTTAAGAAAATAATAGGGACAAGGTAGATAGATAAATTGCTTGAATATGCATTTTTTGGAAAGAAATTGAAAGAAGTCAAGATTTATTAATGATGGTGAGAGAAGTGATTGATAATATTATAAATAAGAAGGTTGCAGCTAAAATTATGGTAGGATATTTGAGTAAAGCATTTGATTGCATACAATATGAGTATTTATGGTATATAATCAAAGAATACAATATAAGTGATAAAAGAATAAAACAATACTTGCTTCAGTGTATGAAAATAATAATGTGAAAATAATATTAAATGGATGGTTAAGTGAAGAAATAAAAATAAAATGTAGGATAAGGCAAGAATGTCCAGCAAGTAGCATTTTATTTTTCTTAATTATGAATGCAGTTGTTAATAAGATGAATAAAGTGTTAAGAATAACAGGATACAAAATGAGAGAATGAGTCCAATTACAAGTTATTCTTACCTATGCAGATGATATAGTTTTAATTGCTAAGAATAAAAAGTGAATGGAAAAAGGGATTAAATTAGCATCTTAAAGAAGTTGATTTATATATTAATAAAAATAAGAGCAAAGGGATTGAAATAAAAGGTAGCATAGCAGGTATTTAGTTTAATGATGAGGTTATAGATATTTTGGGATAAAGATTGGAACTAGCATGCATAGACAGAAACAATGGGAGAAGATTATGCAAAAAATTAAGAAATAGATGTATATTTTTGAAGACATATAAACTAGCGTACATGAAAAATATATTTAAACATTTCAATTTTATTGGTAAAAATTGCACATTTATCAAGTATATATATGATTCTGTGAAAATAATTTCTGTATGAAAAATAATTTGTCTATTGTATTTTCATTTGTTAGGGGATCGAGGTTAAATCTGGTTGAAAGAGAGGTTTTGTATGTCATAGAAAGGTAAGGGGGTTGGGTTAATTAATCAGATTGTTAATGCAGGATTTTTGAATCTTTATAAAGTTTTGATATGACTGAAAGTGATAAATAGGGCTCTAACCAATGTGATAATGAAATAAAAGTATAAGGACATTTCGGCAAAGGTAGGCACAGGGAAAAATGGAAAGGTTATTTAAATAAGGAAATTAAATGATATCAAAGCAACATTTTCTTATGGAAACAATATAAGGAATGTAGGAAAATAGAAAAGAATGGTATTTTAATATAAAGAATAAACATTATTATATTTAGAATATGAAAAAAAAGTGCAATAAAAATATAACATTTGGGTGGTGAAGGAAAATGTATGAATGTAAAGATTCTTTGTGTAGACTGACAACAAGTAAGCTGTCTGTTAAAGTTAATATGCAATATATTAGAATACTAGAAAGAGTATCCAATTATTGTGGGGAAACTGAAACAATGGAATATGTTTTTTGAATTGTACTAGAATAAAAGAGCTTTAGAAGGAAACATGAAAATAAGATATTTGAAGGTTCTAAAAGTGCAGAAGACTTAAATATGAATATGCTACAATATGTGCATTATGGTAATAAAAGACAGAAGGGGGTGAAGGAAATTGATAAAAAGATGTTTTATATTTTATAGGTTAAAAGACTAAATGAAATGAAATGAAATTTAATGGAAATTAATATTATCAGCATTTTTGAAGAAGATAGAGATTTGGTTGTGGAACAAATGGGGGGAATTGGAATATGTAAAGATAAGATAGCAATGTATTAAGTTGTAAATGAACAATAAGTGAAAGGTATAAATATGTGTATAAATGTAAGTAATATATAATATGTACATAATGTAAATATGATATGCTAATCAATAAAGACCCTCTACTCTTTTCAGTAAGTGCCATGGGATATTTTACATCCACCTGAGCTACCTCCACCTTAGGCATATGGGGGTCATCATTTACTATCACATCCAAGGGACAGCATACTCTGGAGTATAGCATTCCCTGGTTTGTGAAGTGAAACCACAGACTTCTGCAAAGGGGATTGTGCTACCTGTTTTACCACTGGCACTGCAAACATGATTTGGAGAAGCAACAATAATGTCAAGGTAAGGATTAAGAGAAAATGACTTGGCCAGAACATGTGAGAGGCATGCTATGGCTGAACATTAGAGAAGCTAATTATACATCTCACCTTCACTTCATAATAACAGAAGCACTGCAACTAAAACAGGCATGGAGAAGTACAGGGAATGTACATTTCAGCGTTAACAACAGTAGATAAAAGACAGGCATAGTAACTCTTATCACAGGTAAGGTACCGTCTGTCTGTCTATCTATCTATCTATCTATCTATCTATCTATCTATCTATCTATCTATCTATCCACTTAGTGATGACTCTTAATTTATCTATCTAGCTAGCTAGCTAGCTTGCTAGCTACCTGCCTAGTTAGTTAGTTATGCCTGTTTTATTTAAGTAGCTAAGAAGAATGTACCACACTGGGCCCTCTTTCAGTCAAGACTTAGTTTCAGTAAAATGGCAACATACAACGCAAGTATTAGTATAACCATGTAAACAATAACACAAATGAGATCTAGTAATAATATGAAGTATGAATCAGTGATCTACTGAAAATGCAGTTTAGTAAATATCAAAATTTACTAACAATCAATGGGATGCTGAAATAACATGTTCCTAAATATTAAGATCAACTGTGACTTGATGAGCTACTGCAATTCCTTGTCACTTATATCAAGGTTTAACTATGACTCAAAGAGTTACTGAAATTATACATTACTAAATATAATGTCAACTGTAAACCAATGAACTACTGAAATTTACCTGCAGCTAAATATCAAGGTGAACTGCGAATCAATGTGCTAAAGTAATAACCATACTAACAAGAAGAAAAACATCGATATCTATAACATAACTAATTATTTTTGTTCTTGTGTTTGCTTTTACAGTATTCCTTATAGAGCACCTTCATTTTAGTTGTAGATTGTTGCATTGATTATTTACTGCTGGTCTGAAATTGGGTGCTATTGCTTTAAGAAGCATACACTGAAGCGGATACTATATAACCATGATTGGGATCATGTGTTTGGGAATCTGCATTTTGATTGGGAAAAGTGTTTTTAAATTAATGTGAATGCTTCTGAATGCTTTTAATGGTCTGAAGAAGCAAGGTTAACATTCGCAAAAGCACTTAACTATTTCTTATTAAATAAATCAGTGGTATTCCCTGGCTGTGTTTTGGACTGTATGCTGTGTTGGATTATTTCATGTTTTCATTTTGGCATACAGTCTGTTCATCTTAGTAGCTGGTGTTTTTGTAGTTTGAGTTACACATCTATAACATAACTAATAGCATGTGTCATATGTTACAGACTAGCAACTGCACTAACAAAAGAAAGAAAAAAGTATAAGTAATAAAAGAAGTGCCGCATATTTAAGCTAAGTACTAGTTTCTAAGGCGTATAATATCGATAATTAAAAATGAAGACAATGGTGAAAGAAATAGTAACACAATGGAAGATGAAACGTTAATGAGGCTGGTAAGAGAAAGAGACAGATGAGTAAATAGAAGTAAAAGTAAGTTTAATTAAAATTACACTGGTGACAGGAAGGTGGAACTGGAAATTACTGTAGAATGCAAAAGAGTTTAGTTAGAAGTAGAAGTTATAAAAAAGAGAATGAGATCAAGCAGGACAAAGAGCTAGAAGTGGCTGCATGCAGAACTAGGTATAAGGGGAAAACATAGTTGTTGGGTATTTGCCTGACAAATTGCAAAGTAGATAGGATGATGAAGTACGAACTTTGAGATCAGTTAGTATTAGTAATAAGAGACATAATCAGAAGGAAGCAGTACGTTATGAAGGTAGGTACATTAGGGTATACCATATTTGTGGCAACAGCAAGAAATTTAATCCATTAAGTAATGTAATTTCTATGGGCAGCCATTGTGGTGCAGCGGTTAGCATTGTCACCTCACAGCAAGAGGTTCTCTGGTTCAATCCTCGGTTGGGGTGCTTTGGGTGTGGAATCTGCATGTGGTCATGTGGGTTTCCTCCAGGTGCTCTGAGTTCCTCCCATATTCCAAAGACATGCTGTAGGTGGAATGGAAACTCTAAATAGGCCTTAGGTGTGTGTTTGTGTGCCTTCTGTGGAAGGTTGGGCACTGGGCTGGCAAACTGACACTGTAAAACTCCACTGCCAATCATGAGTGGACAAGTGATCAGCTGTGGTGATCCCTAACTGGAAAAAGCCAAAAGAAGAAGTAATGTAATTTCTATGGTGTCCTACATCACCCAACAAATAACTGTACAAGTATTACTTTTAACCAGAGTAACTTTATTTGGCAAATAGGTAGAGAAAGCCTGAATCTAAAACTATATTTAATATGCAATAGTAATACTAATAATTAAAATCTTGGTTTAAATTCAACTCACACACACACACACACACACACACACACACACACACACACACACACACACACACACACACACATATATGTGTGTATATATGTATGTGTCTATATATATATATATATATATATATATATATATATATATATATGTGTGTGTGTGTGTGTGTGTGTGTGTTACATATTTCATTTGCTTTCATAATACCTTCATCACATTTATTTGAATATTGTACCAACATTGCAATTGCTTATAGGTTCATAGGTTGGTACTAGGCTTTTGGCCCTAGGGCCTATACAAGCCTAGCCATAAACAATGCCCTGGTTATTTCCTCTCACAGTATTTATTTCCCTGGACCCCTGTCTAGCAGGGCAACTGATGTGATCCCTCAGGTGAATTTCCTATCTCCCATCCAATCATCAAGGTTACTTTTGAAGATGGCCAAAGAGGCACTCTGCTTGACATATATGGTCAGTCTATTCCAGAGTCTACGGAGTCTCTGGGTCAGGAACCTATCCCTCAAGCATGTTTTGTTCATTGTGATGACAAGGTTTAGATCCCCGGAGCGTGTGTCTCTGAGGGATTGGGATTTCTTTAAGTGTAGCATGTCCAACAACTCTGGGTTTGACATGGCCTTGTATGTTAAGC
Organism: Protopterus annectens; assembly: GCF_019279795.1. NCBI lineage: Eukaryota > Metazoa > Chordata > Ceratodontiformes > Protopteridae > Protopterus > Protopterus annectens. The sequence continues at coordinate 237,185,806 of NC_056729.1, read as the reverse complement.
AGATATCATCTCTGAGTAGATGATATATGACAGAGTATAGGTGGAGTTTTTTTAGACGGTCAACATAAGGCATCTGCTGTAGGCCTGTGATTCTTTTAGTGAGATATTTCTGTGGCCTTTCCAGATTTGCAGATGTCTTGAGAGGTACATACCAAACTGGGCAGTGTAGTCTATAATGGGTCTAATGAGGGATGAGTACAGTGGGACACTGACCTCCTTTTTCTGAATGTAAAGCCCTTAGTGATGAGGTGTGCCACATAGAAGGATTTCCTGACTGTTGTGTCTATGTGGTTATAGAAGGTGAGACCACTGTCCACCTGTGTCCCTAAGTCTCTTATCACACTTTTGGTGTTTAGTGTACTGCCACATATGTGGTAATTCACAGGTACAGTTTTTTTCCCTAAGGAGATAACTATACAGTTTTTGGCATTGAACTTGAGCCCATGGCTCTGGCACCAAGCATCTGTTTCTGTAAGGCCCTTTTGTAGAATATCCACATAATTTGGGGATTCAATAATGGCTCCCAGTTTGCAGTCATCTGCAAACTTTGTTAGCCAGAGTTCCTTAGTGTTGGCCTCTGCTTCAGAGAAGTAGATGCCAAACAAGAGCAGTCCCAGGACTGAACCCTGAGGTACTCCACTTGTCACTTGTCTGGAGATGAATTTGAAGTCGGCTATTTTTACAGTGTGGGTTCTGTCAGCAAGCCAGTTGGCAACCCATCGAGTGACGTAGGGATTAATGCCCAGCTTAGTAAGTTTGTCTATGATTCCAGAGTGGGGGATGATGTCGAAGGCATTGGCGAGGTCCAGATAGGCTGTGTGGACCACCTTACCCTTGTCCACAGCTCTGGAGACTGATTCAAAGAAGTCAATCAGGTTCAGGAGACAATATCGGCCCTTCACGAACCCAAACTGCATGGGGTCCAGTGTTTGAAGGTTGCCAGTGTCTTTGATTATAAGTTCCATGATAATACGTTTCATGGCCTTGCAGATCAGCCTTGTCACACTGATGGGGCGGTAGTTCCCAGGATCTAAGGTGGATCCCCCTTGTGGAGTGGAATAACTGTAGCTGTGCACCACTCAGTGGGCATGAAGCCTTAGGTGAGGCTATGATTAAACATGACACTTACGTGAGGTGCCAGTTCATTTTGTAGTTCATGTAGTACACAGCCTGGGATGGTGTCTGGTCCCATAGATGCTGTATTCTTAGCTTTGGAGAGTGCGTTTTTTTACCTGTATGGCCGTTAGTACCGGAATTTGGCAATCTTTTGGTATTGAGATGGGCCCTTTAGGGGTGAGAGGGGGGTGAAGTTTGCACTGAATCGATCTACCAGGATAGTGGCAATATCCATGGGATCAATATATTTAATGCCATTCTGTTGTAGCTCAGAGCAGATCTGAGCATTGCCATTTAGATTCTTGGCATAGCTATAGAATGCCTTGTGGTTGTCTTTGGAATCTTTGGCAATTTTATTTTTGTAACTAGCTTTGGTGGATTTTATGAGGGATCTCAGCTTCATAGGGAGGCTAGTAAGGAAGTTTTTTGCATCCTGAGAATTTCCTCTTTTCTGCAACAATTTCTTCCTTTTGTTGTAAAGTTTGTTTATGGCAAGGGGCCACCAGATTGTCTTCCTTTTTTTGGAGGAGAGTGTCTTGGTTCTATTGGGAATGGCACAATTCATGCACGAGTGGATGTGCTCGTACAGTGCCTTAGTGTAGGATTCAGCAGTCAAACTTACAGATCCCGTCTGCATGGGTGTCATGAAGTTTCTCACTTCTGACTTGAGTAGCAAGAAGTTGGCTTTGGAGAAGTTTTTTACAGATCTTTCCTTACTGGGGTGGGGGTGGGGGTGAGATGTGGATGTCAAGAGTGTTTAGCTTATGGTCAGACCTGACCAACAAGGGGGTGACCATAGGTGTGGAGCATTGATTTCCCATGTTGGTAATGACCAGGTCTAGGATATTGGAGCCCCTGGTGGGACTAAGGATTAGTTGATCCAAGGAATTGGAATTTATGAATTCCAAGAACTGTTGTGCAAAGGTGTTGTTACATGAGTAGTTTTCCCAGTTAATGGCAGGGTAGTTGAAATCACCCAGTATTAGGGTGTTTGGGTGTATCTTAATATTTTCCAGTAGCTTACTATATATATGTTCACCCCGGTTCTCTTCTTAGTCATTAGCATTTAATTAGACAATTTTTAACAGGGTATTTTATTTAGACTAACGGTCTTAATTTTGCACTGTCATGTCAGCTTAGCTCCTACACATATCCTGGCTGCTGTACCATTGCTTGTCTATGTTAAACGCATGTCTGCAGTTAATCCCTACTGTCTGAATTTGTAAACATTCCAATCTTTTCCTAGGGCTGCAAGTACTGAGTATATAAAGTTATCAATGCATGTGTTGTCCTTATTTAATCCCATTTACCATATGCACATATTCACTTAGCTAAAAGTTTGTGTACCACCCCCTTCCATTTTATATTAAAGTCAGTGTTAGACAGTAACAGAAGTAAAATTCAGAAATGGTTAATAGATTTATTTTTGCAACTGTTGGTTATCATGAAGACGAACATCATGCCCTAAAGAACTAATTTGTATTTAAAAATAGCAGTTGTCATGCTGTCACATCTCTAAAAGACACCGGTTAACAAAGTCCTTCTTAAAATCTTGTAGGTACCACTAAAACAGTGATAGCCTACAGACTAGGCATGCAGAGTGTTGGCTTAAGCATCATGAACATTTAGCAACATTTTAAAGCATCTTTACTAAAACATATCTTTCAGTGGCTGGCCCTAACATATAACCCAACATATAACAATGTTAGCGAAAGACCTGCATTGACACTGTATGAAAGAGATAATATCTAAATTCTGTACAATGAAATAAGAGCCTTGACTAGTAATCTTGCATCGGCATTGTTAGCTATACCACATTTCCACCTATTTGGGTCAGGTAGTAAGAGTAATAATAATAATAATAATAATAATAATAATAATAATAACAACAGTACTGCTGCTACTACTACTGCTTCTAAAATAATAATAAAAAAATATTTCCTATATCAGCCTTCAGACAGCCATTGCATGTCAGTACGTGACCTAGTCAGGGGCATACTCGGTACAGTTCTGCTACCTAAAAACTATATACTAGATGAAAAGACCATCTAGCTGGGACATAATGTTCTTCTTATGTCACTGTAACTCTATTCTACTCATAAATTACAGTTAAAAGCCTTGTTGTTTATTACTCAAGTGCTACAACATGCCAGCTATAAAAAAATGCAAATTATTCTTAGTGTACAAAATAAAATTCATGAAATGTTAACCTTCATGGTACAAATTCAGGAAGCGTAACAGGTCAAGTAACTATATTGCCACATCTCACATGTATGCTAAAAAGCAGCATGAAATACTTATTATGGCTAATTCTAATACTAAGCTCCACACCTTCAATGATTATTACTTACTCCCACATAAAACACTGTCCAAAATTCAGATTCAGACAAGTTACCTCTGGATGTATATAAGGTATACACCTCATGGTAACTTTTTATTTATTTACTTATTTATTTACTTATTTATTTATATATTATATTATATTATATTATATTATATTATATTATATTATATTATATTATATTATATTATATTATATTATATTATATTATATTATATTATATTAAGAGACATCCCTACTGCAGTGCTGTTGCATGAATACATGTGGCACAATGGTGGGCAATATCCAAGTCTAAGTTAAATACTAATGAGGTATTCCAGAGGACATGCATATGCTAATTAGTCATGTGCTCTTCCCTGGAACTGCCTCTCTCAGCAGCAGTGTGTGCATGGAATGAATGTGTGGATGTGTGTAGGTCGGGGATGATGCGGCTGTCACACTTCTTCAAATACCTCTAGACTAATGAGTAAAGCCTGCAATATTGTCAGGTGGACCAGTAGGCACAACTGACTCTAAAGATGTAGGTAAGATGGACCACTAGCTTCCAGGGATAACTCTAAAGACATGTACCGATGGAACTTTAGCCACCAGGGATAACTCTAAAGATGTGGGATGGGGGAACACTAACCTCCAAGGATAACATTATATCAGAATGCCTTAAGTACAATTTCACATAACATGGATTGGGAACCACTAGAAACGAGGGATATGGTATAGCATTCCTTAAAGCCACTTAATTAAAAAAATAGATTGGGGGAGCACTGACTTGACACCAGATAGAACTCTTGCATCTTGTGCCTTAATGACATTCAAACATAACTGGATTTGTAGAGAAATACTAGTTCAAAGGTAAATACTAGGCTCTCAGTCTGCAGACTGTTATAAGCATAGCCAATAACCAGAGGTCAGAATCTAACCCTTAATCTTATAGCTGTGAAGTAACGACCTTAACTGTTATACCATACTGTCCTTCAACATTAGATGACCACCATATATATTTTTCAATATTGCATACAGGTTTTAACATCTATGAACACAGATTGGAGGTCATGAGATTCCAACCTGCAAATACAATGCACATCCAAACTCTGAACTTGAGAGCTATTTGCCTAACTAATTCATCTTACAAAATATGTGTTTTCCATAGGACTTGAATGCTAACAGTTGGATACAGACTCCCGCTGTTCTGGCTACACACACACACACACACACACACACACACACACACACACACACACACACACACACACACACACGCACATAAGCATACAAGGACAGACACAGACCAGTTGACTGCACTGAGATTATATCCTCTACCTAACTAGTTAGGCAAACTAGAGAACACAGAACTTAATGCAAGCTCTGCAGCAAAGTCTATGTATTTGTTCTCCATCAGACTGAACTGACAGTAGGATACAGACTCATGCTCTTCTGACTACACACACACACACACACACACACACACACACACACACACACACACACACACACACACACACACACACACACACACACACTACACACCAGTTGACTGCACTGAGATTAGAACCCCTACCAAACTAGTTACACAAGCTAGAGAACACAGAACCTAATGCAAGTGTTATGGCAGAAGTCTAAAATTGAAACCATACTGATTTTCTTTGAATGAACACGCATACATGTACACACACCAGTTGACTGCAGTGAGACTAGAACCCCTACATAACTAGCTACAGAACACAGTACTCAACGCAAGGGCCACAGCACAGGTTTATCTAGACTCAAGGGAAACCACTTTAACAATGTGCCTTAAGGTCACTAAAAAAAGGAAATATGATGTGGTTCGAGAGGGGACAACTAGGCACTTGGAATATTATAAATAATGTTCCTCTTTAAAGATACTAAAAAGGCTTCTAACAATGCACCTCACTTCAAGGATAGAAAGTCTCTGTACCACTGCTAGACATCAGTGATTTAGTCTGAATAATCAATAAGACTCAGAAAAAAAATTACAAAAGAGGGGAAAAAGGCTTCAAACCCTGTACCCTTGCTACAAGAAAATCTGCATTAACCTGTTGTACTCACTAACGACTTAGCCCAGAATGGTTTCTTACCATGTAATGACAATTTTAACCATTATTTAATACCTCAGACAGTTCATGAGTTTCGGGAGAAAGGTACAGGGCACCTATAAGCATAACTCTCAACCTTACAGAGGAAGAAATCTTGAAAAAGCCAAACTTAGTTGTGAGACGAAGACATACAACCAGGGATGGATTTTACCAATTCCACTTACAAACTTAGAAAGTCACTAGAATAACATCTTTTAAAGTAGCATGCATTTACTGATGTACATGAAGTGTGAAACTTTAACATCTGGTATTGACTGCTGAATAATCATCCATCATTTATAAGGGCAAAGAAAATGGACACACTGAGGATTTTCTGACAACACAAGAACAGATATATGCATGTGCGTGTTTTCTGTGCGTATATGTGTGGAAGAGTGAATAGGGTGTGCCTGTGATAAAATGATGCATCAGTCACCAGTGTTAACTAATGTAGGACGTGATTAGCATTGGGGATAGTTATTAGTGATTTAGGCATGCAAATAAGCAGATAAGGAGGTCTTTCTTCACTGCAGCTAATGTGTCTCTGAATGTGATAGTTACAGAGACTTTTTACTGAAGTCCTTAATATGTGTTCTCTCTAAATCCCCAAGGTTGTCTTCATACTAACAGAGAACATTTTCAAAGTTCTTCTTACATACATTTTTTCTTGCCATATAGTGTCTGTTCTGAGATATTCAACATCTAAATTTGTTAATGCCAGGAACAACAGACAGATACTGTATGTAGGTTATCTACATTATGATTATTTTGGTCTTGTTGATCTTTGGAACACAAGTAAATACAAACATGACACTGCAGTTGCATTTGTTTAGTGTAACAGTACTAAACAACATCAGAGACACAGTTCCCTTTGTTGTAATAAATAGCACAAGGAAATGTATCACCAGGTAGTAGGACCGGACTTGAGATTCAACTCTAGATAAATAAACTTTATTAGTTTTAACTCTATTCGTTTGTTAACAAGTTCAATCTGAACCAGTTAACTTGAATCCTTCCTATCACTTTACACAAAACGTAATTAATATGAAATTTCATCTTTGCAGGTAAAGTGCAATCATAAATACACAGATGTTAAATGCTGCCCAAATCTAGTTGTACTTTCAAACATATAGACATTTAAAGAGTATAAGCAAATTCTCCTAAATTTAATGGCTCTACCTCCACTGCAGTCACTATGAAATATTTCATGAAACTTGGCTAGTGTAATGCAAAGCTGGGTTGCAGAGCAGTGGGCAAAGGGGATGGCTGCCCTGGATACAAGCTGTTAGGGGGCATTATCACAGTTGCTGGATGGGGGGTGAGTGCATTATTGGCATTCATTAATGAATGCTGATACTTCATTTGCAAGCTCTGTGTTGGTTACTGTTTTTTTTTTTTGTTAACTTGGAGTTTTCAAGGTCACATATCCGTGGAACTGCACAGAACACCAGTTGACCTAGTTGTGGTTCAGCTAAATTGTCACTATATACGTATTCATGTATTTGCTGGCTGTGACTCAGACATGAATGCTGTTTATTTTTGTGCTTCAAGTACTTATCACTGTGGAATAACCTCGACATCATTGTCAACATCAACCTTCCCTTTTCCCATTTTGTCTACATGAGATTGGAGTGTCCTAACTGCTTTCAAATCAGTGCCACTGTCCTACCTTCTTCATCCACAATGCTTGACAACTGCAGTTCATGTCTCATAAAATACATCCATTTTATGACAGGACATCCTTGTTTCCTTTGCCTTTCTCCTGTGTCTCCAAGATATTGTTCACCAGCTCACCTTTTGCTTTCCTGCATGTGACCAAACAATTGTAATCTGTTCTCCTTGCCCTTCTCTGCAGTTGAAGCACCTTTGGCTTCTACTCAGATGCCCTTGTTTCTTCATCTGTTACACAGTCTGCATCCTATACAGAAATAGAAGATGTCATATAAGTATGAAATATAGAAAATTTACTTCAGTACTGCAGCGGTATTTGTTTCTTTCTAATGTATTACCTTTTTAGTTTAGAAATTGTTCATTTAGATTGAAGGTTGTGCTAAAAGTATGTTAATAGCCATGCTTTTCTGAGTACAGTAATTGAACAATTCCTGTCAGATGCATTTGTACCAACAGCAAATACCAGGAGCTGACATAAAATAAGAAACGCAGCCTCACAAAATCAATAACAGCATACAGACTGAACATAAAATATACATTAATTTGGGGGCTTCCACATCATACCCTTTTGCTTATATATAAATATGTATATATATATATATATATATATATATATAAAAAGGGGGGTAAAACCCCCCAAAAAAAAAAAACCCAAAATTTTTTAAAAAAAAAAGGGGAAAAAGGGGGGGGGGCCCCCAAAAGGAACCGGGGGGGAAAAAATGGCCCCTTTTTTTTGGGGTTGGGTTTGCCCCCCAAAAAAAAAATCCAAGGGAAGGGCCCCCCCCAAGGGTTCAAAAGGCCCTTTTCTTTTTTGGGCCCACGGTTTTTTTTAAATTTTTTTTAAAAATCGGGGAAAAAACCCTCCATGAAGGGAAAGGGTTTTAAGGGAAAAAAAACCCCCCCCTTTTAAAAACCCCCCCCGGGGGCTCCGCCCCTTTTTCTAAAAAAGGGGTTTTTTTTTTTTTTTTACATTTTTAAGGGAATTTTCCCTGAAAAACAAATAAAAAATTAATTTAAGGAAAAATTTCCAAAAATTTTTTTTAAAACTTTTTTGAAAATTTTTTGTTTTAAAAAAATTTCCCTTTTTATCCGAAAAAAATTGCGTTTGGGGGGGTTTTAAAAAAGGGCTTTTCCCCCTTTGAAAAAAACAAATTTTGGGGTTAAAAATTTTAAAAAAAAAAAAAAATTTTTTGGGGTTTAAGAAAAATTTTAAAATTTTTCCCTTTTAAAAAATTTTTTTTTTCCTCTTTTTAAAAATTAAAAGTCCCTTTTTTTTTGGGGCCCCGGAAATACAAGGGAAGAAAAAAAAAAAAAAGAAAATATTTTTAAATAAATTTTTTAAAATTTTTTAAAAATTTTTAAAATTTTTTTAAAAAAACCCCCCTTTTTTCCATAAATTGAAAGATTTAAAAAAAAAATTTTTTTTTTCCCCGGGAAAAAAAGGGGACAAAGGGGTAGGTGCTCACGGGAAAATTTGGGATAGGGGCCCAAACCGGAGGGCCCCCCCTTTTAAAGAAAACCCGGGAAAGGGGGGTTAGCAAAAAAAACCCCAAAAGGGCCCCAAAAAAAAACCCCAAAAAAACAAAAAACCCGGACCAAAATACCCAAAAACACGGGGCCAAAACCAAAATTATGAAAATGGGGGAAAACCCACCCTTTCCCCCTGAAATTTGCCCCTTAAAAAGGGAAAGCAAAAAGTAAAAATCCCCCAGGAATGGGCCAAAAAACCCCCGGGAAAAAAGGGGGGAAAAAGAAAATTATAAAAGGGGAAAAAGGGAGGAAAGGGGACACCCGGGCAACCCGAACGGGGAACCCAACAAAAAACCTAAAAAAAAACGAAAACCCCAAAAACCCAAAAACATACGGTGAAAAAAAACCCACAAACCCCCCCCAAACCCCACAATTTAGGGAAAAAAAAAAAGGGGGGAAAAAACAGGTGGCAGGGATACCCAAAAAAAAAAACCCCCCAACGCCCCAAAAAAGCATTCCAAAAAAAGCATGGGGCAAAAAAGGAAACAAAAAACCAAACCCCCAACAAACAAACCCAAAAAAGAAAAAAGGGGGAAAAAAATGGAACAACAAAAACCCAAGGGGAAAAAAACCCCAACAAAAAAAAGGGGGGAACCCAAAAAAGGGGGAACGAAGAAAAAAGAAAACGGGTTAAAAGTTTTAACGGGGAAAAAAAATTTTTTTTCTAAAACCCAAAAAAAAACGGGGGGGCCCGGGAAAAAGGGGAAAAGGGCCCGAAACCCCCCGGGGCCCCCGGGAAATTTCAAAAAAGGGAAAACCCCAATTCGGGGCCTACCCAGGCAACAAGGAGCCCCCCTTTTGCAAAAAAGTGTGCTTGAAGGGGTCAGTTCTTAGGGCGAACATTAGGAATTACAAAAAAAAAAGTTTTTAGAATTTTACAAAGGGGTTTGGATGTCCCAAAATCCAGGACATTTTTTTTTTAACTTTTTCAGGAAAACCCCCCAAGGAACGCCCTTAAAAGGGCACATTAACCCACCCCGGTTCCCATGGGGGTTGCAAACAAGAACAAGCCACCACCCGTTTTAGGGATACCCATAATGCCAAGGGGGGGCATTTATGATGTGTGCCCAGGCGGGGAATTACCCGTTTCATACGGAAGGGCCCGGGCGTCATATCCCCGGGTTTTCAAAGTTTGAAAGCTGGCAGAGGGAAAGTTTATGACAATCAAGGCAACACAAGGGAGGAGGCTAATGAAACCCAAGATATTAGGGCCCTGTTGGGGAAAATGTTGAAATAGGTCCTGGAAAACACGTGACCTGCCAAACTTCCCAAAGCACAAGGGGCCACAATATGTGGGGGGTTTAAACAATGTCGAACAGTCTGCCCGGGGCCCCCGGGGCAAACGGGAGCAACCAGCAACACCCCCGGGGGGCCTGGGGGCCCCAAGCAAGGCGTACAAGCTAGTGCAAGGTGCCCTTGGGGGAGTGAAGGCCATGCCCACCTTGGGGGTTGCCAGTTTGGGCACAAAAACCCGGGGGAATGGGGCTTGTCCCAACTAGGTGCTCCCCCCCACGCAAACCCTGAAACAATCACAGACTTGGAGAACACCCAGGCGGTCAACCCCCGGTTAGGGGCATGCAGGTGACACAATGGTTCATACGTCATTTCATTTTAAAGTCACGGGGTAGAAAAGATGCATACAGAAGAAGGACCAGGTAAGGACCCAAATGGTAGAAAAGGGCCCGGGGTACATTTTACAAGGACGGGACCCGGATCACTAAAATGGCCAAAAATGGAGCCTGAATTTTCCCCCCTGGGAATACAACCCACCCCTGTGGGTGTGGGTCACCCCAGAAAACCGGATATGTGTTAACTTTCCTGTGAACACCCCGGCGTGTTGCAAAAGGGATGCAATGTTGAGAATGAGCAAAATTCATATATATCGCCCAGAACCGTATTGTAGAACATAAGGGGATACAAAATTTCCCCAGGTATGTAAATGGAAATTGTAATGACGTCTTGTACGCGGTGGTATGTGTTGGCATGACCCTGTCTAAATGTCAACCCCCCCCCCTGAAATGGATTAGCTGATATCCTGCCCCATGGTGGTACGGGCACGGCGAACTGCGTAGGTATGTGTGTGGTGGCCGAAAGCATAAAGGGGAATGGGCTAAGGGCAAAACTCATTTGTGTAACCCCTCTGTCCCCCCCCCCATCAAAATTGAAGGTCCACAATTGGGGGTTGTTAAGAACCCAACGGGGGTCCAAAAAAGGGCATAGGTTCAGGGTTGGTAACTTTATTAAAATTTCCCATGCCATACTGAATCCCCCATAGGGGGTTAAGGGGCCCCCATAGGAAAGGGTCCATCCATGTGTGTGTTTTTGGGATGGGTGGCGGGGTGCCCCAAATGAATGGGTAGGTATGCGGTGGCGGTGAAAAGGGTTTGGCGGGTAAACCCTGGGGTTAGGTGACAGGGGACGGTTGAAAAAATTTGGCATACAGTACAGACCAAGGGTTTAAAATTTCCACCAAGGGTTTGGAACCCTGTGTGGTGGGGTTTTATTGGGGAGGACCCCAGGACAGGGCCAGCAACAGGTGCAAGCCGCATGCCCACGAGAAGTATGGCAAAAGCGGAAAAACCCCCCCTCGTGGGGCCCCACACGAAATTCGGCATATGGATGGGTTGGGGTTTTCGCACCACGGACACCCCTCGTAATACCCCACACGGGAAAAAAACCCCGAAAGGCACGTCCCCATACAGGGGGCAGGGAAACAAATCCACGTCTCGGAAAGGCCAAAATGTTAGGGGAAACATGGTTACCAGTGGAAATGTGCAAAAGGGCACTGGACACGGGAAAGGCACATCCCCACATATCCCCAACACCCGTAGGGAGTCAAAAACCCGGTGGAACCAGCATCTGTAGGGTTTTGCGGGGTGTCTACAAGGGAAAATTTCACAAAAAAGGGGGGAGGGGTTACCTAGCAACAAACAGGGGGTGATGCAGGGATTAAAGGCCCGGGAATGGTCACCCAGCACCCCGGGAAAAGGGGGGTGGGGGGATAACGGGGAACCTTTGTGAAAACATGCAGGCAAGCCCGGGCAATGTACAATCCAAACCCCACCAAACCGGGTTTACAGGCGATGCCCGGGGCAAAATTTTGGGATGGTCACAAACAGGGGTACAACATACCCCTTTAAGAAGGTGGGGGAAAAACAGGGGAAAACTGGGTTTGGGGCCCCCATGGGGAGGGGGGCCGGGATATGTTTTGGTACAACGGACGGCAGGTGTCCTGTAGGGCATAGGAGCCCGGATTTAAAAAACTTGTCTTAGGGGTTTATCACGGACAGAAAGGGGGGGGTTAAGCATTTCAACAAGAGTTCCCCCACCGGACAGCCCTGGGGAAACATGTGACACCTGAACAGATGTGAGGTTGTGGGTAATTACCTGTCCACGCAGGGGGGGGTTAAAGATTAGCGGCAAACGACACCCTGTAAAAACATTTGCCCAAGTAACACCCGTACAAGGGCCCAAATTAAACCCCATGAACCGTGGCACTCCCGGGGCACAACCGGATTTAATTACCAGAATCCTGTAAATTCCCCAAATTTGTCTACAGGGGGTCAAATAAGGTAAGGCAACCTTAAGGGATTGTCATTTTCCATTTTTGAGTAGCACACCGCCCAAGCTGAAATACGGGCAGGTAATGTTCGGAAAATGGAATGCCCCCCCCTAAGGGCCATGGCACGGGGTTGTGTGATGGGAACCCATGGCAAGGATAAATCTGTTGACACCATGCGGGGGCCCCCATATTTGCGTGGTCAAAAACAAGTGCAGGAGGAATGAAATCGGGGGTGTCTGTATGTGAATGGGGGTGTTTGTTGGAATGTAAACCCAGAAGCCCCTTTGGGTGCAGTCATTTGTAAAGGTAAAATAAGGTCAGCCCACCCCACAATGTGTGTCGTCCCCCTTGCAGTGTACAATGTCACATGGCGGAAATCCCATGATTGTCACATGGGGCTAAGTCTGTAAAATGTACAATGCGGTGCCCTGAAGTATGGAATGCCAGTACAATGTACCATGTCCATGAAAAAATGAGAAACGCAAAACTGATTGCACAGGCAGGTCATACCCCCCCTGAGGTATGTTGCACATTGTGTAAAATTGTATTAGGCCAACATGGTAGCACAAAACCCCACAGGTATCCCAGGGAGTGGTAGGGGGCTTTCTTTTTTAATGTAAGGGTACACGAATTTTGAAACCGTCATGTAGGGGACTGGGGATGTCAAGGGACATGCCCATGATCCCATCCCCGGGATGGTTATTGTCCACATTCATGTGCAAAATCTGTTTTAGGGTGCGGTGTATGTGTGCTGTTGTAGGGGTAAAAGGCACATATATGTTTGTAGCACAAACCCCCAATAGTCATCCCTGAAAAAAGAAAAGGAGTGTGGGGTGATGAAACCCACAGGTGGAGATTAGGAGGCCCCAAACATGTTTGGGTTCCCCCCACACCATGGCATTAGAACAACATTGTCAGGGTGTTTTAAAACCCCCCCCAGGGCCCTGGGGCCAGGGCAAAACAAATGTGGGATGGTGTGAACACATGTGCCTAAAAAGGTCCTGTAAATGTGACGTGGCGGGGCCATGCAGTAAACAGTTGGTGAAAAAAAATGTCCACCCAAAGAAAAAGGGGGCTGCACCTCTGTGTTGTATTCGGAATGGCCCGGAAAGCTTGGTGTAATTGTAAAACAAATGGGGGGTTTGGGGGTGTTTGTGTTGGTCAGATGGCAACCCACATGGGCCTGCATGTAACACCACCCCCCTAAGGTATTGCGAGGCCCACCACATTCAACAAAGGGGTGGGAAGGACATTTTGGGGGGCAGGGGCAATTATGTCCTAGGCCCCAAATCAGTTAGGCAGTTCCATTGTGGGTAGGGGGTTGTCCAAAACCTTGTCGATAACATAGCAATAGACCTGCCACTACAGGTTGATGGTGTGTGTACCCATGAAAACCCCCTGGGCAAACCCTGGGGACAGTTAACCATGGTGATAAACATGGGGAATGCCATTTCCCAGTTGAAAAAAGGGATGCCAAACCGAGCCCTGAGTGGGTCACACCCATTGCCATGATGGTCCCTCCCAATTCATGGAGGACCAAAAGGTGCATAGTTCAGTCCCACATGGTGGGAAAAAAGGCCCTCCTTAAACCCATCACGTGTAAGGGGTGGCATGCACCCTGCTGTTCGGTGCGGGTTATGTTGCAAATTTGACAGTATGTGCCTTTTCAATGTTCAGGGAACTTTGTCCAGATCACAGAACAGGTGAGGTAAAAACCCCGGAAGTCTTGTAAGTACGGGAAAACCCATGTGGAGGTGCCTGTGTAGGGACAGGGGCCCTCCCCTTACAAGGACACAGCGGATGTGTTGTTCACAGTGAATGAACATGAAAGGGTCCTGGGGACTTGCCAATGTTGGGAAATGGTGAGCCAGGTACAATGCCATGGCAGGTAACTTTACGGGTCGGAGTGATGGGGTCCACAGAAGAGGGAAACCCCACCAAATGGTGTGAAGCCACAACATGGCTGGCAGCCACGTGTTACAGTCATGTCAATGTGACATGTATAAAATGTTTTCCCATTTCCCAACGCAGTTGAATGTCCCGCCACCACAATGCCCAGTAAGCCCCGGGCTTCCCCCATTTGGGGGGGGGCCAACCAACCTCCAGAGTAACTAAAAGCCCTGTTTACCCTGTGAAGCACAAAGGTGTAATTGTGGGAGGGTGAAAGGGGAAAAAAAAACCCAGATGGGATCACGCCTGTGGCATAAAGCCTCGCTGCAACCCGGCAAAAAGGGGGACGGTGGTGGGCCCCCAAAAAGCCCCATAAGTACAAATTGGGCCACGGGGGCCCCCCCCGGGAAAAAAGAAAAAAAAACCCTGGTCCATGGGGATTTTCCCCCCCGACTAACCTAGCCCGGGAAAGTAGTGTTGCAGGGATAAGGCGTTTGGGTGAATCAACACAATTAGAAACATGGGAAGGGCCAACAAGATGAAACCAGGGGCAGGGTTTTTTACAGACATGTGCATGAATGCAACCAAACCATGCAGAGTGTCAGCAATGCTGCCCTGGGTAGAATGGCAATGGATACCTTTTTAATCCCTTTTGGGGGTTGGCGTGGGCGGGTTGTTCAGGTGTTGTTGCCAGTCAAACATTTTCTGCATTGTATTCCCCATGTGCACATGAAGTCCCCGGTGTGCCCCCAGGGTTTAAAGTGCCCAGAAAAACACCCCCCATGCATGTCAGTTCCTGGGGTATGACCCAAAACCGGGGTTTTTACGGCATTGTACATACAATGGGTGGTGACACAATGGGCATTGTGTATGCAGGTACCACAGTATGGACACATCCAAAAGGTGACGTGTTGGGCCAGAGAAGGTGACCAATGTGAAGCCCCCACCAGGTTGTCAGGGCCAGATCCCCCATGGGGGATGTTGGCCACATTGCACACCATGAATGCCCTTTGCACAAATGCAGAATTGTACATACCAGAAGTACCCAACTATATGGGTGACCAGGGGCCACCAGGGGGCCCGTGTGAAATGTCAAAACCAGAAAGGGTCAAAGCAAGGATGGTTATCCAGGCCCCGCCACCACAGTGGGATACCATTCACCCGAACCACTGGGGCACAATGTAGGGACCCCTGGCATTGTGAACACCAGTGCAGGGAAATTCCCAAGTTCATCCCCAAATGCCCACCAAACGCTAGCACTAAATGTTTACAGACATGGAATGTAATTCCATCACCACCACAGCCATACGTGTCCTGTATGGCAGGGGACAGGAAACCATACACAGACGCTCCAAAAAACCCTAAGTCCTGTTCCAACTTTGTTCTTTTCCCCAAAACCCCTGCACCCCATGTGGGGTCCCCCCACCACTTTCCACATATAGACATGGGGGGACAAATGTTTGCCAGCCATGTGTCTAACTTGCCCCCCCAGGTTATCAGTATGCATGAAAATACCAGTGTGTGTCTGCACCCCTTAAATGACATCCCTTTTGACGTCCCCCCAGGGCATGCATTCCACATGAATGCTGGCTGCACATGGTCTTTTGTTGAATGCTCACCCCCTGCATTTTAAAATGTGGGTTTTGTTGGTTTTTTTTTGGGGGTGGGTGTGGGGGGTTTTGGGGTTGTGGGGTGTGTGGGTTTGTCCAAATTTTTCTTTGTTTTACATGCGGGGGTTTCCCTTGGGTCAATTATTAGCCCCCCACAGTACAGGGTATGAATGTCTAGGCACACAGGGCCACAAATGTGCCAGGAGAACACAACATCCCCCTTTCATCCCTGCCACAGCAATGGAAAAACCCCAACCCCAAAACCAGCTCGGCCCCACGGGTTTGGGGGCTGCAAATTACACCATGGCCAGTGTGGTGGGCAGGCCACGGGCATGTGGGGGTGCCCCCGTGGGGAGGCAACCCCCCCAAAGGGTCGCAGTGGAAACCCAAAAGGGTGTTCCAGTGTAATGGGGGCAGGGCAAAAAAGGAGGGGGGTGCGGGTTAATCCTCCAAAATGAAAATGGCTTGGGTGCCCGCTTTGCCGTGTTTGGTGGGTTGGCGTTGGTGGTTTGGGGCGGGTCCTTGGGGCTGAGGAAAAAGGTGGGGTACTGGGCGGCTTGAGCAACCCCCCTCTGAGGTAGCGTGCGGGCCCCCCCCATCCCCAAGACTGGGGAGAGACACTCGTGTACCCCCCCATCCAACCAACAACAGGGGGGCGCCCGGGGCCCCTGGGGGTTTTTCCAGGGACAGTGAATCAGGTGGACGTCGTCCCCCCCGGTGGCCGGACCCCAGGCTCCCCAGGGCGAACATGGCCATCCCGATGAAAGCAGGGGCTCCAAACAACCCGGGGGAAACCAGAGCTGAACGTGCAACCCCCCCCCCAAAAGGACACAACTGGGGCCCCCCAAAAATGAAATTTCCTGTCATCCCACCAATCATGGCCCTTCAACACATGGTACCCATTGGAACCCCTGCCTGGGGCCAAACCCCCGTGAAAATTGTTAAATCCTGCCCAAACTTGGCCAACCACTGCCGGTTAACACATATTTGTACGGGTGGCACAAAGGAAGGGTGTAGTGTCCTTGTGAAGGGTGGGGGGGGGGAGGGCTTACTGATGTTTTTCACACATCATGACAGCATCCATGCGGCAGGTCACACTTTGATATTGTACACAAGGCATGTCACCACTGCATTCCCCGTATGAACTAGGGTGACCCCTCGGGGAGCATGTTTGTTCCCCTGTGGTTTGCCCAAAGGCTGTCTCAAAATGCTGCCATTCCCCTCTGGTGGACCCACATGGTTGGTGGGTGGGTTGTGGTGTGTGGTGTGTGGGTGGTTTGGTGGGTGTTTGTCCCCCCCCGGTCAGCATGAAACAGATTGGGGGGAAATTGTCACCATACAGTCCAGTCCTGGAAAAGGCGTCAGGGCCTTTTTCCAGGCCCTGGCCCCCCCGGTTTTTGGGGTTTCTTCCCGTTCCCCACACGCCCCTTTTTTTTGGGTTGGGGGCACAGTGCTTTGTGCCCTGGATGGGGCCGGGAGGTGGAAGCCCCACACCCTCAGAAGGGGTGATGCGGGCACAGCACCCGGGCAGCGGCTGGAGATACAGCCATTCCCCTTTGGGTGCATTTCAAGCCAGCAGGCTCCCTCGGGGAAGTTTTTCCCTTCCGATTTCGGATAGGAGTGGCCCCTTTCCTTTCGCACACGGTGGTGAGTGACAGGGTCAAAAAACCCCCTGAGGGGTTTGCCTTCCATAAACCCAGGAGGCCCGGGAATGTTTTCACACCCACACCTTGGGGTTGCGGGTTCCAAACGGGTTTGGGGGCCCACCCTGAACATGTCCACCTTTTTTAAGGTCCCCCAGGAAAAAGGGGAAACAGTTTCCCGGGGGGGCTGCACCTTCCGGTTTGTGCACCAGGGCCTGGACCACACCACAGCCCCCGGGGGATGCCCCAACAGGGGGTTTTTTGTGGGGGGGACATTGCATCCTTTTCTGCTAAACCCCCCCTAATTCATGAATTTGGGAATGGAGCCCCCACGGAGTGATTGGCCCTCCACGGGTCCGATAGATGTAAAAAGCCCTTTAGAAATGTGGGTGTGTAACCGTGTGAGAACGGGGTGACATATGTCCCCACATGAGTGGGAAGGGGCCCGTGAGGTGCCTGGTCCCCCCGGTCAGGTATGGTGCCAATACCCCACTGGTTGGGTGACCCCTCCAACTGGGACATTTCGGGAGGCGGGACCCCCTTGTATGTGGGGGTTTTTCCCGGTTTTGGCTGTAACCCACAAACCATCCCCCTGAGGGCCCTCCCACAGTTTGCAGAAAACTTTGAAAGGAAAGGGTGTGGTGTTCATATGGGCACACCCTCTGTGGGACCACGATGAATTCACCATTGGGGAAAACCCCATAGTAAGGTTGCCGGGGGGCCAGTAGGGCCTCGGGGTGGGACAAAAGCCAGGAAACCATGGTGCCCTTTGTGGTAACGCCATGGATTGGGCCCCAGGCCTTCAGGGAGGTCCCCGGGGGAGGAATTTTCCCTTTGGGGTGTAGCAGGAAATGTCCGGGATAGAAAATGTTTGGGGATACTTTTGAATTTTGGGCCTTTGGGTCCCCCACCTTACCACAGTTGGGGCCCCTGGGGTTTTTCCATTGCCCTTCAGAACCCCCACGGCCTAGTTGGGGGGGGGGGGCCCTTGGGGGTATTTTCCCGGCTGTTTTGTGATGTGGCCCAATGTTGAGCGGTATATGGTGGGTCCACCACACCATGTGCTTACCACCACCTGTGGTGGACAAGGTCCTGATGTCATCATGTTTGCTGTTGTTGCAGACGTATTGCATGTGGAGTGGTCGGGGAAGGCATTGGTAGGTAGGTGTTTTCCGGTCTGGCCTCTGTTCAACATTGGCATGCCAGGGACATGTAGGGTGCCACACCGGTCATATGATGTGTGTGGTTTTTCTGTGGAAGGTCATCACTGAGGGTCCCCACATGCTGGTGTTGGTTACAGTGGTGGATGACCAGTGGATCCACTATCAGGTTCTTGCATCACCAGTGAGGGTAATGCACATCCTGTTGTGGGGACCTATCCTCACCCAATGCGATGATGGGCAGAACTTTGTCAGACATCCCCCCCTGGTATGTATGGTGCATGGCTGTTTAACAGTGGCCCAGGTGTGTGAACACCACTGGGACTGCTGCCTGGCGTGCTGGCATGTTTGCGCCATGGGTAATGTTCCCAAAAGGCTATGCATGGGTGGTTTATATCACACAAAGCGGTGCTGTTGTTGAGCATGCATGCCCACTCACCAGTATCCTCAGGACATCTGTGAAGGTATCCTGTGTTTGTGAGGGGTTGTCTGTAGCATGCAACCAAACTGTGAGGCCAGTCTGCACATGGTTAGTGCACCTACATATTTCCCGCAGCAACAACAGACGTCTGTGGCATGGACGGGTTACTGTTGTGGCGGACACACAGGATGGTCACATTCCGCCACCCATGTACCGTCGCACCATGTGTATGCATGTCTGATCTGTGCCGACTCTAAGTGTCTGAAGCATGCCCAGTAGGCAGCTGTGTAGAATAGAACACACAGCACAGTGCACACACCACAGCCCGTCTGCAGTAATACCCGGGTGCATGCCTCTATCCCCTTAGCGGCCACACGTCTGGCATGGCCAGGTTTCTGTTGTGTGGCTGGACACACGGCGGTCCCATTCGCCAGTCCCGATACGCCACCATGCCCGTGCAACATGTGTATGCATGTCTGCTTACTGTGTGCGAGTCTAAGTGTCTGAGCATGCCGTATGCAGTGATGTACTGATCAGTAGTTACTTGTTATTCTGGACTGCAGCACTTTTGCGTGTTGAATTAGTGTCTGGCTGACCTTGAGAGATGGTAACAGACGCTGCGTGACTGCGCACTCTGTCGAACACCAATGGCGCGCATTGCTGCAAATGATTGCCCTCACGTAGAGGTATGCCTCCTGACAGCTCTCTGCTATAAAGTAGCTTCGGTAGCGGCGTTCTGTAAATGCTTCATACTGTGAGTGTGTTGTTCATGTAGATAGAAAGTAGGATTAAGTCCCCCGTCCTTTCGTGTGTGTGTGTGTGTGTGTGTGTGTGTGTGTGTGTCTCTGTGTGTGTGTGTGTTTCCAGCTGCGTCTGCGATACTGATATGCTTTAACTGGCGCTCACGCAACACATGCCTTGGCTGTTGCCACCCTATTGTCTTCGCGGCCTGTCAGTGGCCACCTACAGAGTAACTGCCTGTGACAGCAGCTCTGTTTAGCAAGGCTTCAGGTGGCAGCGCGTTCTGTAAATGCTTCATACTGTAGTGAGTTCATGTAGAATGGCGTACCGTTAGAGCTCGGCCCTTCCTTCCATTAATGTGTGTGTGTCTCTGTGTGTGTGTGTGTTTCCAGCTGCGTCTGCGACTGCGCTATGTCTTTAGGCAGCTCCATAACTTACATGCCTTGGCTATTCTGCCACCCTATTGTCTTCGCGGCTGGCGTCAGCAGCATACAAAGGTAATATGCCTGTGGTGACTGGCTCTGTTTAGCTGTAACTTTCGGTAAGCGCGTTCTGTAAATGCTTCATGCCTGTAGTAAGTTCATGTAGATAGCGTAGGATTCGAGCTCCCGGCCCTTCCCGTGTGTGTGTGTCTCTGTGTGTGTATTATTGTGTTTCCAGCTCGTCTGCGACTGCATACAGTGCACTTAGGCGGCTCCTTGGCTTACATGCCTTGGCTATTGCCACCCTGACCAATCTTCACTGAGCTGGCGTCAGCAGCCTACAAGTATGCCTGTGACAGCGCTCCTGTTTATGCCAACTTTCGGTAGCGCGTTCTGTCGTCACTTCATACTGTAGTGAGTTCATATAGATGATAGGCGTGAGATTAGAGCTCCGGCCCTTCCGTGTGTGTGTGTGTGTGTGTATTCTCTGTGTGTGTGTGTATTGTTATTGACAGCTGCGTCTGCGACTGCATGTCTGTCTTTAGAAGCGCTCCGCATAACATGCCTTAGCTAATATTGCCACCTATTGTCTTCTGCTGGCTGGCGTCAGCAGCCTACAAGTATCACCTGTGACAGCGCTCTGTTTAGCAAACTTCGGTAGCCGCGTTCTGTAAATGCTTCATACTCGTAGTGGAGTCTAGCCTGCAGATAGGCGTGAGTGTCTGACTCCGGCCCCTTCAAGTGTGTGTGTGTGTGTGTCCTGCAATGTGTGTGTGTTTCAGCTGCGTCTACGACTGATTATGCTTTTAGGCGGCTCCGCAACACATGCCTTGGCTATTGCCACCTATTGTCTTCTGCGACTGACGTCCAGCAGCCTACAAGTATACTGTGACAGCCTGTTTAGCAAACTTCGTGCCGTAGCTGTTCTGTAAATGCTTCTATACTGTAGTGTGAGTTCATGTAGATAATGCGTAGGATTCAACTCCCGGCCCTTCCCGTGTGTGTGTGTGTGTGTGTGTGTGTCTCTGTCTCTGTGTGTGTGTGTTTCCTAGCCTCCTCTGCGACTGAATATGCTTTTAGGCGGCCTCACACATGCCCCGCTATTGCCACCTCGTTTATGGGCTGACGTCAGCAGCCTACAAGAAATAATATGCCTAATGACAATGACGCTCTGTTTAGCAAACTCAGTAGCGCGTTCTGTAAATGCTCTTTTTCCATACTGTAGTGAGTTCATGTAGATATGGGGCGTAGGTTCGACTCCCGGCCCTTCCGTGTGTGTGTGTGTGTGTGTGTGTGTCTCTGTGTGTGTGTGTGTTTCAGCTGCTGTCTGTGACTGAATATGCTTTTGAGACGCTCCGCCAACACATGCCTTGGCTATTGCCACCTATTGTTCTTCGCGGCTGATCGTCAAGCGGCCTGTATGCGCTGTGACAGCGGCTCTGTTTAGCAAACTCGGTAGCGGCTCAGTACTGTGAATTGAGTTCATGTAGATAGGCGTGGGTTAGACTCGGCCCTTCCGCGTGTGTGTGTGATGATGATGTCTGTGTGTGTATTGAACCAGCCAAGTCACGCGCATCGAATATGCTTTTAGGCGGCTCACCAACACATGCCTTGGCTATTGCCACCTATTGTCTTCACGGCTGGCGATCAGCAGCCTACAAATATCGCCCTGTGACAGCTGTTTAGCAAACTCGGTGGCGCGTTCTGTAATCACTTCATACTGTGGTGAGGTTCATGTAGATAGGCGTGAGTTCGACTCCGGCCCTTCCGCGTGTGTGTGTGTGTGTGTGTGTCTGTGTGTGTGTGTGTTTCCAGCTGTCTCTGGGCGACTGATTATGCTTTTAGGCAGCTCCGCCTTCGCAACACATGCCTTGGCTATTGCTTCAACTATTGTCTTCTGCAGGGTGATGTCAGCAGACCTACAAGGTATGCCTGTGACAGTTCTGATTAGCGTAAACCTCGGTGCGCCAGCGTTCTGTAAATGCTTCATACAGTAGTGTGTTCATGTAGATAGTCGTGGTCTGGTTCGTACCCGTCCCTTCCGTGTGATGTGTGTGTGTTTCCAGCTTCAGTCTCTGCGACTGATTATGCTTATATGGAGGCGTCCAACATGGCTTGCATGCCTTGGCTATTATGCCAACTATTGTCTTCGCATGGGTGATGTCAGCAGCCTACAAGTATGCCTGGTGAACTAGCATTGCTCTGTTTAGCAAACTTCGGTGGCCAGTTCTGTAAATGCTTCATACTGTAGTGAGTTCATGTAGATGTGGCGTGGGTTCGATTTCCGGCCCTTCCATGTGTTATTGGTATTGTGTTTCCAGCTGCCTCTGCGGATACACATTCACTATTATCAAGCTTAGCGAAGTACTTTGCCTTCTGCCTTGCCAGCTATTGTTTTCTTGCGTGGTGATGTCACCAGCCTAGAAGTATGCCTCTGTCAGCGCGCTGTGCTCAGTAAGCTTCGGTAGTGCGTTCTGTAAATGCTTCATACTGTATTGAGTTCATGTAGATAGGCGTAGGTTAGACTCCCGGCCATTACGTGTGTTTGTGTGTGTGTGTTTTTGCGGCTGCCTCTGCGGATGTACATGCTTTTAGGCGCTTGCCATGACACATACCTTGCCTACCATGCGGCCATTCCTGTCGCGGTTGTTGTCACCCACCTGTACATGTGCCTCTGCTGGTGGTGTGCTTTCGGTGGTCCACGTAAGCGCGTACCATGCCTGTGTTGTCTGCGTTTGTGTGCGGTTGGGTATGTGGGGGTGTGGTCAATCACCATGCGTGCTACATGTGTGTGTGTGTCAATGCTCCCAGCTGCATGGGTTCATAGGGTATCGCTTTGAGGCTTCTTGCAGGAACACCTGCCATATCCTGGCGCCATCCCCTTGTGTTTGTGGATGGTGGGGCGCACGAATCGTGTACTGCTTATTGGCCGCTTCTTCTGGTGGCGACCTCCGTGGCGATGTTCTCCACGTGTACCCTACTATGGTGTTGTGGGTTGCTGCTGTGTACATTACACTCACGGGCCTGCCCGGATGTGCTTTCGTGTACCTCTTTCTTTCGTATATCTAATATTACCTATGTTGTGGCGTGCAGCTGCTCTCCCATGGACAGCCGTCTTCCCCATGTATTATCGCATATTTGCACGGCTGACACATATAACTGTGGTGCTTTGCATATCCACACATTGTCCATGCACTGTCCGTATTCCAGAACACCTCACCAGACATCGCTGGATTACATGGCAGACAGCTATCCTTAAGCTGTCCTTACACTTTACCCATACATGACATGGGCCACACGGTATTGTGTACTTGCCTATTTATGGTGGTGGTAATGTATGTCTGTATTGTGCTGTATGCATGGCTGTGTGTAATCCCACTATAGCCATGCGGCTGTGCAGCTGCCGCCACTATGGGTATCCTTGTGGCCCGCTGTCACAATGTGCACGTCTGCACATACCTGCAGACTGTACTACCCTCTTGACGACAGCAGCGGCCTTAGAATCGGCCGGTGCCCTAGGCTGTAATGGGGCTGATGGCTGCATCAGCGCAACACATGGCCGTTTGCACCCATCTTGATATACCTACATGACAGCCTACTAGACAGGAGTGTCCCTACTAGGGCAGCCGGCCTGGGCAGCCGCAGGATTGGCGTGATGCCTACTGATGACGCATATGGGCACATCACTGAAGGCACATGTCTACAGTCGGTGTTTCACGGCGTCTAGGGTATTACACCACAGGAGGACCTCCACATCTATGCTGAAGAATGCGTTATGTAGATAGATTAGTAGGTGGAGGTTTGGCCACACCAGGGCTGACCGATGGATAACTGTTGAGGCATCCTTTGTGAAGCAGGTGGGCAAACACCGATAACTTGAGGGAATGTAGTGTAGATGCAGATGTGGGTTAACATACATTTGTCTACTCTGTCAGTTCTGTACCATTGTATTACAGTGATATGCTATGCATATCGTCCATATAGCATTGTTAGGTCTCTGATTGACGTGCCAGGGAGTCGGCATGAGTACAATATCATGTAATGCGTGATGTGTTCATAGGATGCCTTCTGAATTGTTGACATACGTGTGTCGTTAGCGAGTCGCGTCTGTGCTTTCTATGCTGTGGCTACATGTTCATTGTTAAGCATAGAAAGTGACAAATGGAAGTGCGTGACGCAGGATACTTAAAGCCTGGATGCTCCCATGTTATGTGTCGATCTCAACGGGGCCTACGGGTGATAAGCGCATACATGTCTAACCTTTGGATACCATATTGAGCCTGACCGTTACGCGAAATGTTTACGATTGACTGTTCCATCTACCTATGTGTGACATGGTTTTGTGGCAGGCCATAGGGTGCCAGCGGGTCTTTATTGTTGAGCATGTGTTTTCCATGGTCAATTGACATCAATCCTATTAATCCACTTTGAAGGATGTCTTTCATTGGTGGGAACGCCATGGTTCGACCATCGATATGTCTTTCCCAGCTGACGCTGATATTGTGCCATTGGTATGGTTCTACAGGTCACCCACATCTGTTCTGCTGTATGGAAGCGATCACGATCCCCATTAATGTGCTGGCGGATTAGGAGTGCGTATACTCCGGTATCTGCCCAGCGGTCTGGCTTTGTATGGGGAGTGTCTACTGTAGTCCCAATATCTGTATTTCCTGGGTTATGCCTTGTAACAGCTGTGGGATTCCCCAGGTTTGCAGCTATGGGTGCCATCTTGGCCCTACGTTTGTCCATCTATACGGGAACTGCCCTACTGGACACTAGTATAGGGCTGTACACATTACACAGCTGCATTCATCATTTTCCGCGGGATGATTGCATTATTAGTGCTTGGAGTAACGCATATGCCATGCCCACGTCCCTCACATGCGGGCGGGACAACGAATCATCTGCCAATCCGCATGAGACCCATTTTGCATACCGCCCACGATCCCATGTCTGCAACACTTTCGACGGTACCCATTGCATCCTTCATATTGTGCGGGAATGGGATGTGAACGCCGCGATCTATTGACACGCACGAGCTGGGAGTCCTATTCATAGCGTCCTTCACCGTATGTCATGGACACTTGTCATCACCCTCTTGTACCGCTTGTGGTGCCCATATCTACCTGTGCCGTAGTCACGTCTGTCACTTCTTCTGGTTACGCCGACGATAGCAGCCTGTCGCCAACACCCTATGGACAAATATGTGGGTCCTACTATATGGACGCAACCGATGTGCATATGTAAAGTGTAGAACATGTTGGACCCGTGTCCATTCGGCCAGTGGTTTTGATCGTCAGCTGTATGTTCCCCAGTCGCGGATGTCTGTTTGCCTACCCATGCTATGTAGTGCTTTCTACGGAACCCGTGTCCTTCCACAATTAACCCATATGGTGTTACTTTCTATGTAGTCCTGCAGGTTGGCAACTGCTTTATGTAATCCTCAGAGAGGTCCCATTGTGAGACTATCCGCCACTGTATTGCCATAATAACACAGCCGGTACATATGGAACCTATTTATTCATGACAGGGATGTTCTTTATGAGTGGTAACGCCATACTTTAAGCATGCTGACCTTCCTAGTTGACGTTGTTGGAGTGCCATTAATATGTGTTCCACAGGTCAGCCCGCATTATGTTCCGCCTTGAGGTGGGAAGCGGTGATCCCATAGACTTGCTTCAGCAGCTTAGTTGCTGTGTCTGCCGGGATTATACGGCCGTGGATGGATGTCTATGGAGTGTGTACTACTGTTGTTCCAGCTGTATTTCCTGTGTTATGCCTTGCTACAGCTGTGTTGTATTTCACCAGGTTTGCTATTCTGGGTGCCATCTTGTCCGTCACGTTTGTCCAGCCTTGGGAAATGCCTACTGGACACTGGTGTATGGCTGTACCCATTTTCACACCTGCATGTGTTGCATTCTCCGGTGGATGATTGCCATTATTGGTGGGGAGTAAGCCATGTTCTGTACCCACATCCCTCTCCACGGGCGGGACAATGGATCCTCTGCCAAATCATCTCTCGACGCTAACCCATTTCTGACGTACCTACAAAGATGCCATGGCTGCAACCCTGGATGACAGTAGCCATTGCAAATCCTCCATGTGTCGCGGGGAATGGGATGCTGTGACGCACATGTGGACTCGACAATCTGTGGATGTCTGTGCATATGTCCCTCATTTCATGGACAGGTGTCATCAACCTTGAACACGCATGGCGGTGCATTTCTGCTGCTGTGCCGTGAGTCACGGCCTGTAGTTCATCTTGGTCTCCTCAAGCTTGAAGGAGAAATTTTTGGGTCCTACAATGGACACAAATGTGCATATGTAAAATGTAGAACATGTTGGACTGTGTCCATCTGGCCAGTGGTTGTGACAGCTGCTGTATGTTCCACAATCGTGCTGATGTGTGTTTGACTACACATATTATGTTGTGCTCTGAAACCTGTGTCCTCTCTACGATTAACCCAAATGGTAATGATGTCATGCTGCAGGTTGGCAGCGCTGCCTTTAGGTAATCCTCAAAAAAGCGCCCAGTAGGGCGTACTCACGCCACTGTATTGTCAATATAACACAGCCTGATCATGTATACCTATTTATTCATTCGGATGTTGTTAGGTTATATGCGGAACGCTTGAGAGCATGGTGTTGAAACATCCTATGACCTTCCCTAGTTGAAGGTTGTTTGTGTGCCATTAGTATATGTTCCACAGGTCTAAGCCCATTTGTTCCAGTAGGTATGGAGGCAAGTGATCCTCATGTTGTTGATGGCAGATCCAGTGCCATGTACCGCCCGATATTCGCCGCGGCAGTCTGTCTTGTGTATGGGGAGTGTCTGCTGTAGTCCCTATCTGTATTTCCCTTCCTGTGTTATGCCTTACTGCAGCTGTGTAATTCCATCAGGTTTCCAGTTATAGGTGCCATCACCGGTCGTACACTTGTCCATCCATGGGGAATCTGCCTACTGGACACTGATATAGCTGGCTGTACAACACTCACACCTGCTTTACCATTATCCGGTGGATGCTTTTACCGCGCACGCATCATTAGTGGGGAGTAAGGCACGTGCTTTATACCGCGCATCCCTCCACACAGGCGTGACAGCAGTTATCTGCCAAAACAACATCGAGCCCCATATTTGCATACCCAGGATCCCATGGCTGCAGCCCTCCACGGTACCCATTACATCCGTCGTATTGTGCGGGACTGGGATGTGGAGCGCACTTCTATGGACACGACAATCTGGGGATTTCTGTTCATATGTCACTGCATTTCATGGACAGTTGTCCCCAACCTTGTAAACACGCTGGTGGTGCATATGTCTAGCTGTGTATTGCGCAGTCACGGCTGTCACTTCTTCATGCGTCGATGGCAGCTGGTCGATGCTGCGAAGATGGATCAATTTTGGAGTCCTACAATGGACTACCGATGTGCATATGTAAAGTGTAGAGCGTGTTGGACTGTCACCATCTGGCCAGTGGTTGTGACTGCTGCTGTATGTTCCCCAATCGTGGATGTCTGTTTGACTACCCATGTATGTAAATTACTTGGCCTGTCTATGTCCACGCAGCCGGTGGCTGGAATACAGCAAAACCCGCGACAATGAGCCTAGTACCAGAACAGTCACAACTAAACAAAGCAAAAGGTACTAAGTGGAAGAAAACGGCTCCTTTTTTCTTTTTTAGCAGCTTTATTAACAAAAGTAACGAACCAAGCAGCAACACGTAGTTTCAGTAAAACACTCAAACACATTAACGCGTATGTCTCCACACCTGCGTTTTAGGATTTGAATACCCACTTCCTCAGATGCACAATACTACAAGCTCTTCCCCTTCTGCTTAAATACTATTGCTGATTGAATAATTAATCCTAATAATACAATAATTACTTAATTGCCATATTCTTCATATATTATACTATACATCACATTTACAAAGTGCCTTCATGTCTACCCTTGAAATCATGTTACAATTTATTACATTCCTGCTCACAACATTTTCTATAATTAATTATCAACTTTTATTCATGATATTCAAAACATTAGAATTTGACATTTTATATACAAAAATCTAAACATATAAAATATATCTACAATAATATATACAAACATACAACTAAAAAACATCCAATGCCCTCTGGTGTCTGGATGAACACATTACAACCACTGTTTTCACAGTTATGCCCAAACTTAATACACTTCAAAGTTTACCCAGGTTCAAATTCATTTCTTACAGATACCCTTTCCCATAATTATCCTGTCACTTCTTTGTACCTTTTTCCACAAAATAGTGCTGATTAATTATATATTTAATTATCTTTAATAATGTCTCAGTATCTTTATCCCCTGTTATAAATTTTCCAACTCAGAGCTTCGCTGCTCTTATTTTCAATACTGGGGCCAAAGATACATAATTATTCAACCCTGGTGGGTTATAAGCTTCCAAATGAAGTTGCCATAATAACTCTTTGTACTCAATTGTCTCCTCCCATTGTCCACCACGTATATCTTTGTTTACTACCTCTAACACAAAGAAGGTATAATCAGCTTCTTCACATTTTATTTTATGCTTGTACAGAGCATTACACATATCTTTTGTCTTCATCTCATAGTTATGCTCGTAGATTCTATCTCTTAGTCTTCTTTCAGACTTCCCCACATAAAATGCCTCACATTTCTTACAAATACTTAGGTATATTATACCTTTTGTTTGACAATTAACATATTGCTTACTCTGCACTAATATGTCCCTACTTTTCACATAAATTTATATCTTTATTGCAAATATTCGGGCACTGGGAGCACCTCCCACATTTATATGTGCCTTTTCTCTCCCTGGAAGTATTGTTTTCCTTAATTTTTCTTTCAAACAGATTTTTCAAATTTCTCCCTTTTCTATATGTACATTTCAAGGGTTGTATAAACAGACTTCTTAAATCAGAGAATTCACCAAACTGTACCCATTCTTCCTCCACTATTCTTTGTATGACCTTAGCCTCCCACTCTAATCTGTTATACAGTTATTTCTTCACTCCAAATTGGTTTTGTCGAGGGTTGGTCACCTTCTCAAGGTCATCTTCCTGTCCTAAAATAGGCCGATATTTGTCCACTCTTCCTTCCCTTACTTCCTTCTCAATTTCATCTATTAATTTCCTTGGGTAGCCTCTATCTAAAAACATCCCTCTTAGTTTCATACACTCTTCCTCATAATCACTGTCCCTAGAGGTCATCCAACTACCTCGAACATACTGCCCTTTTACTATTCCCTTTTTGTGGTGGTGGGGTGTGGAAATACAGCAAACCTTGGGTCCTGGTCATCTTCATAACAGACATTATTGCATATATATCAGGCCAAAACAGACAATGACACTAAAGATACACTCCACAGTCAAATGATACAGAGCTCTTTCACCCACTGACATGAGGCATCGTCGGAGTACAAAATACATTGGATAGTCGTCCCTTATACACTTCCTTCAGAGTCAGTTCGAAGTCAATTAATCAATAAACCTGCTCATAGTTAAGTAGACAGTGCTCCAGGTCTTGATGATAACGTGACATATACTGATCAGTGTTGCATACATTACTTAATGGAAACAATAATACACCAACGATGTGTTAATATATCTACAATATTGGTAAATACAATCAGTATCCGGACACATAGTTGATAATTGTTGAGAGTGCACCTTAGGATGTAGTGTGTTGATCAGGTTATTGTATATCGATGTGTATATTAGTAGCATTACGATAACAAAGCATGGAATCAATAGGTACTATTTAAGCATATATTTCACAATTGTGAATGTAAACGTGTGGAGGAGACATCCGTAACCTTCTCTGGTTCCACTGGATCACACACGCACACGTACACTCGCATGTCCGGATTGTGTGTTACGCGCACATGCATATCCGTATTCCGTTTATATATGTTTACAGTGTCTGTGTGGTTACGTGTTTTGCGTTACTTGTGACTATTCCGGTAACATATGTCTGATCCGGTTGACGGACGTGTGCAGAAAGCACTGACAGCTTTATATATGTAACGGTCTTTGCAGCATGGACGCTTTCATTACCGTGCACATCTATATGTTCTATAGTCATGATTCCAACGTGACTGCAGTCACGTACTGTGACCAGTGCACGTTAGCTGTTCGTTGTCATTAATATGCATACCCGTGGTACCTATGTACATTTGCATATCACCCCCGCACACGCCACGTCACAGGCATCCATTCCTGCTGGGAAAGGTGCGGTACTGCATGTTGAACATTCCTAATTCCCCCTCGCTCATGGCCCAGGATGCATATGTCGTCACCACAGGGCTGTTCAGATGACAGCTGCTTATATCCCATATGCATACAGGCCTTCGATTGTCAGGGTGTTGCTGTGGTGCTTTGGGTTTGGTCTTGTCCGCCCACACGGGACCGCCTCTGACCCTGTCTGAATGTTAGATGAGTCACATGGGCACGCGTTTGTCCGTGTCCATGGTACTATGTCACGGCCCCAATTAGTCTTAACCGTGTGCGCCAATGTCCGTGTATCCGTTGTAGATCTCGTTATACTAATTGCACACGGTCTGATCGAAGTAACCTACTGCCATTACTAACCCTCCGTATGTATGGGCTGTGTCGCAATATTACAAGGGTTTGACATTGCGTGACGACGTTCACTGAGCCACAGACATGTCCGTTGCTTTTTTTGGCCCGGTTCCGCTGTGCTACACACATTTAACATGGCGTAACAGGTTGAACAGCTCTCGAACCACGAGGACATCGGGTTGTCCGTCGTTGTCTATTATTGTATGTCTCTGTGTAGTTTGTTTCACAAAGCGTCACATTGTCGGCATTGTTAACGGTCATCTCGCGCAGTACGTCCGCACCGTCGCGGGTGACGTATGTCTGCCTTTGGCCGGCGAACAGGCATTATGCTGTGCCATTCTGTCTGGGGATATATGGTTTCCTTCCTTACGTAGATGATGTGCCATACTAGCAATGACCCTAGCGATGACCCGCGTCTAGGTGTGGGTACTGCTGTATTACCCACGAGAAGAGTGGCCTTAGGGTAAGTGGTGACCTAGGCAGAGGTTGCCACCGATACGTCACCCGCTACCCCCCTCCTGGTCTACCTACACCACATAGAGTCTGGAAAGGTGCCCCGAGTATAGCAACACCCTAGGCGGGCTCCCTACTTGGCCTATGCCTAGGGCCCGGCTATGTGTGGTCCCTTGGGCATCGGACTCGGGAACGTGGCACGTCTGCCGTTGGTATGTCCAGCATTACCCACATCCGGCCCCAAGGCAGTTAACACAACATCCATGGGTCCACATGGTGTCCCAGCTGTGCACTCCGGGAACTCTATGGGGAATTTAACCCACACTTCGGACAGCTGTGTAATCCTAGCCTCACCTCAGGATACGTACCTGAGTAGTAGCACAGGGCGACTGTAGTCACACTCCACATAGATGGTGCCTCCACTGACCCTGGGTATTACCATACCATTAGTTTGACAAGCCTTATCTGCAAAGCCATGGAGATGGATCATAATGGGACACATAGATGAGGA
The DNA here is from genome assembly GCF_019279795.1 of Protopterus annectens. Taxonomy (NCBI): domain Eukaryota; kingdom Metazoa; phylum Chordata; order Ceratodontiformes; family Protopteridae; genus Protopterus; species Protopterus annectens. The sequence continues at coordinate 237,154,049 of NC_056729.1, read as the reverse complement.
CATAGGGGACCCGCATACTTTGGATACAACCCAGTTTAGCTTGGTCATAGTCAGATCATGCCCTTTACACGTGTTTCACTTTGTAGAATCAGTCACCAAGGCCATTGCTGAGGGTAAACCAGTCCATACAGCCTACCTCAACCCGGCAGAGGCCGTCGACACAATACCCCCCTCGGGTATACTTGATAAACCCGTCATCTTGAATGTAAGTCCATACATCGCCCTATGGGTTGCAAACGGGCTAGGTCACAGAACACACATGGCCATAGTTGCTGGCGCCATGTCATACTCACAGCCAGTCACAGGTGGTGTCCCATGGGGCTCAGTCCTGGGTCCACTATTTCCAGCATCTACGTTTCCAATGTACACGCACACACAGGGGGGTTATGGGTGACAATGTTTGCATACGACTGCAAACCGGATGCCAAGGTCAGACACACATCTGACACAGATATCCTTCAGGAGTGCCTCACAGATGTGGATTAGTGGTACCAGAGACATGTCCTACAGCTAAATGCCAGGAAATGCATAGGCATACCCTTCGGGATGAACAAGGTTACCCCGAGCTACCATATCGGTGGCAGTCCACTGAACACGGAGGGGGTTACCAGTGATCTGGGGACACGTGTTGTTGTTAACCGTTCGTTAGACACACATGTTGCTAACATAGTTGGGTAGACCTTCCACATTGGCCACATCATCATGAAGGGATTCACATCTAGATCAGGGGAGGTCATTGTCCCCTTGTACTCATCACTCAATAGACCTATGATTGGGTACAATGCCCCGTTCAGAATGTATCTGACCCAACACCTGCAGCAGCTGGAAAGGCAACAACAGTTCTTCGACAAACGGATGCAGGGTCTCAGGTATATGTGTTATACTGACCAACTGAAAGTATTCCAGCTGTATACAGTTGCATACCAGTTGCCCAGAGGTGACCCGTGCCTGGCATGCACGGCTAGGTCGAACCCAGATCTGATGACTATGCTTCACGTAAATAAGGTAGATCCCTCAGAACCACAAGGGCAGCTGACGTACACCTTGACACTGTCATTAATCGAACGTGTTGTTGGGACGGATTCATCACCCGGACACTCACTATGCTGTGGAACGACATCCCAGTACATGTAAGGGCAAGCACCTCGCTGGCCTTCTGTTAGTATTTACACATGGATGTCTGCATTGATTTATTTCTGTAACCTTGTAAATGAATGTTACATTAGCACATTGTGAATCTTTACATTTCGTTGGTCTATTTTACAGTACTCATATTCATACGGTTTATGTGTATATATTATGGTTCATTCATATTACTAGGTGTCTGCAGTTCTGTTAATATATTGGCACAATCCGTGGGACATATACATGTAGCTTACACAGTCAGAGATTTGGAAAACATTTTATGTTGGTTCATGTTTCATATATGTACATATATTTCCATTTTCCGGTCAATACTGTACCTTTCGGAGCAATGTCTGTTGTCCTCACTGTGTGGGATGTAACCCAAGTAAGGTTTGTTCGCTTGTCTGCCTTTAAGGCATGTAATTAGTACCTAGCACATCTAATGTACCAACCAATTAATGCTTGTAAATTTAGTAGGTTGAACTACATTGTATGTAGTCTGAATAAGTCTGCTTATGAAGCAGACGAAGTGCTCAATACACTATGGTGACTGCCTTTAATTCTTGGTGTGCTCTGGTTGGTCACTGACGGTCCCTACAGTACCTCGTCTTTGCTTTGGACTTCATCGGCTGGTTGTCTGTGTTTCTTGTATGGAGAATGTCAACTGTAGTCCCTATGTGTATGAGTTGTGTAATGCTTTACTACGGCAGTGTAATTCCACGGGTTTGCATTTATGTGTGCCATCTTAGTCATACGCTTGTCCATCCATGTGAATTGCCTACTATACACTGGTATGGGGCTGTACACATTTCACACCTGCATTTTGCATTCCCCGGAGTATGGTGTGCATTATTAGTGGAGAGTGACGCATGTGCTACGCACACGTCCCTCCCACGGGGCGGGACAAAGGATTGCCTTTGAAACAACACCGAGGCCTGATTCTACATACCCAGACTCCCTTGACTGCAACAGTGGACAGTACCCATTACACATCCTTCATGTGTGCTGCAGTGTGATGTGGACGCAGCTGTATGGACCCGATACCCTGGGTATTTCTGTGCATGTGTGCTGTAGTTCATGGACAGCTATCATCAACATTGAACACGCTTGCATGCCTATGTGTACCTGTGACGTGGTGACGACAATTAGATCACATGAGTAATGCAGGAAGCTAGCAGGCATGCTCTGAACAGAATTTTTGGGTCCTACAATGGACACCGATGTGCATTTGTCAAGTTAGATGTTGCTGGACTGTGTCCACCTGCCCAGTGCTTTTCACTGCTGGTGTATGTTCCCCAATCGCGGATGTCTGTTTGACTACCCATTCCACATGGTGCTACATAACCGGCTGCGTTAGTACTGTGAACAAATGACATACATCCAAAGATGGTGGTTACCAACTGCTTCATATAAACCTCAGACATCCCAATGGGACATATCCGTCACTATATTTCCAATATAACACCACCAGAACATGTTGCTTACCTATGCATTCATGTAACCATGTTGTCTTCGTAGGTGGGAATGCCATAGTTTACACATCCTACGTGGACGTTGTGTGCCATTAGTATGTGTTCCACAAGTCGGACAACTGTTCCGCTGTATGGTAGCGGGTGCTCCTCAGTCTGTTGCTGGCAGATTGAGTGCTGTGTACGCCGGTGTTGGCACGGGAGTCCGGCTCTGTATGTGGAATGTCAACTGTGGTCCCTATGTGTATTTCCTGTGTCATGCCTTACCGCGGCTATGTCATTTACCCGGGTTTGCAGTTGTGGGTGCCATCCTGGCCATACGGGTGTCCATCCATGACAATTGCCTACTGGACACTAGTATAGGGCTGTACACATTCCACACCTACATTTAGCATTCTCCGGAGTATGTTTTGCATTATTAGCGGGGAGTAAGGCAGGTGCTACGCACATCCCTCCCACAGGGCGGGAGGAAGGATTGCCTGCAAAACAACACCGAGCACAGAGTCTACATACCCAGAATCCCTTGACCGCGACAATTGACAGTACCCATTACACATCCGTCCTGTGTGCGGAAGTGTGATGTGGATGCAGTGCTATGGACCCGGTACCCTGTGTAATTCTGTGCATCTGTGCTGCATTACATGGACAGCTATCAGCAACATTAAACACGTTTCTGGTGCATATGTGTACCTGTGGACGTCAATGAGTTCACTTAAGTGTTGAAAGAATGCGGCATTCCTGTCTTTAGACAAATTTTTGGGTCCTACATTGGACACCACTGTGCATATGTAAAGTGTAGAGCTTGTCGGACTGTGTCCTTGTGAGAAGTGGGTTTCACTGAGACTGTGTGTTCAGGAATCGCGGATGTCTGTTGGACTACCCATTCCACATGGTGCTACATAACCAGGTGATGTAGTACTGTGGACAAATTACATACATCCAACGATGCTGGTTAGCAAATACTCAATTTAAACCGCAGACGTCCCACTGGGACATATCCGTCACTGTATTTCCACTATAACACCACCAGAACATGTTGCTTACCTATGCATTCATTTAACCATGTTGTCTTCATAGGTGGGAAAGCCATAGTTTACATATCCTACTTGACGTTGTGTGTGTGCCATTAGTATGTGTTCCACAGGTCGCACATCTGTTACGCTACGGTAGCGGGTGCTCCTCAGTCTGTTGCTGGCAGATTGAGTGCTGTGTACGCCGGTGTTGGCACGGCGGTCCTGCTTTGTATGTGGAATGTCAACTGTAGTCCCTATGTGTATTTCCTGTGTTATGCCTTCCCGCGGCTATGTCATTTACCCGTGTCTGCAGTTGTGGGTGCCATTCTGGCCATGGGTGTCCATCCATGACAATTGCCTACTGGACACTACTATAGGGCTGTACACATTCCACACCTACATTTAGCATTCTCCGGAGTATGGTTTGCATTATTAGCGGAGAGTAAGGCAGGTGCTATGCAGAAATCCCTCCCACAGGGCGGGTGAATGATTGCCTGCGAAACAACACCGAGCACAGAGTCTTCATACCCAGAATCCCTTGACCGCAACAATTGCCAGTACCCATTACACATCCGTCATGTGCGGAAGTGTGATGTGGATGCAGTTGTATGGACCCGGTACCCTGGGTATTTCTGTGCATCTGTGCTGCATTACATGGAGAGCTATCAGCAACATTAAACACGCTTGCGGTGCATATGTGTACCTGTGACTACAATGAGTTCCGTTAGGTGATTAAAGAAGGCGGAAGAGCTGTCTTTAGACAAATTTTTGGGTCCTACAATGGACACCACTGTGCATATGTAAAGTGTAGAGCTTGACGGACTGTGTCCTTGTGAGCATTGGATTTCACTGATACTGTGTGTTCAGGTATCGCGGATGTCTGTTTGACTACCCATTCCACATGGTGCTACATAACCAGCTGATTTAGTACTGTGAACAATTGACATACATCCAAAGATGCTGGTTACCAACTGCTTCATATAAACCGCAGACATCCCAATGGGACATATCCGTCACTGTATTTCCAATATAACACCACGGAACATGTTGCTTACCTATGCATTCATTTAACCATGTTGTCTTCATAGGTGGGAATGCCATAGCTTACATATCCTACTTGACGTTGTGTGTGTGCCATTAGTATGTGTTCCACAGGTCGTACATCTGTTCCGCTGTGCGGTGGCGGGTGCTCCTCAGTCTGTTGCTGGCAGACTGAGTGCTGTGTACCGGTGTTGGCACGAGAGTCCGGCTCTGTATGTGGAATGTCAACTGTGGTCCCTATGTGTATTTCCTGTGTCATGCCTTACCGGCTATGTCATTTACCGGGTTTGCAGTTGTGGGTGCCATCCTGGACATACGGGTGTCCATCCATGACAATTGCCTACTGGACACTACTATAGGGCTGTACACATTCCACGCCTACATTTAGCATTCTCCGGAGTATGTTTTGCATTATTAGCGGGGAGTGAGGCAGGTGCTACGCACATCCCTCCCACAGGGCGGGAGGAAGGATTGCCTCGAAACAACACCGAGCACAGTGTCTACATACCCAGAATCCCTTGACTGCAACAATTGACAGTACCCATTACACATCCGTCATGTGTGCGGAGGTGTGATGTGGATGCAGTTGTATGGACCCGGTACCCTGTGTATTTCTGTGCATCTGTGCTGCATTACATGCACAGCTATCAGCAACATTAAACACTCTGGCGGTGCATATGTGTACCTGTGACTACAATGAGTTCAGGTACGCATTGAAATAAGACATAATTTGGTTCTTTCCACAATTTTTGGGTCCTACAATGGACACCACTGTGCATATGTAAAGTGTAGAGCTTGTCGGACTGTGTCCTTGTGAGCAGTGGGTTTCACTGATGCTGTGTGTTCAGCAATTGTGTATGTGTGCTTGACTACCCATACTGTGTTGTGCTACAGGAAACATGTCTTCCGACACCAGTAACGAATGCTATACATCCATTGTTGCAGGTTAACAACCACTTTCATACCATACCCAGAGGTCACGATTGGGAGGTATTGCCACTTTATTATCGGAACAACACCCCCAGACTGTGTACATCATGGGAACTTTAGGCCAGTCTTACCGGCCATTTCCAATTGTAATTGGCAGACACATGTCAATACATGTATGATAACACATATTGTCATGCAGAAGTTGATCTATGTTATTTGGACATTGGCTTCTGCTTTTGGCATCCGTTGCTGTGAGTGTTGCCAGTTAACATACACATTGCTTGCTCAGAGGCAGACTACACACTACTGCGCAGTACTGTGGTCTCCTTTAAGGACCCTGAGCCAGTGGTCAATGGTACAGCAGCCACTGCATCAATCACATTTGCCATCTACCAGTACCTACAGGACTGCATGTACCAGGCATTCACTTACCCAACTGTGGTTCATTGTACCAATGCCAAGCGTCCAGTGTGGTGTACCCCAGCCATACACATGATGTACAACACGAGGAGGTGGCTACTACAGGGTGGAGCAGACACCTTGTGAGGTGTGACACCCTTGGTCATCATATGTGTAGAGTTACACAATGTCATGGGATTGTCCAGGGCACATTCCACAGATATACCTACATGGACCTGGCTGACAATCATACCACCTTCAGTTGCTATGCTCGACACCTGTGAGGTCACTACCACATATGCTCTGACTGGGTTCACATAGAGGTGGGGTTTACTCAACATACACACATTGCCGACATACAGGCTGACAGGTCCAGTGAGGACATCTCCACACCCTCCACCACACATGTGGAGATGTCTGTACCAGCGGTTTGTGGTCACCAAATGTTCTGTGACACACAGGTGGGACATGCTCTCTCCAGGGTAGTGTGAATAGCATCCATGAGACCAGATGGTGAGCCCGCTGTGTACTCCACTATCTCATTTGGGATTAGGACCCACAGTTAGGACAGCTATTTCTTTATAGCCTCACCTCAGGTAGGGTGCCCAGGTTGTATCGCATGACAACTGTATTCCCACATCACAGGGCCAATGCCTCCACTGAGGCTGGTTATTACTGTCCCAGTACCCTGAGGAGACCTATCTGCATAGACATGGGGTGGGATCATACTGCGGTTCGTACATGACTGCATAGGGGACATACATACTTCGCATCCCACACGGTTTGTCTTGTTCAGGGCGGTTCATGCCTTTAAGACATGGTTGACATTTTCGGGACGGTCACCCAGCCCATTGCTGGGGGTGTTGCAGTCCATACAGCCTACCTCGTCCTGGCAAGGGCCTTCATAACATTACCGGCCTCAGGTAACGTTAATGAAACCATTGGCTGGGATGTGAACATGTACATCACAGAATGTGTTGTAAACTGTCTATGTGACACAACCCACATGGTCATAGTTGCTGGCTGCATGTCAGACCAACTGCCTGTCACAGGTGGTGTCCCATGGTGCCATTCCGTGGGTGCACCCTGTCATACATCTACATTTCCACGGTACAGGCACACACAGCGGTGTTATGGGTAACATTGTTTGTAGATGCTTGCAGAACAGATGCCATACTGGGACGGACATCTGACACAGATATCCTTCGCAGGGGCCTCCCGGATATGCATATCTGCTGTCAGGGACATGTCCCACAGCTGACTGGTACATAATGCAAAGTCATACCTGTCGAGGGGTAGTAGGTCACCCTGTACAACGTATAGGTGGCTGTCCACACAGCACAGGGGTGACTACCAGGGATCAGGGGACAGGGTTTGTCGGTCGCCTTTCATTCAACACACACATTGCTATCGTGGTTCTGTGGGACTTCTACATTGACCACCTGTATGTGCAGGGAGTCACATCTGACTTCACAGCCGACACGTACACCACGGTCACTATATAGCATAGAACTTCACTTATTTGCCTAAGTATGAGCTTATTGTTGTGGCAGTTTGGTAGCTTATTCTGTTTCTTGGGACATTTAGGTATTTCAGTTACGGAGATAACCGATTCAGGCTACAATTACATTAAATACGGAAATCATTATGACCTACACTCTTCGCACTTCCCGTTTTAATGCTTTATTTGAACACGTATGCCAATACAGGGACTGCCCTCGCAAAGTGGGACGGTTGGTGACCTTAGTCGCTACTCCTGTGTCGGTGCGGCGTGCTGACATGCTGCTGTACACCTTCTCTGACTATGCACACTCACAGTACATTGCTGTACGGACACGGTATTACGCGTATCCTTTGTTCCTTGGACAGGTACATTTCGGCTCGTGGGTTTTATTTGCTTCTCTGTTTAGTTGGGACGGGTACTTTGTTGCATACTCTGCGGACATTTCATTCTGCACGGGCCATGGCTGCAGCCATTTCTATTCTGGGCGGACTATGGCAGACAGCACGTTAGGTTGCTCTTCGCCTGCCTGCTTAAACACGCCTACTGACGCATCCTACTTGGGCTCGCTCACGTACACTACGCACATGCCTGTGGTTACGGTGCACTCTCATTAATATGCATATGGCGCTACTGCGCCGGCTATGCAATGCACCGCCGGCGCAAGCCTTACGCCGGCCTTGCGCCGAGCTTCATGAATCCCGGGGATTATTTATTCTATTCAAATAAATCAGTTATGAAGATAATTATATTAGCAAAGGAGTAAGTGAGCTAAATTCCCTTGCACCTGGAGTTGAGTAGACCTATTTTAGCTGCTGACGTAAATGTGTTAGGTTTGTTTCTTTTTACAATTTGAATCTGTCTTTCACATACATCATAGGAAGCACTATGGTTATAAAATATATGACCAAAAGATGTAAAGCACATCAGCATATTGGTCTGAAAATGAGAATGCAGAATGAGAAAGTAAGGGGAGATAGTGTCACATTTAGCAACAGTAAATATATTTATTTATTGATATCTTCCATGTATATATGTCCACTTTCTTTACTTTTGCATGCTCTTTGTCTTGGCTTGTAATTGTTAAAATATGCATACTTTGTTTTCTGACAGACCTCGGGATTCAGCAAACTTCCATGCAAGGATAACTTATTCTTGCACAGAAGGGACCATTCCCTTGCAGCATGGCAGCACACCATGCATATGTATGAAGGCACGCTGCCATGCTTTTAAACGGACACAGTTCTGTGTATGAGTGCAGGGGGTGTCCAAGAGCTCAACTCTCACAATACACATCCCCCCCTGCACTCCAGAATTGCCATACAGCAATTCAGAAGCAGCAAGAGTTATGTATCCGCAGACACTACTGTTAGTCCATGGAGCATACCTCACATTTAGTTATGTAATGTATTAATCCATTTGTTTACCGGGAAGTTCCACTGGGCTGGACCAAAAGTGAATGCAAAAGCATTATTGTATCAACTTTCTAAGTTAGTAAGAGCATTTAAAATCTCTCCCTATTTGTCCCCCTATTAGTCAAGGCTTTCCCCAGATCGTTGCTGCAGAAAGCAATGTGCATACCCCTACAGTAAAAAAATTAAACACATCTATTTCATTTTTTTTTTTCTGTCCACAATAAAGTTTAAGCATAAACAAAAATATAACCGTAGAGTAAAACAATGAAGGGGATTCAAATACTCCAATAGCTCGTATAAAGTTCCATACACCAAAAATCATCGATCTCTGTTACAAATCAGTCCAACTGCTTCGAGAAGTATAAACAAGGTTTATTGCAACAAGACAAGGTTAGCGCTTTCGCAAAAATAGCTTCTTCAGACCTTACTACAAATCAACCACAAATCTACATATCTTAAATAAACAAAAAGGCGCCAAAACAGCAATCACTATTTAAAGGAAAATGGACCTATATTAAAATAAATGTTAATACACAACAATAACTACAGATGATGTCGACAATCTACACTGCATTAAAAGTAAAAATAAAATAAAAATAAAAATAAAAATTGCATATGTGATAAAAATATACAATAATATTATCTAAAAACATACAAAAAGTATGTTGATGTAGACATGGTATACTTAAAAAACTCATTTATAATGTCGCAGCCTCCTGGACTTCAAAAGGGGACGTAGTGGGACCTTCCCATTTAATCCCGGTAACACATCAGCTCTGAATTTAATGATCCAACTAATCTCTCTAACTTCCGTGAAGTTTTCAATATCTCCCCTCCTGTGTGTTCTGAAGATCTGTTCTAGGATCCTAAACTTAAAACAATGGTGTGGACCACACTCATGGGTGTGCTTAGCAAGTGCATTGTGTAGGTGGCCTTTCCTGGTATGGTAAACGTGCTCACGAATCCTGTCCCTAAGGACACGATTCGTTTTGCCTATATAATAGGCTGGACAAGCTACACAAGATGCTAAATAAACCACATCTTTGGACATGCAGCTGCCACGTACACGTATGGTGTATACACCTGTCCCTAGGGGATACATGAAAGTTGGGTCTGCCAGTACCAGAGATCAACACATTCCTGATAGTCCATCAGGACTGAGTCAACTAGTTGTCTTTCCAGTTTACTATACCAAAGACATTGGTCCTATTAAAGACATTTTTATCAAGCATTGGCATGTTTTATCTGTAGATCCCAAAATAAAGGAGTTGACTGGGGACAAACCTAGGTTTGTGTATCGTAATAAGAAGAATCTTAAGAACTTGTTATGCTATCCGAAGGCTATTTTTCCCGAACTGTCAGCTCAGGGACCCTATATGACACCATGTCATAGATGTAATTTTTGTTCCTATATTCTCACAGACGCAACTTTCATGTATCCCCTAAGAACAGGTGTATACACCATACGTGTACGTGGCAGCTGCATGTTCAAAGATGTGGTTTATTTAGCATCTTGTGTAGCTTGTCCAGCCTATTATATAGGCAAAACGAATCGTGTCCTTAGGGACAGGATTCGTGAGCACGTTTACCATACCAGGAAAGGCCACCTACACAATGCACTTGCTAAGCACACCCACGAGTGTGGTCCACACCATTGTTTTAAGTTTAGGATCCTAGAACAGATCTTCAGAACACACAGGAGGGGAGATATTGAAAACTTCACGGAAGTTAGAGAGATTAGTTGGATCATTAAATTCAGAGCTGATGTGTTACCGGGATTAAATGGGAAGGTCCCACTACGTCCCCTTTTGAAGTCCAGGAGGCTGCGACATTATAAATGAGTTTTTTAAGTACACCATGTCTACATCAACATACTTTTTGTATGTTTTTGGATAATATTATTGTATATTTTTATCACACATGCAATTTTTATTTTTTATTTTTTATTTTTAATGCAGTGTAGATTGTCGACATCATTTGTAGTTATTGTTGTGTATCAACATTTATTTTAATATAGGTCCATTTTCCTTTAAATAGTGATTGCTGTTTATTTTTTGTTTGTTTATTTAAGATATATGTGATTTGTAGTAAGGTCTGAAGAAGCTATTTTTGCGAAAGCGCTAACCTTGTCTTGTTGCAATAAACCTTGTTTATACTTCTCGAAGCAGTTGGACTGATTTGTAACAGAGATCGATGCTTTTTGGTGTATGGAACTTTATACGAGCTATTGGAGTATTTGAATCCCCTTCATTGTTTTGCTCTACGGTTATATTTTTGTTTATTTTCATTTTTGCTGTTTACCCTAGAGCATTTACTCCACTTGGACATTTTTGTTATTTGACAAAGTTTAAGCATAGCTGAGCATGTGCGCCCACTGCACAGCTATGCTTAGCCTAGCTATACATCACAAGGAGCTAAATAGGAATATACTTCAAAAGTTGACAAAGTGGTTAGAGTGTTGGTTTTGGAATTAGTCATTCCTGGTTCGATCCCCACTAAAGCCAATTCACTTTTTACACGTGAAAGCATATAATTAGGTAATAAGTAACATATGTTTGTCAACCAGAGTAGTGTAGTAGGTCCAGATGTGAGGTGTCAGTGTAATAAATCTTTGAAACGTTCATATAAACATGAGTGTCCCATACAGTATAGTCACACAAAATGTAATGTCATGAAAGCACATAGGGGGATGTTTTAAAAGGTCAACATATATTAGATAACCTGTCATTAATGAGGAATGAAGTCCACAATCATGATAGTGCACAAAATGAAAGATGAACAATGCTAATTGCAACTACAGCTCCCCCCTTATCCACTGGCTTTATTACAATATTTATGTTGTTCATCAATGAGTCAATTGCTTGCTTCTGTGTAATGGACCTACCCTTGCACACAGAAATGCAATGGTTTCCATAGTTACCAGGGAGGGGTCCAACACTACAGAAACCAGATCCATCACTCAGCGCCCACCTGGAGTTTCAGCTGACCTGGCACGAAGGCAGATGGATGACCCTGCACATAGGGAGGATACTAACACAGCAACCATCTAATGGATGAGTCAACATGAACCAGAGCTAGCTGCTGATACCACGAGAGGGCAGCCTTTGACATCCAACATGGGTAATGAAATGGCATGGTTAGGAGCATGGCCAAAAGTTTTTGAGATGGGAAAGAATTCTAATTCTTTTCCTATATTACTGGTACCAATCAAAAAGAAAGGCAATTGGAGACAAGGCTACACGAATCAGAGAGAGGTGAAGAAGTGGTGAATATCCACATGACTGGTGACATTAACTGTGTTGTTTATAATATATCAGACCATGTATTGTCTGCAGATGAACAGTACATTCTTAACAAATGTTTAACATTTGTACCGGGTGCAGGAACTGTATATTCTCAGTTCATTTTAGATTTGATGTTATTTGGTAGGGATGTGTTACTTAAGAATTTGTATGGTGATTCAGACCTGCCACAGAATAAGGAACTGAGACAGCCTAGCACTTTTACCCCACCCGCGAATTCTACCATTAATACTTTTTTGATACTGTGTGAATTAGATATAAAGCATTATCTAGAGGATAAACGCAGTAGAAAGTTTTTAATTTGTCCATTACACAGAGGCAAACACTTGACTCATTGATGAACAACATGAATATTGTAATAAAGCCAGCAGATAAGGGAGGAGATGTAGTAGTCATGAATAAGACCTTTTACCAGGATAAGGTTTCACTACTACTACAAGATGAACATATTTTTACATGTATATCCCCAATAATGATCAATCACATAATTAATAAGGTGAAACAAAGGTTTATAGAGTTGAAACAAATGGAGCTAATGATGGAGGATCAGTATATATTTTTATGGATAGAATATTGTATGGTGCCCATATTTAAGGCTTTGCCCAAGGTGCACAAAGATCTGACTGACCCCCCGCTGAGGCCTATAATATCAGGTAGGGGTTGGGCTATGGAGAACGTTTCTATATGGAATGAATGCACTTTGAAGAGAGTCTTGGACTATTTTCCCAATATATTAAGGGACACAGGACATTTTTAACATTGTTGCATAACTGCATTACATGGAATGAAGGACAGAATTATATCATGGTTACACTGGATGAAAAAATTGTTTACAGTCATTAGCAACACTTATGGCATACAAGTAATAGAACATATATTATTACATGTAGTTAACTTTGAGAGTAACCATATAAAGTTGATAAGTGAGCTGCTTGAATTAGTATTAGAGAACAATGTATTCATGTGTCAAGATGCATTTTACAGTCAAAAGCAGGGGGTGGCTATGGGCACCCCCTGCACCAACACCTATGCAAACTTAGTGTTAGCTTATTGGGAGAAGGAGGTTATTTATGAAGGACATCACCCATGGAAGGATAAATTACTTTTCTATGTGCATTTTGTGGATGATGTTTTTTGCTATGGGGTAGGGGATGGTGTTGACCTACAGGCATTTGTAGAATATTTGGAATCCATGATCACATTCCTTTGGTTTACCATGCACTATTCCAGTGAGGTCACAGACTTCCTGGATGTAAAACTGCTGAGGGATGAAAATGGGGATATGACCCTATTTAGGAAAAGCTGTTGGAAGAACAGTATGCTATCTTTTGACAGCATGCACCCTAGATACAACAGTATAATATGAGGGCAGGTTGATAGAATTTCACGTATATGCACAAAGGACACACAATTTGAACAAGAAATAGCTAGGCTAGAGAGAAACCTTTGTCGAAAGGGGTATAATGAGAATAAAGTTAGAGCTGTTATAATGATAAATAAACAGCACAAGAATAATAGATCCAAACCCTGGTTCTCTCATAGACAACAGGGTGGGGTATCCAGTCAGTCTAGACCCCTACAGATCAGTAATATGCGACTGATGCTAACATACAGCAACAACATAGGGGGGATATGTGACATAATAAAACAGAACTGGAATGTTCTGTTAACAGATGAAAGAATAGGTAAGGTGGTGGGGGAGAGACCACTTTTTGGATTTAGAAGGATCATAAATCTAAAAGATGTATTATGTCACGAAGGGAAGACACATAAAATCAGGAACAGGAGTATCATTACACAGCGTACAGGTACACGAAAATGTAGAAGCTGCAAAGCATGTGAGCTGCAAAGCATGTGAACATGTTGAGGAATATAGACATCCTGTATCAAGGAAGCAGTATTGTTTTGATCTATATGCAGATTGTAAGACAAAGAATGTTGTTTATTTGGCAGTCTGCCAGGACCACAACTCATTCTATGTAAGAAAAACTAATTGCATGTTGAAAAATAGAATTTTGAACCATTTATCATCAACTAGGCTAAGACATGAACATAATGCACTCTTCCAGCATATTTCTAAGCATGAGAATCATAAGTTTAAATTTATGGTCATACAATGTATAAATAAGAACAAAAGGGGAGGTGACTTAGTTAACGAGACAGAACTAAATGAGACAAAATGGATCATTGAACTAGCAGCACATAAAACCCCAGGTATAAATGGGGTTATACCTTTAAAACCTGTATTGAAAAAGAGGAGGGTGCAGTACTCATTAATAGTCAAAGAGCTATAAAAACTGCAGTATTACTTGAGCATGTTATCTGAGGAAGGGCGTGTCCTGCAAGCACTCATTTTATATGTTTTTAATTAAAAGTTTTGTAGTTGTTCAGAATGGTGGCTACTTCCTGTTATCTTATTCTGGCTTAATTATCATGGGCAGTTAGCCTTTGGTGGAGTATTTACAGTTGTTTTTGGTTTGGCTTTACATTTTCATAGTTGCCAGGACCAGGATTAGAACTCCTATCTAACTAATTTGCTACACTATAATATTACTCAGTTATCGCATGCACCACATAGATTATATGTTACAAAGCTTTCCAAAGGTGAGTGACATCAGCAGCAGTGCTAAAGGAGGGGTAAGGGAAGTGTAGTAAGTATGAATGACCATAAAATCAGGTGTTTACAAAGACACACACACACTCTCACAGAAACACACACATTTTCCCAATTGAACTCCAACCTAACTAGTTTGCTACACTATAGTATTATACAGTTATCACAAACACCACAAAGCTTATATGTTGGAGAGCTGTCCAAAGGTATCTTTGAAGGTGAGTGACATAAGCAGCAGCGCTGAAGGAGGGATATAGGAAGTTTAGTGTGTTTGAATGGTCTCAACCACATTCATCTAGAAACACACACACAACTTAACATTTGACAGGACTGAGATTACAACTGCTACATGGATACTTACTTGGACTGCATTGTTACACAGTTATCACAAGCACCACTGAGACTATAGGGCTGGGGGCTTACCAAAGCTATTTCTACAGTGAATGACATCAGCACATCATGTGATATATGCCAGTGGGATGTGTACTGGGTGGGAAAGGACTCATAATGGGATTCTCTCTCTCGCTGTCTGTCTTTCTCTTCTCCACGTCTGTGTGTGTGCATGTTTGACATATTATATTATGTTGGCCTTAGATATGTGTGAGTATTCCAATCCAATCTGTATGTGTGAAATATTAATGGTGTACAATTTGGTATGTGTGCACAGACAGCTGCGAATAACCGGTATCTGTAGTCCACTGTATTGTGAGACATGGGCTTCATTTCTCTAAGTGTAGGAGCATGCCCAGTATGACCTTCTATATTTAGTGTGTGCATCCATTCCAGGGGGGTTGGACTCCATTTCAGGGTTTGTGTGCTACAGCTACACCTAGCAAACTGTTTCTGCAGGATATCTGTAGATAGGTTGCCAATATGGAGACACAATGGACATAACATATGGGGATAATGTAACTATTGCGATCTGTGCAGCTTGTGTGACATGATTAGTTGTAGCATAAATATTCTGACATATGTACTGTTTTACACTGTGATGTATCATGTCATCAACTACTGACAGTTATCATTCTTTGCTCACAGTTATTTGGGAAATACAAGATGAAGGAAGCTGAGACCAATATTCTGAGGTATATAAACTACACATTCTGGCACACACCTGCCATTGTGGAGGGGTAGCTACAGACAATATACTGCGGATTCTGTGTAAATGGTCCAGCACCTTGTTAGTATGCTGGCTGGGGATCCCCTCCTTGTGCTTTTCTTAACTGCACTGAAAGGCCATACCCTGCTGGGGCCATACCTCTCAGATGTACAGATACACCCAGGTTATCCAGAGGCAGGACTCATATATCTGGTCAGTTTACCTTCACATTGTGGTTTACAATTAGTTTTGTGGCTATTCATTCATTGGTGTGCAGTCAGGGCATAGTATGGGTGGACCTTAGAGTTTCAGACTTCACACACTCCGAGACATCCATGCTTCTACACCCCCCCTCTGTTATTCTCTCCTCTTCCTAACATTATATAAGCAATATCTCAGAGGTATCCCTATAGTTGGGCCTTTATTCCAGTGTATTTATGGCCTGATCCACAGTCCTTGCAGTAGGACATGGGGAGGCATGCTACTGGCATTTGTCAACATGGTCTTGCATTTGTTTTCTGTGTACTGTGTTAGATTGTTAGTTGGGACCCCCCTGACATTCTGTACATTGGCACTATGGGTGAGGCATGTGCCTTTGCCAGAGGACTGTAGGCCATTTCAGTGTGCTGCAGGCCATCTGTTACTGCAGTTCTATGTGGGATTGTGTGTGTGTGTGTGGGGGGGGTGCACACCTGCAGACTTTAAACATTTGCAATGACTGTACTGTTATTTCGGTTACTCTGTTGACTTTCATTTCATATTGTATTGTGATCTATCATGCAGAAATGAGGCATATCAGTAGTGTACACATGTTAGATCTTGATGGCATAAATTTCAGTTTCACACTTCTTGCCCTTCAGAACTAGAATGCAACTGCTAGACCTGTGGTAGTATGTCTGTGTAGGTCTGGTGGGGCTCTATTCACCATTGCTATTATTTGGGGGCCTTAGCCCAGCCTTTCTTTATGGTCATCTATACCAGTCCTGCTGGCTGAGGCCAGTGGTGGGTATGTGACCCTCATTGACATCCATGTGTGTGACATATTGACACACACAGTTATTTGGGCCATGACATGTACTACAGTGGGGGTTGTCACCTTGTGTAGTGCTGCCTAGTATGTTGACACCAGTATCTGTTGTGAATTTCCTGCTGTCCCATATAGTTGTCTGCTGCTATCCTATTCAGCCACCCAATTCCCTTGCATGCTTGTATCAATGTCATACATACAACTATGAAAACATACTACTCCATTCAGTAACTGATAGGAAGAGTGACTTACCTTGTTGCTGTGCCAGTATTTAGGATGGTGCTGGAGGGCTGACTATGTTGGATGCACGTAGTACAGTCCCTATACTTGATAAAGCAGAGGTAGTGTCATGTTTGGCATCCCTTTTACTGTATGTGCGAGTCAGTGAGAGATATCAGTCCCTGGATCCCTACAGTGTCTGTGTGTGTGCTATGCATTGCCTCTTTGCCAAGGCCTGGGCATACTGGGCACACCACCTTCTGCCTACAGGAGCTGGCTCAGGATGTTCCTCCTCTGAGTCCCTCTGTGCCTGTGCTGGCCTTGGCAATGGTGGGGGGCTGTGTAGCACTGCCCCATGCTGTTCCTGCTGCAGCTGTTTCCACAGGATCATATTGTGCAGCATGGCACATACTATGAACATTTGTGTACATGTAGCTGGAGAGTACTGCAAGGCTCCCCCAGATATGTCTTTTCAGCAGAACCGTGACTTGAGCATCCCAAACACATGCTCTACAATGATCCTAGTTTGTACATGTGCCTCAGTATGGTGTTCTTGTTCAGGTGTGTGTGCATTTCTGATGGGTGTCATCAGCCACAGCTCCAGTGCATAGCTAAGCATCCCCCACTAGATGGCCATATAGGATGTCCCCACTGGCAAATGCCTAATACAGCTGTGAGCAATGTCAGATGTGGGAGTCGTGATAGCTTCCAGGGCTGCCAGCACACGCATTCATGATAATGACCTGGGCATTGCACACAACCTGGCAGTTGATGGAGGTGAAGCCCTTGCTATTTATGTAGAACCTACCCAGCTCACCGGGTAGTGCTTTGATGTGGATGTGCGTGCAGTCTATAGCACCAACTACCTCAGGGTATTCTGCAATATGGTGGAAGAGACACATACTTCTGGTCAACACCTCACGGGTGGTGGGGAAATAAATGTGCTCATTGGCATGAACTGGAACTGGTGGAGGACAGTGGATGCTGATGCCTGGGAGACCCTCATGATATCCCTAGTTGATCTTTGGAAGGCACCTGTGGCTTGTATTCTTGAGCCTAGACAGACCTTGGTATCCACTGGGATGGGTTCCCCTCTGTGTGTGAGGCATGGCTGGCACAGCTCAACGATTTACTGTAGAATGTCCCTGTCCACCATGTAGAGCTCCACTATCTCCAGCTCATGTAGGCCCTGGTAAGTTACCATAGGTCTGTATACTCTTCTCCTCCTCCTCACTGTGTGTTGGTTGTCAGCAATCTCCTCCTCACCACTCTCAGTCTCTAGCACATATTGATGGAGTAAAGCAGCAGCAGCCTCTAACATTTTTAGTTAGTTTTGCCAGTTAAAAATCCCCCATCTTTGTACACTGGTGGTGTAGAGTTTGTGGGAAAAAAACTGTCTGTAGGGTGTTTAGATAGTGTATAGTAGTGTGTTGGGCTGCTGCATGTCTAAGTGGTTGATTCTGATACATTCCACCTGCCATCTATGCTAGTTCTCCATGATTGCCTTCCTACTTCTGTTTCCCCTACATCCAGTCTGAAAGGTGTTTGCATAGTTTATAGTAGTGTGCTGGGCTGCTGCATGTGTATTTGGCTGATTCTGATGCATTCCACTTGCCAGATATGCTAGTTATCCCTGATTGCCTTCCTACTGCTGTTTCCCCTTCCCAGTACCTCCCTGTTTAATCCCTGTGGCATGCATACCTACTGCTCAAATGTCAACAGTGCTGCCATTTCCTCTTTTTTTGTTTAAATCTCGGTGCACAGAGTGCACAACCGTTTAGGCTATGTACACAGTGCTCAAGCATATCTGACACACCCCATTCCTTAGCTGTGCTTAGCTAAGGGCAAACACAGGCCACAGAGCTCCAATGAGCTTACAGAAAGCATGACACGCCCCCTTATGACATAATTCAGCTCTTACACTTGCACTGTTGTGTTGCTGCACCTACAAGGTTAGGTATAAGCTGAAACTTTGAAGAAATTTGTGATTGAGTATAACTCCCCTCATTTGCATACCACAGTGTGTAGGTCATTAGTTACTGCACTTAGACGGACCCTTTCCCCTTGACAACTAGTGATCCCTGGTATTTTTACATTCTGCATGCCATTGACTATAATGTCAAAATGCAGGATTAACTTAAAATTGACTTTTCACATTTTTTTTATTTTATTTTTGGCACAATCCCATTTGAGCATGCTGCCCTAAGCTTAAACGTCTGGGACCAGACAAAAAAAAAGTTTAATTTAGAAAACAAAACTGTTTTTAATGCCAATGGCCTTATATTTGGCCATTGGCATGTGTATTAAACATAATACATGCTTTTTCACAAGCTGTCATGCCTCCGTTTTGTCAAATGCAGAAATGTATTCGGTTACTAGTCGAATACATTTCTGCACTGACACTGTTCTAGCACGGAGATCTGGCAGCTTGGTGGATCACAAAATCACCTCATTTGCATGGTTTTCACCAGCAAATGAGGTTATTTGCATATTTGCCAGTTTTCCATGCTGGAGCAGTGTAGGGCCACTCATGCATGTGAAAATGGCATTTTTCTGGCTCACTCGGCAGCCATTTTCCATGCAGGAGCTCTTACACTGTTCTTGCACGAAAAATCAGCCTTCGTTAATCCCGAGGAGAATCTCAATTACTGTTCACCAGAGATCTTGAAACAAAAATAAATGCACTTATGATGCCACTAACTAATCAAGCAATAATGCCCAGCAGGGGTATTCTGGAAGTAATACCCACCCAGGGGTGTTATGAGGCCCAATGCCTCAGGAGGAGGGCATCTACAGCCCAGGGTTGGCATTATTTCCACAATAACACACACCCTGGAGGGCATTACTGCCCTTAGAGAATGGTGTGTCTGTAAAATTGTTGTGTTTTAGTTACTTATTTTTTTTTATTACTATATTTTTTAAAATATTTTTTTATGTAAAATAATTTCTCTGCCTAATGTTTCAAACTTGCTGTAGTATAAGTTAATGGTGTTGGAAGAAGCAGTATAGGAGGAGGATGGCAGCACGCCATGCATATTAATGAAGGCGCGCTGCCCGACATCCTAGGCTTACACAGAGCATGTACGAGTGCAGAGGGCGAGTCTGAGAGCAGAGATCTCAGAATAAACATTCCCCTGCAAAGTAGAACAGCAGAAACTGTAAATAAGTTAGCAAGACCGCTCATAGGTGTCCGCATATTCCCACCAACAAGCCCCCATGTGTACAACAGCAACAGGACATAAAAATAAAAATAAGTAACCCCTGTATTCATTTCTAAAGCTCTGAGTACAGCTAACCATAGGTGTGCGGGTGTGTCCATCACTTAGCTATGGTTAAATCAGCTTAAAAGGCTGAAGAGGATAACAAGGAAGATATATGCAAATGAAGCAACACAGTAATCATGTAGTGGTTAGAGGATCCACCTACCGAGCAGGCATTCCCGGTTCAAATCCCATTGCAGCATACACCACTTTCCATGTGAAATCTGTATATAAACATTTATTTACATTTTATTGCTGTATAACCGACTAAATAACATTTAAATGTGAACTGGAGTACTGCATTAATGAATAAGTCAGCAGTAATCAGGCGTAAGCACAGATAAACAGTAGTAACCATAAGTAAGCACCAGTAAGCATGTGCAAGTGCATTTGGGCAGGGGGAAGCACCGCCTACACAGATTAAGCAAAGGATAAGCTAACTGCATGTAAGACACTGTGACCAGAAGTCAACAGTGCTTACCTCTGTGCAAACCCACTTACAACCACTTGAAAGTGCCTTAAGCACATCATATCCAACAGCTGGTGTCACGTGTGACTCTGTGAACACTAATTGATTCAGTCGTAGGTATCGCAAAGCATATGTGGCACACAATGTTGGCCGGTATGCACATGAAACACAGTATCCAGCAATACCAATCAACATTATCAGACATGTAGCTAAAGATTTAGGGTTATATGTGTTTGTATAAATAAACATAATTATATCCATATATATCTCCCCCTCTCTGTTGTACAAATGTATACATACATAGATAAACATATAAATAAATACCCACATATACATATATACATATGCAGACACCCATACATCCACATGTCGTTAGATATATATATATATATATATATATATATCTATACAGCTATATATATATATATATATATATATATATATATATATATATATATATATATATATATATATATATATATATGTGTGTGTGTGTGTGTGTGTGTGTGCATAGATATACACAGATATATAGCTATGATAAGATACAGCACTTAAGAATGACATATGTTCACAGGCCATGCCAATGGAGGTGAGGAGCCCAAGCAAGAAATGTTTAACATGTAGCATGACCCCCCCCCCCCCAAGCCGGACAGGGGAAACACACAAACAAACTCACAAACAATGTAAACAATCCACTGCTCCCCAGACCACAGGCAGGATACAACCGGGGGAGGGGACACAGTGGACCCAAGAAGTCTAATCTTGGAACAGAGACAGGAGCGTCCCTTGCGGGACACCCCAAAAATTGTCTTGTTATAGGAGGAAGCCTGTGCGATGACCTATCAAGGCAGGGCATGTACATACCCAGACTACAATGGTGGGAAAGCCTGATGACCCAGGGGTCGAGACAATGTACAAGATGGGTCCTGTGAAGTGGAGAGTGGGGAGTGTGTAGTGGTGTGTTTAGACCTGACCTGCACCCAGATTAAGGATAAGTGCTGTAGAGAAGGTGCGGGTGGGGGAACTATGGGTATGTAATTATGGGTCTAGGCATGCAGGTGTTTGCTGGAAGGGGTCTATTCAGACTGCTCCAGGGATGTAAGCAATAGTGTTCATTGGGTCGAGCCACCGCCCAAGGAGCATCCACTGCCGCTACGAGTCCCACTGCAGCACAGTCTATTTTACATGGCAAAGAACGGTATAACCAGATGTAGATGTAAATGTGTAGAGGTATGTGTGCGTAGTACAAATGTATACATACATAGACAGAATATATATAAATACCCACATATAGATATATACATATGCAGGCACCCATACACCCATATGTCATTATATACATATATATATATATATATATATATATATATATATATATATATATATATATATATATATATATATATATATATATATATATATATATATATATATATATATATATATATATATATATATATATATATATATATATATGTGTGTGTGTGTGTGTGTATGCAAATGCACACATATATATAGCTAGGATATGATACAGCAGTTAGGAATTACATATGTTCATAGGCCGTGCCAATGGGGGTGTGGGGTCCAATCAACAAATGTGTAACACGTAACATCAACCCCTCCACCCAGCTAGACAGGGGAAACATATGAATACACAATAAATGTAAACAAACCAATGCTTCCCAGACTACAGGCAAGATGCTACCAGTGGGAGAGACCCGCCAAATCTAATCTTGAAACAAAGACAAGAATGTCCCTTGTGGGACAACCCAAAAGTTCTATGCATTTCAGGTTTCCAGCCATTATACAGATGTCTAATGGCAAGGCACTCATGTTCTCGGACCACAAGGTTGGGGAAGCCTGATGATCCATGGGGCGAGACAACATACGTGATGGGTCCCGAGAAGTGGGGAGTGGGTAGTGTGTACTGGTGTGGCCAGACCTGACCTGCACCCGAAGTAAGGAAGAGTGCCGAAGAGGAGGTGCGGGTGGAGAACTATGGGTATGTAATTATGGGGCTAGGCATGCAGGTGTTGGCTGGAGTGGTTCTATGTGGACCGCCCCAAGGTTGTAAGCAATAGCGTTCACTGGGCAGACCCGACACCTAACAAGCAGCCATGCCCAGTACGAGTCCCACAGCAGCAATGTCTAGTTTACAGGGAAATGGGTGGAATAACCAGATGTGTCATTGCAAACCCACTAAATGACACCAAAAAACACATGGTCGCAACACCCCACTGTAGGCATGTAAGCCAAACTAATTGGCCTCACAAGGTATTATTACTGTCCCCATCCCCACCCAGGAGTGTGTGTCCAGACTTACCGCCAAATGCAGGGTATATACACAGCTGTTGCTGTAGAAGAAATGGCCAGCTGTGGACCTTCCCGTCAGCCGTCCTGCACATCCCTGGACATGTCCCCATTATCAGCCCCTCTGTGTGGCCCAATAACACTACTTACCTGTTGACCCCTGTTGCATTCGTAGTAATGTTCACAGTCACAAGTAGGTGACACCCTCCATACAACTATACTGGCAGAATCTGGAACCCCCAACCCAGGTGTATTACCGCAGCTGTCCCAGACTGCACATGTAAATAACACATGAAGGGGAAAACCCAAGCACACTTGGATCACCATCTGGCAAAGTCCACCACTCCCAAACACTCCAGACCCCTACACCAACTACTGACACTGACACCTCCTGTCCTGCCTCGCATGCATATCCCAACACCCTGCAAACCTGCACCACTGCTCCCCCACCAATCAGTTGAATGACCTACTATACAGTTAAAATGTTCCCCCCTTTGCCTACCCATCTACACCTCCACTATTCACATCTACTCTACAACACAGGTATGGCATAACTAAACCTAACCCGAATACCTCAGTGTAGCCTAACCAGACATGCTAAACTGGAATTCCACTTGACCTTACACTGACCTTCATGAACAGTCATACCTGACATGTACACCTGACTTAGGCATGTATAATACCGACATGTACATGAAGTAGCGTGGGGGTATGCTGCAGCAAGTGGGAGTATGCCTGTGTGGATGGTGGTAACAATGCCCACACTTGTTAAGCAATGTGGAGGCCAACCCAGTGTAAGAAGCTGTAACTGGAGGTCAGCAGGTCTGAGCCTAGCGCACACCAGCGCATACTCGCCTACACTTCCCCTGCAGTGCCTTAGGCATGCTGTAGCCCACAGCCCTCATCATAGCCAGTAGCAACATAATCAGCACTCCCAGGCCCCCTTCCCTGCACACAATAGTCCAAATATGTTACCATGAAGGCATGGCAGATATACAATCAGCTGGTGTTATCACAAACATATCATTTGGCACAGTCAGTCAACAGTATAGGAAATGCATGTAAGTATGTACATTAATACCAGCAAACATGTGCACAGTGCCCAGTCACAGTAGTCCTAGCAGTCTATGAGTACCAATGAACAGTGCCTGTCCACGCATACTGTGAGAACAGTAGTCTCATATAATACTGAAGAGGGGAATGGAAAACGGGCCACAGCGTGGGGGCATGTGTCATCCGCGGATGCAGGAGATGAGGATGGTTTGGTGTGTGAGCAAACCGCTGCATCTGAAAACCCTGCCAGGATGCTACCAGTGGGAGAATCAGTGTAGACCAGCAAAGTGTGCTCGTGACACAACAACAGGTCCGTTCCTGCGTTATGGGTCACAATAATGTTTCCACCAGTGTCTTAGGTGGATGAAGGAAAGGCTCGAACATATGTGGACTAAACTAATGAAGAGCTTGCAGAAGGTTGCATTGAGACAGTAATATGGAGGAGTACCGAGACATGCAGAGAGGGAAATGTTGTGGAGGTGTGGTATGGCAGGGTTAGCAACTGCAGAATGGATGGATGCTGTGTACGTGGAGCTTTTGGGCAATGGAAAGGGAGCATGGGTATGACATTAAGGTAGAAATATGTAAATTACGCAAAGCTGCAATAGTGGAGTGGGCAGACCATCTGCCTACCATGCACATATTCTCGGTTTGGGTCCCACTGCAGCACATTCCATTTACTATGTGAAATATGTATATGAGCATTTTTTTACATTGTTTGCTGTATAAACTACTAAATAACATTTAAATGTGAACCAGAGTACTGCATTAAATGCACATGTGAAGTGTCACTGTCATAATGAATAAGGCACTAGTAAGCAGGTTTAAACACAGGTAAGCATATATAAGCACTAGTAAGCATGTGTAAGTGTGTTTGCATGGGGGCAAGCATTGCCTACAGAGATTAAGCAAAGTAGAAGCTAACTGAGTGTAAGAAACTGTAACCAGAGTTTAGCAGTGCTTACTGTCACTGAAACCTGTGCAAACCCATGTACAACTGCTTTAAAGTGCCTTAATCACTCTATACCCAACGGCCCATGTTCTGCCCAGCAACAAAATAAACTGCCTCTGCAAGGCTCAAACTTAGGACCTTGTACGCTATAGTCACAATAGTCAACCACTAAGCCATCATAGCAATACAGATGAATGAGGTATCAGCAAACTAATCCTCATCATAGGAAAATCAAACTGAATCTATGTACAGTGTGAAGTGATATAACCTGCTATATAACATAAATAGGTGAACTGGAGTACTGCAGTAAGCATATATGTGAGGTGTTATTGTAATAAAGTGTAGAAGTCCCCAGGTCCCCATACAGTGTATGTACACATGAATCACAATACCAGACACATATATAACCTGTAATGAAGAATAAATCACTGCCAAAAGGCAAAAATAGTGCAAATTAACTATTAAGCAATGCTGATCGCAGCACAGCTCAACTTAGTAAGAGTAAGCAATGTGTAGGGAAGCCAATCCAATCTGCCTAGTGGTATACCCCTTTAAGCACTGCCAGCCTTAGGTAGGCAGGTGTGCCCATAGCGTAGACTTCTCAAGCCCGGCCAATCACAGAAAAGTTTGGGTAATTGGCCATATTTAAACCACACAGGCGGGAATACGTTCCATAACTGGTTATAGCTTCCTACTGCAGGCAGAATGGCTGGTGTGGGTGAAGGCACTCATTTCAGAGTGCAGAGATGGGGCATCCAGGAGTCAAAAATCATGGTATGGCTCCTGGTAAAACACCATGAGGAGAGACTACTGCAGGGCCAGTACCAGGGCTCGCAGTATAAAACAGAGGCCTGGGACAGTCTCGCCCGTGACCTCACCAGTGTCACAGGTATCCCCCGGACTGGTGAGCAGGTCAGGCACCACCATGCTGACCTGAAGTGGTGGAAGAGTGATGTACTGGAACAGTGGATCCAGGAGTCCCGGCAGATGGCTAATGCACCAGTACTAAGTACTCAATCTGCTAAGTAGTTAAGAATTGCCTAGCTTGTGTATACTATGGATAGGTATGGCTAAATATCACTGTATTCCTCCAACAGCTGCAGATGAGCAGGCTGCGAACCAGCAAGTCCATGATGCTAGGTTGCAAAGGCTGTGTCAAGAGGCAGGTTAGTAATTAGTCTGCATGTACTGTCATAACAAATAAATATAAGAGCCTTAGAAAGTGTTGTACCAGTAGAAATATATGTGTAATAGTCTGTGAATAAAGGTATAACCCCTGGAGTGCTTCTGTTTACTCTTCTGTCATATGTTGGTGAACTATTGCATACTATAAATAGTACTGTTGTATTTTAAGCAGTGTCACCCACACTGTGGTATGCAGATAAAATGTGTATGAAGTCCTGCATAACAATGTTGGAAGTGCCAAGAGGTCAGTCATATTGTACAAGTGAGGGAGACTTAGATAGAAAACAGTAGAAAACTTTACATCATTTCCCTGATAGCACAGTGTACTGTGATGGTAACTATAATCTTTTGTCACACACAGCAGGGGTTTGAATCCTGGGAGTGCTACTAAGTTGAATGCATAATCATACCCCACAACTGTACATATTTTATAACAATGTTCAGATAGAAAGCTGTATGCATAATTACACGCAGCAACTGTACAGAATTTACTAGAATGCTCAAATTGAAAGTTGTATGCATATTCATACCCCACAACTTTTCCAATCTGTCCAGCATGTCCAGATAAATGGCCCATATCACCAGCCTAGTACCCCGTTCTCCTGAAAATTCTGTGTGATGATCCAAGAAATGTAGGCAGCCATTAATGACATATAACTGATAGTCAAACATGTACACAGTCATAGAATGAATATGAAAACAAACCTGTCATTGTAGTACTTCACCCAAAGTGTATGACAGCAATTCTCAACATATGTTGCATTAACACCTGCATCTTGTCACACCTGTATGTAAGACAAAGGTCATGTATATAATAATCTATAAACATACCAGTGTACAATATAAGGCCATTGGGTAGTGTAATAATACATGTAAGGGAAAGATCACTGCAGCGACTAAGAATGTTGTGAAAACTACAAGGATATATTAGTTGTTAATTGAACTCTCTCTCTCACCCCTACCATATGTGCAAAATAACCCAATGACACTCCTCAACTGGTGTGTGTACACTCCAAACATTTGTTGGGACATATGTCCTAATGGTTTATGAATATTCACATTTGTTTCTCGCATGTGCCATGTTAAAATACACCCATATTGGTGGCCTGTTGCCATCAATGAAATCTGCATGGTCTTGTAATGGCCACTGTTGTTCCATATATGCATGTGTTCTGCTTGCTCTGCAACTGTGTTAAATTTGGTGTTTTGGGTTAATGGGAATACTTATGCATGCTGTTATAAATAATCCTGAATGCTGTTGACTGTTACTAACCCATATCTGTCATAAACCTGCTACAACATAGCTCGTATGGGAAGGCCAGTCCCAGTGGACCCACTTGTCCCACCTCAGCTGGCCATGGCACCGGGCACCACCACATCTGGGGCTCGGCCTGGGACCTCCTCCTCCGTGGGCCCTGCAGCACCTTTGGGTGGAACCGCTGCAGGGGATGAGGCTCACCACCCCCTCGGAGCGGGCGCAGAGGGGAGCCTGTCACCCATCAACATGTCCGGGCCATGGTGCATAGGGAACTCAATCTGGAGTTTTGAGACAGGCTACACCAGCTTGAGGGCTGAGTAGTGCAATTAGAGGGTGAGCCTGCCCCTCCTACGCAGCCACCAGCACAGCTACCTTTGGGGCCGTGAAGGTGCAGTGGTGACTGCCCATGGGTGTGGAGCTCAGTCCCATTGTTTCCAGTTGGGGGCTCATGGGCTTGCGACTTCCAAACACACCTCCCCGTCCAAGGTGTTTACCCCCCACATGTGTCATATACCGCCCCTGTATGCGTCTTGTTTGTGTTGTCTGTTAACCTATCCAACCTGCCTCCTCAAATCTATCTACTACCCCTCACCTACATCCCACTCTCACCTGAAAAAAGAAAAGGGCAATCTGTTCCCACAAAAAAATCTCGCCCCATACATAGCTGTCTGTTTTGCGCACGTGTCCACTGGACACATGTAATCTGGTCTAATTGGCATCAAATGAATATATATTGTCCTCACCCATCTCCTAGGGTTTTGAGGGTCCAAATGCACCTCCAAATTTAGTGTATATGTACCGCTGTGCTGTAGAATAAATGGGCAGATATGGATCTTTCCTATACCCTTCCTGCACATGCCTAGCTATTTTCACTACTGTCTTTCCCTCTTTGTGCCCCTTTTATCACCACTTTCCTATCACCCCCTTTTTCTTATCTTTTAAAGAAATTAGAGTGGGGGTAAGCGGCAGTAAGCACTTTTAAGCAGCAGTAAGCGGGTTTGCATGGGTTTGCATGGGGTAAGCTATGCCTACACAGGTTGAGCAATTCTGAAGCTAACTGAGTGTGAGAACACATAAGCAGAGGTTAGCAGTGCTTGCCGTTGCGCAAACCCGCTTACAACTGCTTAAAAGTGCCTAATCACTCTGTATCCAATGGGATATATTCTGCCCAGCAAGAAAATAAACAGCTCTTGCAAGGCTCATACCAAAGACCCTGCACACCCTAGACAAAGTGATGTACCACTAAGCCATGGCAGATACACAGAAATTCAATGTTTTCAGAAACATATTATCCAGTCCTGTCATGCAACAGTACAGAGAATGTAAACCAACACCTAGATGTCTGTGTGTGTAATGATATTAAAATCTAAACAGATACAACATATCTATATATGTATATATGGATTCCTACATTTGGTCGAATTACACTTAGTCAAAAATGATGCCAGGCATTGCACTTCACTGAAAGCTCATTTGACTGAAAGCTCACCTGGTCGAAGTTCATTTGGTTGAAAATGGAATATAGCCCCTGCCCCACTGCAGTGCAACCCTGGAGTGAGAATATTGAATAAGGGGGGGTTTAATGTATTCACTATTATAAAAAGGTCTATCCATTAGAAATGCATTGATATATATATATATATATATATATATATATATATATATATATATATATATATATATATATATCTTTAGTAAAAACTATTGACATAATGGCTATGGGGCCCCCACACACTAATATGGGGGCTGTGTCCCCCACATCCCCCTTATTTAATATTCTCACTTCAGAGTTACACTGCAGTGGGGCAGGGGCTATATTCCATTTTCGACCAAATGAACTTCGACCAAGTGAGCTTTCAGTCAAGTGAGCTTTCAGTGAAGTGAAATGCCTGGAATAATTTTTGACTAAGTGTAATTCGACCAAATGTATGGAACATATATATATATATATATATATATATATATATATATATATATATATATATATATATATATATATATGTATATATGTATATTTGTTTGTTTTACTAACTCTATATACATATATATCACTACATATGCACATATGTACATGCATTTGCCTAAATCAACACATATATGTGTCTACACCTGTATGTCTACATATACATAGCACTTTACATAAGTGTATGCAGATATATATCTATGTAGGTATATACGGACATAGTTATATATATATGTTAGCAGATATATATATATCTATATAGGTATATATGGCAATACATCTGTAGATAGCAATGGTAGATTAACAAATACACATATGTCCACATGCACTATTAATGGGGTTGAGCGGCCCCACACACTATACTTCATGTACGAACAGGCATCCCCCCCACAGCCAAACACGTGCACCCTGCAGTACACTACCAAGTATTACTACACATATACACACACAGATATATATGCAGTAAGATACATATGTAGATGGTGCACACAGTATGGAACAGCCACTATGCCTACAGTTAACACCTGATCAACAGGACACTGTATGGGCCACCCATACAAATGTCAGTCATTGCCTTTAACACATACCCATAGAAAGGTCATAGGAAAGACACCACACACAGGTTTGCAGAAATGGGAATCCTTTAATTCTGTACTAAAACAGTTCTATATGCCATGTCATATAGCTGCTCAGATACTGACAAGCATATAAACAGAGTACTGCAACTTTGAAACAGTTACACGAATACAGTAGTCTGGAAAGGTTCACAACTGTTGCTGTCCAGACCAAGCCCTTCAGATTGTACAACAGTGAAGACAGACTGGGCCACAGGATACCTAACAATCAACAGTATGTACTGCAGGTGTATAATTCAGCAGCCTCTATCTACACTCTGTACAAACTCAGTTGGAGGTAAAGATGTTTTGTGATCAAGTGGGTTGTAACTTGTATATAACAAGGCATAACTGACAGCATCACGAGCACACCAACAAACAGAACAGTCTATATGGCAGGAGGCAGTAGGCTTGCCGTACCCCAATTCATGTTAGTAATGTCAATATAGGTGAAGTATATGGTACTGTACAGCCAGATACCTTGTGGCAGCTCACCCCTGATACCCCCACATTTTGTAACAGCCTAGGTCATGCTCCCCACCTAGACTCAATAATACAGGCCCATATACCACTTTACATACACTGGCCTCTGCAGTGCATAAGGGCACACATATATTGTACAGGTGACGCCCACACATATATGGCCCCAGCCCCACTGTATGTGTGGGGATACAACAGTAGTGGACTAATGGCAGCAATGGCAGTGTGATATACTCAAAGCCCACTACAGAACAACCCCCAACAGCATAACATATGTACACAGCTTGGTATGTAGATGAAGGACAGAGGCTGGCATACAGGCACATATGTGGAACACTGTTGCCATACACTAAGCAAGGTGCCGGTGTTACAGGATAGTCTGCAACACACCCTTAGTCAGGGAATTGAGGTTAGAAACATAAATGGATGTAGCCACGTACTGATAGCATGCAACACACACACACTGCCAGTGTAATATCTGACACAGGACCTGTGTGGTGGACGGACATCACATGATAGGCATACCTCTGTCCAGCAAGAGGATAGCCCCACAATACTGAGCTTTGCAGACAGACTGCATTCCAAGGTAGACTAGTATGTACACACTCACACCCTGTAACACCAGTACTATACAAAGCATAACACAACTCTACTCACAGTCTGTCTGTAGATCCTGATCCTTCTGCAAATATGTGACCACTCTGAGTGTGCAGGTTCTCCTGTAAGAGGTATTGCAACCTGCTCTTTGTAACACTGATGCTTACACACAGGAAGGATGTCCATCACACAGGAAATGCAAAGGGACCATGCCCACATGCTGTAGGAATTTATAGTGGGTGGTTGCCATGTAGTACACATGTGTAATTTTATGTATATATATATATATATATATATATATATATATATATATATATATATATATATATATATATATATATATATATATATATATATATGGCTATATGTACATATATTTCCACCATATGTCCTGGACATGAAGTGTAGCCCTACCCCAGCCCCTATAGTCGCAAAGTAATAGTGCAAGGGGATGGCAGGTATGTATAGCAGGTATATTACTAAACTATCGCTACTGTCATTGGGGTTGTCTTCCCAGACATGGTGTGTGTGGAAGGTGACATCTGCTTATAACATGTGTGCCATTGGCTACTGACAGATGTCCTAAGGAAATCATTGTAAAGTACTGCTGCTAGCATGTAATGCCCCTGTGGAGGGCAGCAGAGATATTGGCCAATATATGTGGAACTTTGGGCGCTCCCTGTACAGTCCAGAGGTATACACATAATCCCTTAGTGCACAATATGTGTACCAGGCCTGACAATATGGAGGTAGACAGCCATGTAGATGGGTATACCACATAACAACTGGTATACATTTGCCACCATAGGTTTTGGATTCACACACTCCTGTCTGGCCTGACACATAATGACTGCTGGTACAGGGGTGCCATGGACACACACTACTCACTACATATTGACATACATCTGTACAGCATCCCACTGCTCTGTCTGACATACGTGACTTTTAAGGGAGGCCTGGCAGCAGTACACCTGGCAAGTATCTGCACATGACATTTCTCTGCGTAAGTACACTAGGCTGCCTAGCATGTAACAATGCACTGTGCAGGCTACAGGCAGACTGGTTCAACACTGGCCTACATCTCGTGTGGGGGAATGCACATGTACCTGCATATATAGCAGGCTCAACAGCCATGTCACAGCACAGGGTAAGATACACCTGTGTGAAAGTGCATAACCACAACCAATGTGAACACAACCACAGCCACATATGGTAAGCTAGCATATTATTACAGTATATGGACTATCTGTTCTACACCATCCTCATATGTGCCACTAACAGAATGACTCTACATATACTGGGCTGCTACACAGTTTGGTCTGATGGCTGTCTGTGGTATGGGATATGTGTGTGTATGGCCCTACAAACCTGTATGGCAAAATGGTACCATACAGTGGGGCAGCATGTAACATCAGAGAGAAGGGGAGCTAGAACAATGACATCTATGACAGTCTATACACATGCTAATGTACATATTAACAATACATGCACTGCTGGCATTCACCATCACTACACAGACCTCAGTACTGTACAAACATCCACAGAATGTCCAGGGTATGTCATAAAATATAACCCCTACTGTACATGACATGTGTAGCAATCTGATATATCACTGGCTTGTTATCAGATATTAAGACACTGTTTATGGTGTGCAGCACATATGCACCACTTCATGCACGACATATGTACAAAGGTTGAGAGAGGTGAGGCTGACAGCACATACACAGGGCCAGTATAGACATGTTGCTGTGATAATATCATATATTTACCATTGTAACAAGGTTTGTTGCAACATATGTCCTATGAGGGATATGAAGCCAGTAACTGTCATGGCCTTCACCATCTACAGACTGCATTCCTCACACTACCTTCTGCATTCCACAGGTAGATGCACCATGGCTACCACATGAAACCAAATGCACAACACTGCCAAGTCTGCAGATGACCCTGCAGATGGGGATTCCTCATATACATGGAACTGACATGGCAGGTATTACAACATGTATGGCAGGCATATCCAGACAAACACTGTTAAGCCAACATTATTCCAAATGCAGTATAGCAGCACGTACAGTCTGTAGTCAGGTCTGGCACATCCCCCTCCTGTTCGTTGCCCTCTTTCCACAGTGTATGTTGTTAGAGATCCATCTGAGATGCTGTTTGCCAAGCAACAGATCTAGTTCCTGCTCACAGTGACTGAAAAGGGCCAACACCACCATGATGTTCCAAGGTACTGGAGTGTGTTTCCATGCATTTGGCTATGGGAATGTTACCACAGCGGTTCCACATTCAATCAGCTAGGGGAGGGCTGCAATTCATGCAGAGGCCATCAGCTGATCATGAGCATCACTTAAAATACACATGCTGTTGCCTAAGCAAAGCAGGTGTGAGCCTCCATATCCACCAGAGAGGGGGTGTGGGAGGCAGACAGAGGCAAATACATGTCAGGGAGGGATGGGAGAGTAAAACTGAAGCATGTTTGTGTCACACACCTACCAGCACAGGGTATCAAACCCCGACAGCTATATAGTGCTATCACAGTTCGATGCAGTTATTGGATGTGCCACATGGGTTACCTGCTGCGGAGCACTCTGAACATATATGTGATGGTGAGTGACATCTGCAACATGGATAAGGTAGATATACGGTAGGTGATGTACATGTGCCTGTCTGCATGAACAGCTGCCAGCATCAACACAGGCACACTCACACTGGGACACACACACAGTGAGACACTTGGCAGGACCAAGACTGCAACTCATCACTAGTGGGATTGCCACAACACATCAGTGTGCAGGTATCACATGCACCACATGGGTCATAGGGAGGTTGAATGGGCAGGGAGTATGAGGAGGTGTCAGACATCAGATAACATGCTTCAGTATGCCTGCATGGGTGTGTGGTGGTTAACTGTGCCAGCAAGCTGTACAAGGGTAGGCAATGAGTATACCTTGGCATCAGGCCACATCACAATGGTCTGCATTGTGGCTCAGGTCTGCAGTTTCTGCATTTGCCCACAAAAGTGGGTATTGCATCCCCCATCCAGTCACTTGGGTGACTATTGTGTGTGGTCAATGTTGTGCATCACATGCCATGTATGTGTACCTTATCCATGACATGGATAGTGTCTGGGATGTGCACATCTCCCACATGCATGTACAGTGACATGTGCTACTGTACCTGGGGTGTCTGGCCCATGTTGTGAACACAGATTATCATCAGATGTGCCAGTCTTGCCCACCTCTGTCAGAAACTGGTA
This sequence comes from Protopterus annectens, assembly GCF_019279795.1. Taxonomy (NCBI): domain Eukaryota; kingdom Metazoa; phylum Chordata; order Ceratodontiformes; family Protopteridae; genus Protopterus; species Protopterus annectens. The sequence continues at coordinate 237,119,495 of NC_056729.1, read as the reverse complement.
ATGGGCAGCAGATTTACCCTGCACCTACATTGGTGGCATGCTAACAGCATTCCCTGATATCAGTGTCAACTGTCCATACAGGGCATGTTGTCAGGCATGGTATGTTCATTGTGAGTCACATGTGAAGGCACAGTGGGGTTGCTAACTGTGATTTGCTGACCTTGATGTCACATGTATGGGTATGGCTTTGCACCCCAGCCTCTCAGCTAATTTACATCGGTTATTCCTGTATGGGTGACATTGTGATATACAGTAGGACCACCATAAAATAAATAAGCAAAACCCCCTCTACATTGCCCACAGGTGTCACACACTCACAGCCACATCTACACAGGATACGAGTTACACACACCTGTCATGTCTGAGAGTAGAACCCTTACCTAACTAGTTTACTACACTACAGCACTACACAGTTATAGTATGAGCCATGGACATTACTGAAGTACTTCATCCCCAAAGATGTATTTCACAATGAATGACATCAGCAGGATTGCCAAAGTAGGGCATTTTAAATGTAAATGTGAGTAGCCTATAATGCATTGCTCCATACACAGACATTGAAACACACGCAAAACATCCAGAACTACCATGGATGGAGATGGAACCCTACCACAGTTCTAAATCACACTACAGCAGTTAGAGGACACGCTACAGAAATTACTGAGCTACAACCTTCCCAGAGGTGTATTTCTAGGTGAGAGACATCAGCAGCCTTGCCAAAGTTGAGTATATGAATTCTAAGGAGTGTGAGTAGCCTAAAAAAGATTGCGATCTACTCAGTCAGACACACACACACACAGTTGGCAGGTCAGGGGTTAGAACACCTAACTAACTAGTTTATCACACTACAACAGTACACAGTTACAGGATGTGCTACATTGATTACAGGACTACAATTTTCCCAGAGTTGTAATTCTAAGGTGAGTGACATGCAACCTTGGCAAAATTGAGTATATGAATTGTATGGAGTGTGAGTAGCGTAAAAAGCATTTCTCTCTACACAGTCAGAGACAGATACACACACAAACACACACTCACACAATTGCCAAGACTAGGGTTAGAACTACTATCTAACTAGTTTATCACTACAGCAGTACGCAGTTTTGGGATGCACCATGGAGATTATTGAGCTGCAGCTCTCCCAAAGGTGTATTTCACATTGGATGACCTCAGTAGGCTTGTCATAATACTGCTATGGGGAGGGCAGTGTGTGCATGTGTCATAACCCATTCATGTAGGGGTTGACATGCCACATGCGGGCACACACGGCATCATATATCACAGGTATGTGTATACAGCTACTAGATTACTACTTCCTTGTACAGTCATGCTGCACAGCTGGCACATGCACCACATAGTCTGTCATGCTGACAGATTCTGGTGGCTATCTACAGTGAGTGACATCTGCATCTCATGTGTTTGGGGCCCTTTGGCTGTGTGCTGGGTGGGACAGGTACAGGTGGCTCCATGTCACGGTCACCCTCTTCCACACATCTGTGTCCATCTACCTTTGGCTTATTATAGTGTGTTGTCCTTACATATATGTCTGTGTTCCTATCCACTGTGTGTGGAAGGCAGGAGGGGGCATACTGACATGTGTCTGCACTACGAACTGTGACTGCCAGCTATGTCTGGTCCACTGGTGTTTGCAGACATGGCCTTCATGTGTTTAAGTGTGTCAGCATGCCCAGTATGACCTTTCAGTATGTTGTTGACTGACATTGCTTTCATTCCTCTAAGTGTGTGAGCATGCCCAGTATGGCCATCTGTATTGCATGTGTGGATCAAATCCAGGTAGTTTGTACTACGGTGCTGACATTCGTGCTGTACACCAACAGGTAGCATGTTGTGTCTGCAAGGTATCCATCGGTCATTTGGCATTGACTGTTGCTACATTTCTGCATAGCGAGGGGGGCACCTGGCTTTTTCCACATTTCTACACAGGAGTGGGGGAGGCACACCTGTTACTATAAGTGTACGTTGGATGCGGGGGCACAGCTGACCCTTGTACACATTTGCTAGGACTGTAATGGTATGTCAGGTACTTCATTTCAGTCTGCAGTCTTACCTATCATGCTGGCTAGAGGCATACCAGTGTACTACAGGTCTTAGCTTTAATTACCTACATATTAGTTTCTGATTTCCTAGCCTTCACAACTTACATCCAACTCCCTGGCCTGCTGTAGTCTGTCTGTGTAGGCCTGGGGGAGGGTTTACTCATAGGGCTCATTCAGAGGCATTAGTACAGCATTTGTTTGTGTTTGTCTACACCTGTCCTGCTGGCTGAGACTGATGTTGGGTATGTGAACCTTCCTGACTGGCATGTGTGGGTCCTGTGTCCTGACAGAGTGCTCTTCAAACTATCTGGAGATATACAGAGCTAAGTATATTTTTCTGGCACTTCAGAGTTGTGTACTGTTAATTGTTGCTTGACTAATTTTATATCATTGCTGGCTGACATCAGAGTTGTGCACTGTTATTTTTGCTTCACTGTATAGATGTCCTTCTTGGTTCACTGTTGCAGTCATGACTGTATGGTTCTTCCTGCCAGCAGCAGCCCCAGATCGGCCAGAGCCCCAAAGTCTGGATTGGGCGTCAGCTGAGGTCGCTTTTATCCTGACATCAATGCACCAGAAGGTATAAAGACCTCAGCTGACGCCATTTCCCCAGTATTTCTTGCCGCGCGGTGCCCTTTGCAGTTCACTGATGCTGGTCGGCCTGTTCCTGTTTGTTTTTGGATTTAATCCCAGGATTTTCATTTTATAAGATAAGTACCCCATTGGGGAGGTCTTTTTCTTGCTCCAGTCAAATGTCAGAAAAAGTTAATAATTGTATTTCTTATGGGAAGCAAATACCTCATAGGGATTTTCACTCTTACTGTATTCCCTGCCTGGGTCCTGACCACGATGTTGCTAATTGTGTGTTTTGTGCTAGATTTAATCAGCGTACTATTAGGAGTAGATATAACTTTGCCTTTTACAATTTTGGAAAAAGGTTTAGTTATAACATGTCTTCGGATTCTTTTCCGGCTTCTGGGGTGTGTAAGAGGTGCAAGGATGCAGACAGGCCTCCGAGGTCCACAGCAAAGGATGTTACTCAGTTATTGCCAGTTGCTGGTTCATCCATCCTCAGTGAGGTGCCTTTGTGGCCCCTGTCGTCTGCCTCTTTTGAACCAATTGCCTGTACCAACTCCGGTGTGGAGCTGATGAGGTCTTCAGAATTGCCAGGGACTGGACCTTCGGATACTGCTCCCTTAGTTGGGTCCAGAGCCGGTAGGCAGGTACTGGCTTCTGAGGGAGTTCTCAGGCCTTTGCAGCTTCCTGTAAATGTGGATTCAGTTTTACATTCAAAGACAAAGTCTAAGGCTCCAGCTAAAGTGAAATGGCAAGCACAGGCACCTTTTGATCAGGGTCCTAGGCCTCAGAGGCAGATGCTTAGGATGGCTGAAGATCTCGTAACTATGATCAGGGGTTCACATCCCCCTCCTGACAAGAAGCCTAGATTACAGTCCGATTATGATTCTTCAGACCAAATTTCTGTTTCTTCTGCTTCTTCCCTTGAGCAGGATTATTTTTTCCTCCTTATGAGAATTCTGATGCTGAAGATTCCTTTCCTTCAGCCTCTCCTCCTGAGGATTATTCTTTTGGTGAAACTTTGCATGATATGAGGGTGCATTTTCACTGGGAAGGGCAGGAATTTTCTGAATCCAAGAAAAGGCTTAGGGATTTTCTTCTTCTCCCACAGCATAAGCCTCTGGCTATTCCCCCTGTATTGCACATTGTAGATGATGTTTTTTCGGAAGCTTCTCTCTCTCCTGATTCTTTTCCCCCTGCTCCAGTCAAACCGGATAGGTATTATAGGGTTCCAGATTCTCACAAGTTTCTTTTTAAGAATCTTTCACCTGATCCGGAAACAATTTCTAAGGGTCCTAAGGGTGTTAAAGCAGCCTCTGCTAAAAATCCTATTCCCTCTGACCAAGAGTCCAGGGCTTTGGAGAGATGGGGTAAAAAAGTTTATACTTCTGCTACATTGTCTATTAGGGCTTTGAACTGTCAATTTCATATGCTGAAGTATCAGCAATACCTTTTGTCTGTATTTAAACAAAAGATGTCAGCTGTTTCTATTGGTGCAGATAATCAGGAGTTACAGGATTTATTGCATGCTATTGAACAGGTGGGTAAACATACCCTGCATTGTGGTTTTGATTCTTTGGAAGCTTCTTGTAGGGCTGCAACAACTGGCGCAGTTATCAGAAGACATGCTTGGTTAAAGGAACAAAGCTTGCCGGATCAGGTTAAAGCCAAACTTTTGGATGCCCCTTTGCAGCACGATGTTCTGTTTGGGTCCAAAGCTGAAGAGGTATTAAAGAAAATGGAGGACAAAGCCAAATCTATGCAGACGGTTAAGGATTTTCTACAGGTGCAACCTCCAAGATTTAGCAGACACTGGCCAGCTAAACCTTGGTCCTTTTTGGGCTCGGACAGGTCTCAGAGAGGCAGATTCAGGCATTCCAGAGGTAGGGGACAGGCACAGACCCATTTTAAGAATAGGCTGTGGAGTGCCCCCTCTTCCAAGGGAGGTGAAGATAAGTCTCAACCCTACTGAAAACAGTCTTTATGACACTCCCTTTCTGGTTCCAGGGGCTCCTCTTCTGGAAGCACCTTTGGGAGGAAGGATTTCTCTTTTTTATCAAAATTGGAGCCACATAACCTGGGACAAATGGGTTCTGGACATAGTCTCAAGAGGTTACAGATTTCATTTCCACACCTTGCCAAAACCAAATGGTTGGCCAGATCTGCCAAATCATCAGTGGGCAGAGGCACAATGACAGGTTCAGTCCCTCCTGGCTATGAGGGCCATAGAATTGGTACCAAATTTAGAAATAGGGCAAGGTTTTTATTCCAGACTTTTCCTTGTTCCCAGGAAGGAAAATTTGTGGAGAACAGTCCTGGACCTTTCTGTATTAAACACCTTTCTAGATATACCAAAATTCAAGATGCTCACTCTGCAGCAGCTGCTGCCTATGTTGGGCAAGAACGCTTGGATGGTGACTTTGGACTTAAAAGAAGATTACCTGCATATTCCTATAAGGCAAGAGTGCAGAAGGTATCTGCGTTTCAAAGTGGGATCGAAGCATTACCAGATTTATGTGCTGCCCTTTGGCTTATCTACTATGCCCAGGGTCTTTACAAAGTGCCTGGCACCAGTAATGGCATTTTGCAGACAGAAGGGGATTCAAATATACCCTTATCTGGACGACTGTCTTATTCAAGCGGGCAGCAAAGACACTCTACTTCGGCATCTAGCTTTTGTGCAGCATCTTCTTCAGTACCTTGGTTTCACAGTGAATCTAAAGAAATCAAATCAGGTATCCACACAACAGATTACTTTCCTGGGTGCTCTTCTGAGTACTACAACCCAGATGGCTTCCTTGACACCAGACAAAAAAGTGCAACTGGCTTCTTCTTTCAGACACCTGGCTTCAATGAAACAGCTGACTGCAAGAAAAATTTTGCAGGCTTTGGGTTACATGGCTTCCTGTATTCTACTAATAGCATATGCAAGACTGCATATGAGGAAACTGCAGTGGTACCTCAAGAGTGTATGGTCTCAGCATTACCACAGTTTGGAAACAGTGATCATGATTTTGCCTTGTCTCCAGCAAGAGTTTCTTTGGTGGGCCGAAGCCTGTCTACAGAACAAGGGGAAGCCTTTTTGTCCTCCACTGACCAACCAAGTTGTGACAACGGATGCTTCAGATTATGCCTGGGGAGCCAACATGCATGGGAGATGTCTTCAGGGTGTTTGGACAAAGGAGCAAACACACCTGCACATACATTTGAAGGAGATGCTAGCTGTACACAATGCCCTGATAGCCTTCAGGGACCTTCTTCTACCAGGACAATTGTTGACACAGACAGACAACACTACATTGATATGGTACATAAACAGGCATGGGGGCTCTCACTCTTACCCCCTGTGGAGATTAGCCATGACTCTATGGTACACTGCTCTGACCTGCAGTGTCGACTTACAAGCGCAATTCCTGCCAGGAAAAGACAACACTCTGGCAGACACATTGAGCAGACACATTTCGGATCCACACGAATGGATGTTGGATGTTCGGATATTCAGGGTGATTATAAAGGCGTGGGGATGTCCAGACATAGATCTCTTTGCTTCCCCTCAGAATCATTAACTTCCAACATTCTGCACAAGAACCTACCACAAACTAGCATGGAAAGTGGATGCCCTCTCATTCAGTTGGAAACACCTCTCAGTATATGCTTTTCCTCCTTTTCCTCTTCTACCTCGGGTACTTCTGAAGATAAAACAGGACAGACCGCAAATGATTTTACTGGCTCCCTATTGGCCTCGGCAATTCTGTATTCCACTCTGATGAACCTGGTTCAGTAGCCTCCCTGGATTCTGCCTCAAACCCCTCATCTACTGTCTCAACGGGACGGCCGGATACTGCACAGTCATGTCAAAACTCTGAATCTATCTGCCTGGCGGATCCAGGGTCTGTAAACACCTCTACCCTTTCCAAACATGTAATGGATGTAATCCTTGAAGCTAGACAGCCCAGCACTAGAAAATCTTATGCGGGTAAATGGAAAAGATTTTGCTCCTGGAATCAAGTCCAGGGTGGTGATTCTGCTGTTCCGAACATTCCTCTGATTTTACAGTATCTGACAGAGTTGTTACATACGGGCCTTTCTTTTTCGTCTGTTAAGCTTCATGCTTCTGCTATTTCTGCACATTACGATACGGATCCTCCAATTTTTTCTCATCCATTACTTAAACAATTTCTTAGAGGGGCTAAGAATATTCGGCCCCCTATGAGGGCTCCTGTTCCCACTTGGGATCTTAACTATGTTTTGGAGAAATTAACCTTGTCTCCTTTTGAACCTGCAGCTTCCACGGATTTGAAATTTTTGTCTTGGAAAACTGCTTTTCTTTTAGCTATTACCTCTGCTAGAAGAATTTCAGAATGCAAGCACTCATTGCTGTGGAACCCTTCCTTATTTTTCATCAGGACAGGGTATCTCTATGGACTAATCCCACCTTTATGCCCAAGGTGGTTTCGGCAGTGGCCTTGAATCAGTCTATTCATTTTCCTACCTTTTTTCCTAATCCTCAAAGTGAGGAAGAAAGTCTTTTGCACTCTTTAGACGTGCACAGGCAGCTTCATTTATACCTGGGCAGGACCAAGATATTCCAGAAATCTGATCAGTTGTTTGTCGCTTATGCTCCTACTGTTCAGGGGAAAGCAATCACTAATTAAACTATTTCCAAGTGGATTGCCCATTGCATCAAGTTCTGTTACTCTTATCATGGCAATCCAGTTCCTGTTAATGTTAGGACTCATTCTACCCGGGCTACTGCTACTTCAGCAGCTTTTCTTTGTGGGGTTCCTACCAAGGATATTTTGTAGGCTGCTACTTGGAGTTCTGTACATACTTTTTCTAAGCATTACAACCTCCCTCTCTATTCTAAATCCAGGGCCGGTTTTGCTTCTGCGGTTTTGCAAGGTTTTGTGACCGCTCCCTCTGTTTCTTCTCCATCCACCCTTTCTTAGCTTTGGGACTCAACCCTACAGTCATGACTGCAACAGTGAACCACAAAGGACATAGTACAGTTGTGTACTCTTACCATAAATGTTGATGTTCGAGTGTGCTCACTGTTGCAGTCTGGGTTACCCTCCCTTCTACCCCCTCTTTTGTTTTTTCTTTGAGTATTATCTGTTCTGAGGTATTTTAGCTGATGAGGTTTTGGGCATGGTTTCTTTTTTAGCCTTTTCTTTCTGGGCACCTGACATCTGGGGCAAGAAAAACTGAGAAAATGGCATCAGCTGAGGTCTTTATACCTTCTGGCACATTGACATCAGGATAAAAGCGACCTCAGCTGACGCCTGATCCAGACTTTGGGACGCTGGCCAATCAGGCGCTGCTGCTGGCAGGAAGAACCCTACAGTCATGACTGCAACAGTGAACACACTCGAACATCTACATTTATGGTAAGAGTACACAACTGTACTTTTTTCAAATCTCTGCTGAAAGAGTTGTTTTCCCCAGCTCCCCTATTTCTCTGTGTCTTAAGTTGGTATAACTGGTTTTACATCCTGTGTGTTATCTGACTATCTCAAGGATTACTTGCATAAAATTAGACCCTCTTAGTAACAGCCTGCATATCATTGCTGGAGCCTTCCTGTGTCCTGACAGAGTGCTCTTCAAACTATCTGGAGATATGCAGAGCTAAGTATATTTTTCTGGCACTTCAGAGTTGTGTACTGTTAATTGTTGCTTGACTAATTTTATATCATTGCTGGCTGACTTCAAAGTTGTGCACTGTTATTTTTGCTTCACTGTATAGTTTTTTTAGATATCTGCTGAAGGTGTTGTTTTTCCCCACCTCCCCCTATTTCTCTGTGTCTTAAGTTGGTATAACTGGTTTTACATCCTGTGTATCTGACTATCTCAAGGATTACTTGCATAAAATTAGACCCTCTTAGTAACAGCCTGCATATAATTGCTGGAGCCTTCCTGTGTCCTGACAGAGTGCTCTTCAAACTATCTGGAGATATACAGAGCTAAGTATATTTTTCTGGCACTTCAGAGCTGTGTACTGTTAATTGTTGCTTGACTAATTTTATATCATTGCTGGCTGACTTCGGAGTTGTGCACTGTTATTTTTGCTTCACTGTATAATGTTTCAGATCTCTGCTGGAGGTGTTGGTTTTCCCCTACCCACTCTCCCTATTCCTGTGCTGTTGTTTGGAGGCTTTTGCAGTTGCCCGCCCCCACTGTAGATTTGATCTGGGGCACTCCCCCCAGTCCCATCTCTTTACCTCATTCTACCTAATAGACTCCTTCTGCACTTGTTTTTAGTCATTTTTAATTTAATTGCATTTTTTAAACTGTTTTGTCTGACATTGCTACATACTCAAGTGTGCTAGCTTGCACTGCATTTGAATTGTTTTTACTGCTGTTTTAGCTACTTTTTTGTATAAAAAAAAATCTAAGCCTGTTTCCTACCTTTCCTGTAACTAGTGTTCCAGATTCAGATTTGCTGTATCCCGGACTGTATGTAAGCTTCTGCGCCCCCCAAGTGTTCTGTGTTGGAGAGAAGCCTTCTAGCTTATCAGTGGGAGAGGTAAGCACTAGGTAACCTATCTACCACACAAGGAGTGGTTCTGGCCCAGAAATTGTAGTTATTGGCTGTTTGGGCAGTTTTTCCATCTCACTCAACTTTCTGATTTAAAAGCCCGCATTTGCACTTGTTTCCCCCCTTTCCTGTAACTAGTTTAGTCCAGATACAGATTCTTAGTTTTAGCACTTGAATTTCTTTATTCTTGATCAGCACTTGTACAGAACATGTTGTAAGCACTAAATAACCTATTAATTACTACAGCACTCAACCTTCCTCATTACCTAGAGGAAAACAGTTTGGGTACTTACTTTCCTCACTTGCTTAGAGAAAAACAGCTCTTGTACTCACTTTCCTCACTTATCTAGAGGAAAATAGTTTTTTATTCAGGCATGTCCAAGGGTCAGCTCCCAGTGTTCTCTCCTGTCTATCTGATGAATCTGGGCATCTTGGGGCAAAGTAGAAATTGTCTCATGTACACAGACAACCCTCTCCTCCTACCACCCAACACTACAACCTGTGAGAGATGCACTTATCTAGCCAAACTGGAGGTAAAGCTCTCTCCAACCAAGACTGAACTTGACAGTCAAGAGGAGAAGGTAAACACTTGCACCACACCACACTCATCACATAGTCTCACTAACTCTACACCACCAAAATCCACACATAGAAACACAAAAACATTTGCAGAGGCTCTCAATAATAGTCTGCTCAAGCAACAGAGACCTCCAAAGCAGAAATGCAAGCAACTTCCACCCCCCCAACACAACCCAAATGACACATAGCCCACAGACTCAGTGCGCCACTCAACCACAGCCAATAAGGCAAAACAACGTACCCGACACATTAGTCATAGCTGACTCTATAGTCAGGCATGCTGATGTTCCACTCACCAGGCTAAACAAGGAGAAGGTTACTGTCAGCTTCCTGTCGGATGCCAGGATCCGTCACATAACCCACGCACTCAGGTCACACCACAACAAGTACAAATATGACTCTGTCATTGTCCACGTTGGTGTGAATCACCTGCGACATACCTCCCTGGACTACATGAAAAGAGACATGGAAGAGCTCTCCAATCTTGTAGCCCAGGCAGGTATGACCCTAGCCCTGAGTAGCATTCTGCCATCACCCAGAATGATACTGCAGTACTGGGACAAAAAGATTGACTTCAACAATTGGCTAAGCTTCTGGTGTCATTCTAAAGGGATCCAGTATCTGTCTGCCTGGGATGACATGGTCAACAGACCATGATGCTTTGCCAAAGATGGCCTGCACCTGTCACCCCTGGGATTCCGGATGCTGGCTAAGGTTCTTGCCACCCCTATAGTGAATTTTTTAGGCAAGGTTCAAATGAAAAATTCACCATCGTAACAGGAACAGGCAAGCAAAAACTGAGGGTGATGCTACTCAGTGCTAGAAGTCTAAATCTGAAAATGCACTCACTTGAGGCACTCCTTAAAATGGAGAAAATCGATATCTGTGCAGTGACTGAGACCTGGTTCAAGGCTCCAGAGAGCACCCCTGCACTACCAGACTATAACTTATTCCACACTTTTTGGTCATGTAACCTGGACCGGAACACTAAAGGCAGAGGTATGTCCATATACATTAAGGATATCCACACCTCCAGCTCAACATAATGCAGCCGACATTATCCAAGTGCAACTAACTCTGGGCAAAACTGCAATCCAAACTGTAGCTTGCTACAGATCCCCCACCATGCCCTAGGATTCCCACTCCTTTTTTCTTGATGTACTGGAAAATATTAGGGTTCAACCAAGCACTCTAATAATGGGTGATTTCAACTACCCCACCATTAATTGGGAAAACTACTCATGTACCAACTCCTTCATGCAACGCTTTCTCAATTCAACAATGCCCTGGATCAACTTATCTATACCCCACCACCCCCACCAGGGACAACAATATCCTAGATCTTGTCATTACCAACATGGGTGCACACGAACACCAACGCCTCATTGGTCATTGGTCCGATCCACCATAAGCTAATTACCTCCCATCCCCCCACCCACCCCATCCCCAAAAACCACAGAAATTTCTCAAAAGCCAACTTCATTAAGCTTAAGACAGAAGTGGTGAACTTCAAGACACTCACTTCTACACACAATACAGTTATGGACCACTGTACACAACACAATTACACAATTGCCAGATATTAACGCACTTACATGAGTGTGCATGGATCGCTTATCCCCTCCAAAACAGGCTATCCTCCAAAAAAAAAAAAAAAAACACTTCCTACACAAGAAGGAATAAAAACTAAACAAAAAAAAAGACCAAAAAAAGAGGAGCTCCTGAGAGGCCCGCTCCAGAGCTGCAAAGCCTCAAAAATGAGAAAAGAAAGAAAAATCAATCCCAAACAAAATTGCACAAAGAACCAAAAAACAAATTCTTCTATGATTCACTAACTCTTCTCAAGCAGCAAGAAATAGCTATGTCAAGAATGACAATGGCAACACTCAGATCAACTACACATATTGCCAACATCCCCAAGATATAAGTTCAGTGCTGACCAAGAACCCCTCACACCTAAAACCACCCCCAAGCCCACCACCCCTCACACCCCTAAAAAACCAATCTCAGCTGTACGTAAAGAAACCACACCCTCTCACAGCTGTACAGAAAAAACCACACTTCCAAAGCCAAGAACACAGCATCCATGGGACAAACAACATCAACGAACTGGCACCACACCCAAGTACCATGTTCAATCATAGCTCACTCTACCATATGACCCCCACCACCTGGCACCTCACCCTGTTGTGTATCCACGCTGACAGGGGGGAGCCACCTGCATGGGGGAGCCACTATGGACCCTGGGATGAGCCTGTTCTGCAAGGCCATGGAACGTATCATCATGGAACAGCAGGAGCATGACACTTAAAAACTTATAAACAAGGACACTGGTAATCTCCAAAAACTGGACCCCATCCAGTTCGGGTTTGTAAAAGGCAGATCAGCCACTCTTAAACCTGTTAGACTTCTTTGAAGCAGTCACAAAACCGTGAACAATGGTAAGGTGGTTCACACAGCCTATTCCAGATCTTGCCAAGGATTTTACACCTCTAACCCCTAGGTAGTAGCAGATTCCAAATCCGACTTCAGACCAGTGACAAGTGGAGTACCACAGGGTTCAGTCCTGGGTCCTCTCCTGTTTGGTATCTACTTCTCTGAAGTACAGGCTAACACAGAAGGTCTTTGGCTAATGAAGTTTGAAAATGACTACAAACTAGGAGACATAATTGAAATTCCTAACGATGTGGACATCCTACAAAAGGGCCTCACTGAGACAGATGCCTGGTGTCAAAGCCATGGCCTTAAGCTCAATGCCAAAAAGTGCATTGTCATCCCCTTTGGTAAAAACTCTGTACCCATGAACTACAACACAGGCGGTAGTATACTTAATACTGAAAGTGTGAAAAGAGACTTTGGTACACAGGTAGACAGTAGTCTGTCCTTTGATAATCACATCGCCACAGTAGTCAGGAAATCCTTCTACATGGCACACCTCATCACAAAAGGTTTCTCATCCAGAAAAAAATAGTCCTTTGTTCCGCTCTACTCACCACTCATTAGACCCATTATAGAGTACAACGTCCCTTTTGGTATGTACCTCACAAGACATCTACAACAACTGGAAAGGCTGCAGAAATACCTCACAAAGAGGATTACTGTCCTCAAATAGATGCCTTACGCAGACCGTCTCAAAAAACTCCAGCTTTACTGCGTCACATATCGCCTACTCAGTGGTGATCTCTGCCTAACATACAAAGCTATGTCAAACGCAGAGCTGTTGGACATGCTCCACTTAAAGAAGTCCCAATCCCTCCGAGCTACACGCTGTAGGGACCTAAACCTTGCCACCACAATAAACAGAATATGCCGGGGGGATAGATTCCTGTCCCAAAGACTTCCCATACTCTGGAATAAACTACTTATCTATATTAAACAAAGCTCCTCATTAGTACTCTTCAAGAAAAAATCTTGATGATTAGATGGGAAATAGGAAATTTACCCCAGGGATCACTTCTGTGACTCTGCTCGACAGTGGCGCAGGAAAATAATTTTCTTGGGTGGCAAAAGCCATGGCACCTTTTTGGCTGGGCTTGTATAGGCCCTAGGGCAGATAGCCTAGTACCTATCTATGAACCTAAGTCCAGAAATGGAGTATCACAACAAACTTTATTAATTTAAGCACTTTTGTTGACTTTAAGCCTCAGACTTCATCAGAAACAGATGAAGTCTGAGGCTTAAGGCCGACGAAAGCGCTTAAATTAATAAAGTTTGATATAATACTCAGTTTCTGGACCTTGCTTCTGTCTTGGATATTGGTTTAGCAGTGTGTTTGATTTCTTAGACCTATCTATGAAAATATGAACATGTCACTCAGCCCATTTCCTGCAGTGGGTTTTGTCACCCTGTGTAGTACTGGCTACTATGGTGACTCCAGTATGCGTTACAGATGTCATAGTGCCACTATGGGTGTCTACTGTCTGCTAACATTCGGCCACCCAATTCCCTTGCATGCTCACATCCTTACCATAGCTACAGGTAACAGCACATTCTACTCCATTTGGCAATTGGTAGGTTGATTGACTTACCTTGAGGGTGTGCCATACTTGAGGATAGTGCTGGAGGGCTGCCTATGTCGGATGCACATAGTACACTCACTATACATGGATGAGCACAGGTAGTGTCATGTTTGGCATCCCTTTTACTGTCTGTGTGTCAGAGAGGGTGTCATTTCCTGGGTCCGTACTGTGTCAGTGCATATGCTATACGTTGCCTCTTTGCTAAAGCCAGGGCATACTGGGCACGCCTCCTTCTGCCTACTGGGGCAGGCTCAGGTTGTTCCTCCTCTGAATCACTCTGTGCCTGTACATGCCTTGGCATTGGTGGGGGGGATGTGTGGCCCTGCCCCATGCTGTTCCTGCTGAGCTGTTTCTGCAGGATCTTATTGTTTAACATAGCACATACCATAACAATTTGGGTACATGTAGCTGGTGAATACAGCAAGGCTCCACTGGATGTGTCCAGACACCAGAACCGTTAACTGAGCATCCCAAACACATGCTCTGTTATATGTCTGGCCTACGCGTGTGCTTCATTATGGCATTGTTGTTCAGGTGCGTGTGCATTTCTGATGGGTGTCATCAGCCACGGCTCCAGTGGGTACCCAGCATCCCCCACTAGGTGACCGTAGGGGATGTCCACATTGGCAAATCTGTGGTAGAGCTGCAACAGATGCCATATGTGTGAATCGTCATAGCTTCCAGGGCAGCCAGCACACACATTCATTATAATGCCCTGGGCAACACATACTACCTTGCAATTGATGGAGGGGATGCCCCTGTGGTTGATGTAGGCCCTATCCTGCTCACCAGGTGGTGCTTTGATGCATAGGTGTGCAGTCTATAGAACCCACTACCCCAGGGTATTCTGCTATTTGGTGGAAGAGACGCATATTGCTGGTCAACACCTCACGTGTGTTGAGGAAATATAAGTGCTCACTGGCATGTGCTGACATGGCATCCAGGAACTGGTGGAATACTCTGGATGCTGATGCCTGTGAGATCCCCATGATATCCCCAGTTCTGCTTTGGGAGGTATCTGTGGCTAGTATACCTAGGCCTGCACATACCTTGGTATCTACTGGGATGGGTTCCCCTCAGCCAGTTTGGTGTGTCAGGTGTGGCCGGCACAGCTCAACAATTTGCTGTAGGAGGTCTCTATCCACCCTATAGCGCTCCACTATCTCCAGCTCATGTGGGCCCTGGTAGGTTACCCTGGGTCTGTGCACTCTTCTCTGTCTCCTCAATGTGGGTGGTTCAGCAGCATTCACATCCTCACCACTTTCAGCCTCTTGCACATTTTGATCTATGTTGCCTGCTTCAGCCCTTCTCATTTTGCAGGTTTATTTGTTAAAATTTCCCTGCTTGTATAAGCCAGTGGTGTGGAGTGTGGAAAAACCAGAAGGGAAGGTGTTTGCTTAGTTTATAGTAGTGTTCTGGGCTGGGCTGGTCTGCAGCCTGTGTAATTGGCTGATTTTCATACATTTCACCTGTCAGCTCAGTTAGTTCTCCTTACCTTCCTACTGCTGTTTTCCCTTTCCATTGCCTTCTTGTTTAAGCCCGTGTGTGCTCTGCGCAAACAGAGTGCTCAAATGTCCAAAGAGCTGCTATTTCCTTGTTTAACTTCTTTTTTCTTCCTGTAATACCTGGTGCTCGGCGCGCACACCCGCTTACACTTTGTAAAAGTGCTAGGCAGGTTTAGACACACCCCTAGCTTAGCTGTGTTAAGCTAGGAGCAATCCCAAGCTACAGGGCTCCAGTCCACTTACATTATGCCTGACACCCCCCCTTCCCATGATGTCACCTATATCCTAGTCTTGCACCTGACTATTTATACTCTTACAATCTTGGGACCTGCCTCATACCCAAGGGAAAAGTGGGATTCACTATCCTTCACCTCATTTGCATAGGATTGCCTGCTAATGCATAGTTACATGTCCCACACTGAGCCTCCCCCCTTAGCAACCATTACTCACTGGTCGGGTTGTCTTCTGCCTGCCATTGACTTGCATGGCAGACTACTGCTTTTAGTTAGAATGCTTATTTTAGCTTTATTTTATTATTTTCCCCCCAATCCCATTTGCGCGCCGCTGCCCTATGCTTAAACAGGCGTGATTGGTTAATATAAATAAAGTTTTTTTTTTGTTTTTTTTTAAACATTTTGCAATACCAATGGCCTTCTACTTGGCCATTGGCATGCTTCCTCAATGATGCGCAGTCTTTATTTGGAGCTGTCATAGCTCTGTTTTGGAGTTTGCAGTACCGTACTCAGTTACTAACTGAGTACATTTCTGCATATTACGCTAGTCCTGCACGCCCTGATTCCTGCTCCCTGGATGGCATATTTATGTCATTTGCATGGTTTTCACCTGCAAATGGGGTGATTTGCATACAGGGGCTGGGGACATGCAGCACTAGTGGTACAGTGCTCGCGCACGTCAGACATGCACGCACATGGATTCCTCGGCCGCCATATTGGCGAAATTTCATCTAACACTAATCACGCATGCCGTGCAAGCTTTTGTGAATCCGGGGGACAGTCTGTTCTACTTTCATGCCCACATTCACTCACACGCGGGCAGAAACATAAAACACACACACACACACACACACACACAAACACGCTGTTTTCAGTTTCATTTATTTTTTTATTCACTAAACAGCAAAAGCGCTGTTTAGTAAGTGTATGTAACATAACGGCTTGATAGATCTCTCTATCACTCCCATACACTTTCACACACACACATAAACACATACACATGTTTTTTTTTTTTTTCCTTTTAATTTTACAACTGCTAAACAGCAAAAGCGCTGCTTGGTGAGCATAAAATAATAGCGGGATCAATCTCTGTCTTAGTCCCATATATGCATAGACTCTCACACACAGACATAAACACATGCGCACACAGTTCTTTTTTTTATTTTACACTCGCTAAATAGCAAAAGCGTTGCTTTTGTTTTTTTTCAGTCTGAGATTCACAGTAGCTTGATATGCTGTCATGGAGCATTGGAATTGTTTGTCAGTAGGCATTACCTGTAGAGTAACACCCTGCTGGAGAATGTTTGTTCTCCAACCAGGTTGCAATCTACAAGTCACCCATTCTCTAATACCTTTTAACATCTCCAGAACACTATAATTCAAACTATTTACACAGTTAAGAATGCCAGCTGTTTCACAATGTTTATGTCAGTACATAAAATAAATTGGAAATATGTTATTTGGATTTAAAATGTACCTCTGTCAGTAATGGAACATGATAATGTGCAGTAATTTCTTGGTATTCTGTTTAGCACTGCTTTCTTATATTCCACAGTATAATGCACATTTTAAAGTATCTTCTCCATTCCTAGGGCCTTCTGCCAGTAATTATTTAAGTGATATTGGTTATCGGGAAATTAATTACTCTTTATGACTTTAGAATAACTATTGCAGCAGAATCATCAAGAATAATTTTTGTTATTAGCAGGTTCATGCAAGGTGTTGGAAATTATGTTACATTTTCTTAACTAAGATACAGACATGACTCATATCATTCTGTGGGAGTGCATGAAACAGTTCGAAGATAATTCTAGAAACTGCAAATATTATTAATTATATATGTGTTAGACATTCTGAGACTGAACAAACTGGACAGTATTGTTTCACTTAGAGGCTTTAAGTTCATAGGCAGAATTCAATTTAGATTGTGAGACAACATAATTTTAAAAATAGATAAGGAAGTAAAATCTAAGATGTCCTTGACCTTGATGAAATAAATTTAAAAATTGTATTAACCTGATATTACTATTACTCAGAAAAGATGGTAGAACAAACTGTGATAACTTGCAGAAGAAATCACTATGTCATACTCTTTGCTAGTTTACATAGTCCCTTTCTATAATGGGTTTCTTTAATTGAAAAAGGTAGTCTATTAACAGAGGAAAATATCAGTGTTCATGCTGACTTGTACTTATGATGGATCATAGTAATATTATAGAAAGGAAGGAGACCAAAAGGCAGACAGAGAGAGAGAGAGAAAGAGAGAGCCAGAAAAGAAGACAGGATTATGAACTGACATTCATCATATAATCCATTGTATAAAAAAATAATACTGAGAAGAAATATTTGGCCAAGCTGCATGCATTTTATTTATACTTTTTGTTTCCTAATGTAACGTTTATATGATGCTGTATTTACCAATTTTTTTCCCATTATGTTTGTCAGCAATCAGAAGATTGCTCAATAAATGTATGTGCTATTGATTCTAATAGATGAAATACTCACATATAGTGAAGGATAAACTTAAAGACATCTATTTATTCCATGGGTCCTGTGTTGTATACCTCCTCATATTCTTCAATTTCTGTAACTCTTATATACTATTATAAACAATATATACTACCATGTAGAACTAAAATGTGGTGGTACAGCAATTAGCTTTGTCACCTCACAGCAAGAGGTTCTCTAGTTCACTTCTCGACTGGAGTGCCTTCTGTGTAGAGTCTGCATGCCCTCCTGTGGTTGAGTGAGTTTTAAAGGCATGCAGGTAGGTGATTGTGCATGTAACGTCTGTGAAGGCTGGACACCAGGCTGGGAACTCGACACCATAAAAATTCCACTGCCAATCAATCTGTGGACCAGTGATCTGCTGTGGCGACCCCTGACCGGGGAAAGCCGAAAGGCATTGCTTTTATATATAGCACTGAGAAAAAATTATTAGGGCTTCATGTAGAAAAACAATCAATCCAAAAACCAAGAACAGTCACACTGGTGGGAGAGGACTTCAGAGCCGAGTGCTGCTCAACACATAAGTTTATTACTTAAAAACACATAAAATGTCCACAATAAAACATTAAGCGCTTTCGTCCTCTGGTAACTAGACTTCATCAGAACAATTACCCATAAGTCAAGAAGCCTTTTATATACATCCTAATAAGTTGATTCCAATTAATAAAATTAATAAAATGAGCCCTCACAGAGTGCCAGCTTGAACAGCTAAAATATTAAAATAAATCCTACTGATAAAATCATGGAATAAATAAAAAGCAGTAAATTACAGCTATAAACAATGCACTTAAAAAAGTACGGCAACTAAATTCTAAAACCATTTTATTGTATTTGTTGCAATGCTCTTAGCTAAAGTCTGCATGCCCTGCATACTACATACCAAAGGAATACCTTATGGCACCAATACATAATTACCCAAAATCTGGTAGGATGCACACTGTGAGACAGAAAAAGAAATTAGGACATAAGAGCAGAGGCCAAAGTAGCTCCAATTGCAGAAAAGATCAAAGAGAACAGATTATGGTGGTTTGGGCACATGTGTAGAAAAGCAGAAGGCAATCTGGTGAGGAAGATTTGGGACAGACGAGAAGAAGGTAAGAGGAAGTGAGGACTCCCAGCAAAAAGGTGGATGGATTGTGTGAAAGAAGATCTGCGACAATCAGGCATGAGTGTTGAAGAAGTCAGGAGTGCGGCACAGAATTGAGAGAGTTAGCAACAATTAGCACGATACCCCAACCCCATGTAGAAAAAATGGGAAAAAGGGGGCTGATGATGATGATGATGATGATGAGTATCTGGCCTTTAGTTTTAATATGCTGGAAACTGAAATATTTTCATTTAAACCTGATGGCTGGGTGGCATTGGACCTAAGTTGCCATTTGAGTTCTAAAAATTCTAAAAAGTCCTCAGTCAGTCCCCACACCCCTGCTCATCTAAATTAACCTGTTCAATAATACAAAATTTGAACGGGTGTGAAGGGTTGGACTTGATGTGCCTGTATAGGGCATTGTTCCCTTTAGGGAACCTCCTGCTGAGACATTCACAGAGGCTTATAGAGATATTAGAATGGACTCAATGCCAATAGACACCTCCGAGTTATTGGGGGAAGAATGCTTCTTACAACAGGGGGAGGGGGAGAAGGGGACAGAGAGGTGAAACTGTATGGAGGGCAAGAGACAATCACAATTACAGGGATTGGAATTAAATAGGTATACTATTATACACAATGAATATGGAGACTTCAACATATACAACTATAGTGGGTTAAACAATGGTGTTAACTGGGCAAATTTATGTGAGAAGAGATTTACCTTTGTACCCATCACAAGTATAAAAACTGATGAAGCCCTGATCCAGCTAAAGTCATACACTAGAAAAATCAGCATTAGGTTGTGCATCAATGACAACAGACAGGTTGAATTAAATTATTTTTCCACCAATCTCATTAAGAGACCAAGCACATTTAACCCCCCCCCCTTCATCCCATAGTTTTATTATTTGAGAAGCTGTGTGATTTTAATTTTAGAAATTATTTAAAAACAGACATGTAAGAAGTCAACACAATTTGAGTGACATGGAAGGAACACTTTTACAAGAAATTATTAACAACATAAATGTGCATGTTATGAAGCCAGACAAAGAGGGAGAGTTGGTGGTAATGGATAGGAATGAGTAGGTTAACAAAATATTCAGCATACTGTATTCAGACACTTAATAGGAAGCTAATAAATATAGCCTATCGTAAAATAGATCTTATTTTGGAAGACATGCTTTTGAATAACCAAATATCAATGGAAAAACATCAATTCCTTAACATGTGTAACCCCAAAATCCCTACTATATTCGGGATCCCAAACGCCAATAAAAATGTTGTGGATCCCCCATTGCATCCTATAGTTGATGTTAAGGCATCAAAAACCTTTTGTATTGTAAAAAACATTGATTTCTATACAAAAAACTTTGTTAAAATCTAATCCTGTCCTGTTAAGAGACTCTTGGGATTACCTAAGTGTAATAACCAATGATTTATTTAGGGAAGATATTATATTTATTACTGTCAATGTGCAGGACCTCTTCTCTGTTATTCCACATAAAATAGCTACAGACTGATTTTATGACTATCTAAGGCACAACACTACACTGAGCCACACTAAGTTGGATATACTTAGGGAACTCATTGAAATAATCCTAGAAAACAACTTCTTAACATCTGAGGGCCAGTATTTTCAGCAAAAGTCAGGAGTAGAAATGGGGGCAGTTTTTGCCCCATGTTTGCAAATACGGTCCTTTCCTACTGGGAATGGAACTATGTGCTTAACTCAGATTTTAAGGACTGCTGGCAATTCTATAGTTGTTTTTTAGATGATATGTTTTTTTTCTGGACTGATACTGTAGAGAAATTGCACATGTTCTTTGATTACTTGCGTACTACTACAGATTTCCTGAAATTCACCATGGATATTCAGGGGAACACTGTACATTTTTTTTGGATATAACACTTACCAAAAATTAAGCAAGGAGAGGATTTGATTCAACTATATACAAGAAACCTAGTTATTCCAACTCCCTGCTACATTTTGAGAGTATGCATCCAATACACCAAAAAAAGTCGCACATAAAGTGGCAATGTGTGAGACTAGCAAGAATAATGTCAGGAGAAGAGGACTTCCAGGTGGAATTAGAAACACTTAAAGGTATATTTGTGCATAGGGGATACCCCAAATTATTTTTGAATAAGTTCTTTGATGAGGTCTGTAGAAAGAGGTCCTCGAGGCACTTTACTCTGCTATTAGGAAGTTCTAATGCAATACTCACCATCCCTAGTGATAGAATGGGGGATGCAGCAGAGGAAACCAGTAACAGACAGTTCAATAATGGAATGGCATTAACCTATACTAGTGAATTTGAAGACCTAAGGGGGATTTTTAGAAAGAAACTGGACAATTTTTGAAGTCAACCAAGACCATCTTAGTGCAGTGGGAAAAAGACCAGTGTTGATAAATAAAAAAGCTCCCAGTTTTAAATTGATATCAAAAAGAATGGGAACAAATTAAAAAATGGGGGGGTGGTCAAGTGCGGAAACTGTAACCAAAGCAAGTATGTTTTGGAAGGTTCTTCCTTTAATACACATGGTTTTGGGCACATTAAACCTAATGGTAGGTACACATGTTCTACCAAGGGCATTGCTTATTTACTGTTAGGCACACTTTGCCCAGCATTTTACATAGGGAAAACCAAATGCAAATATAGGCAAAGAATTTATCAACACATATATGACAACAAGAAGAAGGATAAATACAATGCCCTATATAGGCACATCAAGTCCAACCCTATGCACCAGTTCAAATTTTGTATTATTGAACAGGTTAATTTAGGTGAGCGGAGGGGGGGGGGTGTCCAAGTGAGGACTTTTTAGAATTTTTAGAACTCAAATGGCAACTTAGGTCCAATGCCACCCAGCAACCATGATTTTATCAGTAGGCATTATTTTAATATTGTAGTAATTCAAGCTGGCACTCTGTGAGGGCTCATTTTATTAATTTTATTAATTGGAATATTATGCAATTAATCAACTTATTAAGATGTAAATAAAAGGCTTATTGACTTATGGGTAATTGTTCTGATGAAGTCCAGTTACAAGAGGGTGAAAGAGCTTAACCTTTAATTGTGGACATTTTATGTGTTTTTTAAGTAATAAACTTATGTTTTGAGCAGCACTCAGCTCTGAAGTCTTCTCTCACCAGAGAGACTCTCCATGTAGAAATGTTGAAAATCAAAATACAGAGCCCTGAAATAGCAAAAATAGACAGAAAAGCAAGAAATGTTTAACATCACTTTTATTTATTTAATATTTGTTGATCAGGAAAGTCCTACTAGGGCAGAGCCTATTTTCAGCGCAGGCCTGGGGAAAAATGGTCCAGATGCATGTCTTTGGTATGTGGGAGGAAACCCATGCAAACATAGGAAGGACATGCAGACTCTGCACAAAAGGCACCTTAGCCAAGAATTGAATCAGATAACCTTTTGTTGTGAGGTGACACCATTAAACACTGCACGTCTCACTTTTCTTTTTTCAAATTGTTTCTGCTAGGGAACAAGATTCCTGCTCCCCTGATGTACAAATATATCAACTCCAAAATCACCATACTGCAGAGTAAAGACAATATTCAGAGTAACAGCAATCTCACACTTAACATATGTATGTACTTTCTATCATTCATTCTTGGTATTCCAGGACTCGCTCTAATGAGTCTTTGCATTTCAAATGGTTAACAATTTATAGACAAGTCCTACATACCTGCACAGATCTATTTTAATGTGGTTGCAGCATGACAAAGATACATTTGGTATTGAATAGTATGGGCAGACTGATCAAAATGGACTAGAAAATAATTATTAATAAACGTCAGTGTAGTGCTAAAATGAGAAGCTGAGTTACAATGCTTCATGGCTAGAAGAGTACTACAAAAGAGTGCAACAGGTATGCTCTGCGAGATGTCACAAACAAAGCCATGCTAGTTGGACTGAGTCAATGCATACTCGCATGTGCAAGATAGCACTGTGCAGCTCCATCTAGTGCTTGCACAAAACAAGGACAGCACTGCGTCCATCAGACAAATAATTACAAAAGTGCACATCAAAGTACTATTCCTGCTCAGCATATAAATGGCAAAGAAACTGTGAAGACTGAAAAGGAGAAAATGGAAGAACAATCAGAAGGAAACGCATAAGGGTAACCATAAAGTATGAATGTTATTTTGAAAGGCAGTAGTTTTTTTTTATAAATAGAAAGAAAAAGTAAGTGAGAAAGGTTGTGAGGAAATGTTGTGGATGGGATACAGGGCAAAGACACAAAGCAAGGGTAGACAGGCAAATAAACATAAAAACAGACTTGGACAGGGATGCTTTAGACATAAATGGTAGGGAGGACAGTGGATGAATGAAGGCATATAGAGGGTGGACCAGGTGTTGGGGAGTATTGGGCAATGAGCATGGAATGGGAATTGACATACAGTGAGGGAAGACACCTGGACACAGCTGAATGCTAGGCTGATCCAGAGGAAAACAGACACAGGCATCAGCTGCCCAAGTGGCATATCTTGTATCTGGTTTATACTAGAGAACAAAATTAGTTCAAACTGAACACCTCTCTCCCTGCTATATTTCCACATTGCATATCTGCACCTACACCTCCCCTTCAAATCTCCTTTGAAAAAGTTCTCATGGCATTATCCAAGGCTAAATATACTATTTTCATAAGAGAAAATCACATACCAGGCTGTCTACCGGTCATCTTGAAACAAGATATCTCATACCTCCCCTCTCCCAACAGAGGCTACTCAATATCAGCATCCAAATAGGCTTCATGCAAGATGAATGGAGGAGTGCTGCAGTCATCTCCTTGCAGAAATCTGGGGTATCAGCTGACCCTAGAAATTATAGACCCATGAGCCTGACTAGTGTTTTCTGTAAGGCTATGGAAAGGATCATTATGGAATTAATAAATAAGGACTTAGGAAACTTACAATATTTTGACCCAAGACAGTTTATTAAGTGGAGATGCTGCCTACTTAACCTGGTCTACTTCTTTGAGTAGGTTACTGAAGCAATGGATGAGGGAAACTCAATACACACTGCATACCTGGAGCTTGCAAAAGCATTTGACACCATCCTGCATTCAGGCATCCTAAATAAATTCTCACAGTTAAATGTAAATCCTTATGTAATTCATTGGATACCAAATTGGCTCACAAATAGTAACTGGGAATTTATAATGGATGTCTCTACCTCCTTCAAACAATGTATCACTAGCAGAGAACCCCACGGTTCATTCCCTGGATGCCTCCTGTTGGTATTTAACTCTTAGTGGTCAAAGTAAATGTTAACACATTAGGTTGACTAAGTTTTTAGATGACTGTAAGCCTGGTGCCATCATAAACCCGATGGAGGACACTGAAATCCTCCAAGATAGCCTTTCCCAAACAAATACCTGTAGTTAAAACCATGGACTAAAACTAAATGCCAAGAAATGTTCGGTAATATCCTTTGGTAAGCATGACTACCCTAATAACTATTAAATTGGCAATGTAAACATATAAGTTGAACTTGTGGGATCTTGAATACAGTATTGACAACAAACTCTTCTTTGAGCACCACATATACAGTACTGTAAGGTTAATATTGGTGGTCCAGGATAGTGGACTATGTGCACATGGGTTTACAAAGTCCATTGAACTTGTGAGAGAAATGGACAAATGTAGGTTCTGTAAAACAGAGCTGTAAATAGTTGCACATCTTGTTGCTAGATGTGATAATGACAGACAGCTTGTATACCAAAAGTCATAATAATGTGGCAAAACTGTTGCATTGGGGATTGAAGTAGCAGAGAAGCATTATAGAGAATGATTAACTTTATATCACATGGGATCACCCATTACCAACAGTTCAAAACATGGATGCAAGAAAACCAAATATAGTAGTCCATGAAAGACAAAATTAGCATTGATCATTGAAAATGCAACACCCGGTGATTGCAGTCGCATGGATTCAGCAAGCCCTGCACGGTGTGCATGACTAGTGCAGGAGCTCCAGCAGGCAATATGTCTGCCGTACAATCCAGGAATAAGCTGTAGGGGCATGCATGAGTGCTCCTGCACTAGTCCTGCACGGACTCAGCCCCTGTATGCAAATTACCATATTTGCCGGAGAAATCCATGCAAATGAGGTGAATTTGCAATCCAAGAAGCTGGAAGCCAGCTGTGCAGGACTAGTGTAATCTGCAGAAATGTACTCCGTCAGTAATGGAGTACATTTCTGCAAACTACAAAATGGAGCCATGACAGCTCCAAATAAAGGGTGTATATTATGTAGAAAGCATGCCAATTGCCAAATATAAGGCCACTGGCATGGAAAACAGCTGTTTAAGCATAGAGCAGAGGGCGCGAAAATGGGATTGGATAAAAAAAAAAACTAAAATAAGCATTCTAACCAAAATCACTATTTTGCCATTATATTCAATGGCAGGCAGAAGACAACATGCCTTTTAGGCTCGTCACACTCACTACAATTCAAATGCCCTACTTTAGCAAGGCTGCTGATATCATTAACTGTGAAATACACCTTTGGAAAAGGTGTAGCCCAGTAATCTCCATGGCATGTCTGATAACTGTGTAGTGCGATAAACTAATTAGATTGGAGTTCTAATCCCAGATGTGGTAACTGTGTGTGCGTTTGTATTTCTGTCTGTGTAGTGAGCAATGCGTTTTAGGCTAGTCACACACACTATAATTCAAATGCCCTACTTTGGCAAGGCTGCTGATATCATTCACTGTGAAATACACCTTTGGGAAAAATGAGCCCATTAATCTCTGTGGTGCATCTTATAACAGTATAATGTCATAGTGTGATATAGTGCATTGGTAAGGGTTCTAGCTCCACACATGGCAAGTGTAGATGTTTGTGTGTGTGTTTCTTTATTTGTGTAAGGAGCAATGCATTTTAGGCTAGTCACACTCACTAAAGATCAAATGCCCTACTTTGGCAAGGCTGCTGATGTCATTCACTGTGAAATACACTTTGGGGAATGAGTACACCAGTAATCTATGTGATGTGTCCTATAACTGAGTAATGTTGAAGTGTAAGAAACTAGTTAGGTAGGAGTTCTAATCCCAGACGTGGCAGTTGTGTGTGTATGTGTTTGTCATTCATATCCTTTGTGTAACAACTGGACTCATTGTGAAGTGGGTTTTGCAAATTTCTTATATGGCGGCCCTATTAAATATCACAATGTCCACCTTACAAGGATAACAGATGTGAAATAACTGAGAGACTGGGTGGCTACTCATACCCCTACATGTGACATCGAGGCCTGGCAAACAAAGTTAGCAACCCATGTATTATGCAGATATTACTCTCAACCCATGTCTCATACACAAACACACTTGCCTAGGCAACAACTGCTATGTTGGTAGTACCCGGCATGTTGTGCACATATAATAACCATGGGGTGATTGTAGTGGACAGCAGATGCCATGGCACCCTGTTCCATCAGTAAAATTTGCATATACATGCAGACAGTGCGCCATCTCTATGCTCCCCACTGGACACCTGCAACACCTGTGGTGCCATCAAATGTGACCCACAAAGGACATACCATGCCTTATACACATGCCCTGTATGGACAGGTGCCACTGACACCAGGGAATACCTGTATCATGCTGTAGGTGCAGGGTCAACCTGCTGTCCATTACCTGTTCCCAGCACATGAGGCCAGGACAGGCACATCTGATTATAACAATTTGTGAATACATCATGGGCCAGATACCCCAGGTAAAGTTCTACATGTTTCTGTGTATGCATGTGGGATGTGTGCACATCCCAGACAGCATCCATGTCATGGACTAAAGAACATATATGTGGCAAGCATTGAACAGCAATGGCCACACACAATATCGACTCAGATGGCTGGATGGTGAATACAATACCCACCTGTGTGGGCCAATCCAGACACTACAACCCTGAGCCACACTGCAGACTATTGTCATGTGGTATGATGACAAGGTATACCCTTCACCTACCCTTGTATAGCCATCTGGCACAGTCAACTACTATGCACCCGTGAAGCAATGCATGCATGTCAGTACTGGCACCCTGTGTTTGTGTGTGTGGTGTATGATGCTTCTGACCACATTCACACTCACTACGACCCCCATTGGCATACTGAAGCATGCTGTCTGATGTCAGACATCTCCACATACCCTTTGCCCATATAACCTCTGGATAACCCCTGTGGTGAATGTGATATCTCCACAGTACTTTATTGTGGCAAACTAACTAGTGAGGATGTGTACTCCTGATCCTGCCAAGTTTGTCGATGTGTGTGAGTCCCTGAGAGATTGTGGCTGTGTTGATGTTGACACCTGTTCATGCGGACAGGCATGTGTACTACACCCACCGTTTTGCTACCATATCACTGTTGCAAATGTCATTCACCATCACATATACGTTTGTATAGCTTCTCAACATGTAAGCTTTGTAGCGCATCCAATAACAGCATAGACATGTGATAGCAATACATAGTCAGTCAGGGGTTTGATACCCTGTACTGGTAGGTGTGTGACACAAACATGCTTAGGTTGTACTCTCCCACCCCCTGCCTGTCTTATCCTTGCCTTTGTCTTCGTCTCTCACTCCCTCTTTGGTGGATGTGGAAAACTACACCTGTTTTGCTTAGGCAGCAGTATGTGTTTTGTAAGTGATGCTCATGCTATGCTGATGGCCTCTGCATGATTTGTAGCCCTTCTCTAGCTGATTGCATATGGAACAGCCGTGATAACATTCCCATAGCCAATTGCATAGAAACACACTCCAATATCTAGGAACATCATGTTGGTGTTGGGCCTTTTCATTCACAGTGAGCAGGACCTAGATCTGATATTTGGCAAACAGCATCACAGATGGATTGGGTATTTACGTCTAACAACATACACTGTGAAAACAGGCCAACACACAGGAGGGGGATGTGCCTGACATGACTACAGAATGTAAGTGTTGCTATTCTGCATTTGTAGTAATGTTGGCTTAACAGGGTGTGTGTGGATATGGCTGGTCTACATGTTTTGATACCTGTCATGACAGTGCTATGTTTCTGAGGAAACCCCCATCTGTAGGGTCATCTGCAGGCTTGGTAGTGTGTGGTGCCTTTTGTTTCTTGTGTTACTCACAGAGCATCTATCTGTGAACTGCAGATGCATAGTGTGAGGATTGCAGTCAGTACATGGTGACAGCCATAAGTTACTGATTTCATATTTTGTTTTGCTTCTAACAATTTTTATCTTGTACTGTATCAGTTGTATCCTCTGTACTACTATTATGTATGTATTTTGCATTCTGTGTATTACTATTATGTATTTTTACTCTCTGTATTTACTTTGATTTTCTGTATTATTCTGGAGCTTTTCTCCCAAGGACTCCATTGAAAACAGGCTCTTCATGGCCCAATGGACTATCCTGGCAAACAAACTGCAAATAAATAAATAAATAAAATAAATATCCCTCATAGTAAATATGTCACAACAAACCCTGTTACAATAGTAATAGTACAAGGTTATCACAGCAACATGTTAATATTGGCCCTGTGTCTGTACCTCCAGCCACAACTCTGTCAACCTTTGTACATATGTCATGCAGTAAGAGGTAGATATGTTCTGTACACCATAATTTATTGATATCATATCTGATAACAAGCTAGTGAGATATCAGACTGCTACACATGTTATGAATAGTAGGGGTTATATTTGAGGACACAACCTGGGCAGTCTGTAGTTGTGTGTACAGTACTGAGGTATGTGTACATATGGTGACTGTCGACAGTGTGTGTATTGTAAATATTTACCTTGGCCTGTGTACAGACTGTGGTAGATGTCATTATTCTTGATTCTGCTCTATCTGATGTTACATGCTGCTCCACTGTATGTTACCCTATCGGCTTACATGTTTGTAGGGCCAAACACACACATGTCCCATACCATAGACAGGCATCAGACCACACTGTGTAGTGGCCCAGTATATGTAGGGTTAGTGTGTGAGTGGCACATATGAGGATGGTGTTGATCAGATAGTGCATATACTGTAATACCACGCTAGCTTACCATATGTGGCTGTGGCTTTGTTCACATTGTTTGTGGTTATGCACTTTCACACAGGTGTCTGTTACTATGTGCTGTGACATGCCTGTAGAGCCTGCTATATATGCAGGTACAGGTGTATTCTCCCATAAAAAATGTAGGCCAGGGTTGTGGCAGTCTGCCTGTAGCCTGCACAGTGCTTTGTTACATGCCTAGCAGTTTAGTGTACTTACCCAGTGTGATGTTACGTCCAGATACTTGCCAGATGTACTGCTGACAGGCCACCATAATAGTCATGTATGTCAGAGAAAGCAGTGGGGTGCTGTAGAGATGTATGTCACTAACTAGTGAGCAGTGTGTGGTCATGGCACCTCGGTACCAGCGGTTATCATGTGTCAGGATAGACAGTAGTGTGTGAATGCATAACCTATGAGGGCAGATGTATGCCAGTATTTATGTGAAATACCCATCAACATGGCTGTTAACATTCACATTGTCAGACTAGGTCCACATATCTTGCACTAAGGGGTTCTGTGTATACCTCTGGATTAACCAGAGTGTGTCAGACTGTCCAATTTATTGGCCATATCTCTGCTGTAATCCACAGGATCATTACTGTGCTAGCAGTGGTACTGTAATATGACATCCTTAGGATGTCTGTCAGTAGCCAGTGGTGCACATGTTAAAAGCAGATGTGACCTCTCACACACAACATGTCTGTGAAGACAACCCCTATTATAATAGCAATAGTCTACATATATACCTGCAATACATACCTGAGATCAAATTGCACTAACAGGCTGGGACTATTGGGGCTGACATAGGGCTCCACTCCAAGTTCAGGACATATGGTGAACATATATGTATATACAATTATTCATATATCTATATAGATATTGTTAGAAAAATATGTATTAATGTGTGTATTAGTAATATGCTTAGTGCATTTAGAGTTTGAAAAGGGTTAACACATTTATTCTATTTCATACTGCATAAATCTGTACAAACTGCAGACGCTTTCTGACCTTGTATTTTTAGCTAAAATCTTGCTTGTGCCCTGGAAATTTACTGAGAAGCAGATGATTTCTGCTTGCATTAGGAAAATAATGAATAGAACAATACTACTTGCATGAAACTTAGACAAGGAGTTCCGCTTCTGCTGTGAGAAAATACACAGCTGCAGAAGTTATAGATAATTAGTACAAAGCCTGCTTGAAAATATGAACTGCAATCAGCATTTGCCTGTATCTGAGTTAGAAAAGTACCTTGAAATGTAACACTGTACAATAGAAGCCTGTAACGGATTAGTGGCCACCAAGGCCATGTTGTTTTTCTCAAAAGTTTCTCACAAATCTAGTCATGTCAGCAGAAAATCTGAGTAACATCTGCTGTAGAGCAATGTTAAAAGTTGTGTTTGATTACGTCAGCCTTAGAAGGCCATGTCTTGTAAAACAGTATAAGAATAAGCATACTTCCTGTTAGTAGTTAGACAAATCCTTGTATTTGCATGTTTTTGTCTCCTTGCAGCAAGTCATTAAAAGTGCCTTAACTGAACCTTACGTGTATTGGTCTTTGAAGTTTTTTCCTTTGACAGATTGGTTCTTCGGACCGGAAACCCTCACTTCACCTCGGATCAGACAGGCCAGGTGGCTTGAAACTGTACGGGGAAGAAACCACATCAGTTCTTCTTAGCTGAAAAGCCCTCCGACTGAATTGTCGTACAAAAGAGGCCAGCCAGCTTCTGATCTGTGACTGAAGGACGGGTTTACTCGAACCAGGTGATCAATCACAAAGGCTCAGGTAAGGTGAATCTACCTTCTTTTTCTGTTTTAGATCAGGGACTAGATTTGTATTTGTTTTGTTAAGAATTTGTTATACAAGTCAGGGACAAAAAGATTACTGGGCAGGATTCACGATGGCTTGCACGGATTCTAAGAGTCGTGTAAGACTCCATGCAGCCATCGTGATCCAGGAACAGCCTAAAATCCCGTGTAAGAGATAGGTAAAACGACTCTTACATGGGCAGAGCGTGGATATGCTAATCACCCCACTTGCAGCCGAAAGGCATGCAAATGAGGAAGATTAGCGATCCACAAAGCTGAAACTAGCCCGTGTAAGAGTCGTGTTAGGTGCAGAAATGTACTCAATTGACAACTGAGTACATTACTGCAAATAACGCAACGGAGCCATGACAGCTCCAAATAAAGTGTGCAAATGTTGCAGTCAGCATGCCAATGGCCAAATATGTGGCCACTGGCATGTTAACCCGATGCAAACATGAAATAAAATATTTTTTTTTTCAGAGATCGGCGATGTTTAAACGCAGCGCAGCCCCGCGCAAACGGGCTGCACTATGTAAAACAGAAAAATAAAGGTTTGAAACCCACAAATGTGGGTTTTATGTAATGCATGGATTTGCAATGCAGAGACTAGCAGACCAAAAACAACATGGCCACCGTCTAGCGGTTGCTAAGGGGGGAAGCTGAGTATAAGACATGTAACTGAGCATTAGTAGGCAATCCTATGTAAATGAGTGGTAGGATAGTGAATCACACTGTCACATAGCAAATGAGCACATTCCGTGAAGTGTAAGAGTTAGATAAGGGGGAGTAACAGAGTAGGAGATAGGTGACATCACAGGGGGGAATGTCAGGAAAAAACCAAGCTCATTGGAGCAAAGTGGTATGTGAAAGATGTCAATCACACAGCATAAAAACAGGAGTGTCAACAGATAAGCATGGGAAAGTCAAGAAATGGAAGGTGTACACTGTGGCCAACACCAAAGTTTCTTGCTGTACATGCATGCGTATGTGTGAACGCTGGGAGCCGCGAGTAAGACAGAGTGCGCGCGTGTAAGGCAGAGTAAGCATGTAGGAGCCTGTGTAAAGATCTGTAAACCTGTTTGCACCGGTGTGCACGCGTGTTAACCCGAATAAGCAGATTCTAGTCCGTGTAAGCATGTGCGCACGCGTGGTAGCTACTGTGAGCGTGTTTTCGCTGGTATGTGTGCTGCTCCCCCCTGAGGAAACAAAGAGGAAAAAGGAAGCAGAAGAAATAGTAGGAAACTAGCAGGGAATACCTGTAGAGGTAGCAGGTGAAAACAATTAGAAGCAGGCAATTACACAGGCAGAATACAAGCCCAGCCCAGCACTTAAAAAACTGCAAACAGCATTGCAGTATGTTTCTCTCAAGAGAGAGAAACATACTGCAATGCTGTTTGCAGTATTGCAGTATGTTTCTCTCAAGAGACACAGCAAGACAGGAGTAAGCTAGTAGAAGTGAAAACTGAAAAAGCTGCACTCAGACCAAACATGCTAGGGGCTGCCATAGCTGTCATAAGGAGACATAGGAGACTTGCTGAGGGTGGTGACAATGGAAATGCTGCCAGACAACCCACAGTGAGGAGATAGAGAAGAGTGTACAGGCCCAGGGTCACCTACCAGGGGTTACATGAGCTGGAGATAGTGGAGCGCTATAGAGTGGACAGAGACCTCCTGCAGCAAATTGTTGAGCTGTGCAAGCCACGCCTCACACACAGAACCAACAGAGGGGAACCCATCCCAGTGGAAACCAAGGTATGTGTTGGCCTAAGAATACTAGCAACAGGTACCTTCCAGAGACCAACTGGTGATATGATGGGGATATCACAGGCATCAGCCTCCAGAGTACTGCACCAGTTCCTGGATGCCATGTCAGCACATGTCGGTGAGCATGTATATTTCCCCAATGCCCGTGAGGTATTGGCCAGCAATATGCATCTCTTCCAGCAAATAGCGGAATACCCTGAGGTAGTCGGTGCAATAGACTTCACGCACATACGCATCAACACACCAGCCGGTGAGCGGAGTAGGGCCTACATTAACCACAAGGGCTTCCCTCCATCAACTGCCAGGTCATGTGTGATGCGCAGGGCATAATAATGAATGTGTGTGCTGGCTGCCCTGGGAGCTACCATGATTCCCATATCTGGCATTTGACACAGCTGTACCAGACATTTGCAAATGGGGACATCCCACATGGTCACCTAGTGGGGGATGCAGGTTATACACTGGAGCTGTGGCTGATGACACCCATCAGAAAAGCACACACACCTGAACAGGAACGCCATAATGAGGCACGCGCACAAACACGTAATGTAATAGAGCGTGTGTTTGGGCTGCTCAAGTCACGGTTCCAGTGCCTGGACACATCTGGTGGAGCCTTGCAGTACTCACCAACTACATGTACCCAAATTGTCATGGTATGTGCTATGCTACATAATATGATCCTGCGAAAACAGCTGCAGACAAACAGCCCCCCACCATTGCCAAGGCCATCACAGGCAGAGCATGACTCGGAGGAGGAACAACCTGAGCCTGCCCCAGTAGGCAGAATGAGGCATGCCCAGTATGCCCTGGCCTTGGCGAAGAGGCAACGCATAACACATACACTGGCTCAGTAGGAACCCTGGGAATGATACCCCTCTCTGACTCACTCATCTAGTAACAGGGATGCTTAACATGACACAACCTGCTCTCAAACATGTACAGGGAGAGTAGTATGTGCATCCAACAGAGGCAGCCCTGCAGCACCACCTGAGGCATAATTGCCATGTGTTAAGCAATGTAACACCATCTAGTATATGCAAACATGAAGACCCAACCTAACATCTCACCCTCACCAAGCATGATGCCACACTATGAAGACAACAAGATCAAGTACAATAATTGGCTGAGGTATTGCTGTTAGCAAGGGGGAACACATGGCTGACAGCCTGGGCTGACATGCCGAGCAAGACATGATGCCCCACCTGCTAGGGATGGCACGCACCCAGCACACCTGGCTGTGTAGATACTGGCAAAGGCTGTTATCACCCCCACTGTGCCTGCAATATGTAAGTCTGGAAACACAAACCCACCACCATAGGTAGCACAAGGGATAATAACCTGGACGTAATGCTACCCAATGCCAGAAGTCTAACCTGCAAGGTGCATGCAGACCAAACACACCACAGCATGGAGAATGGTAATATGTGTTCTGTAACAGAAACCTGGGCAAGGCCCAGAAGAGCACCATAATACTACCAGGTTATGCCTCGTACCATGCTCTACAGCTCCAAAACATGGAACACACGACAATAGGAGTGTGGCTACCAGTAATTATCAAGAATAACCACACCCCAAGGTAGGTACCACAGCAAGAAGCAGCATGGACTATCCACGGGCAAGTAACACTGTCTCAAACTGTGCACCTGTGTGAAGCCTGCTACAGACCACACACACACAAACCCAGGTACCCCAGCCAGCCTTCCTGAAGACACTTCAGAGTATGAATGTCTCAACAAATACCAAACAAGGCACACACAAAGTATGACATAGGTGGCAATCCATTATGTATGGAAGAAGTAATCATGGACCTAGGGACACAAGTGGACGGTAACCTGTCATGTGACACTCACATTGCCAAGGTGGCCAGGAAGATCTGCTATATTGCCCACCTTAATATGAAAGGATGCACATGTAGAGCTACAGAGGTCACTGTGCCCCCATACTCTTCCCTTATCAGGCCCATACGTGACAACAATGCCCCAGTTCGGATGTACCTTACCTTACACATGCAGCAGTCAGAAAGACCCCGAATGTACCCCACCAACAGGATAAAGGGTCTAAACATTGGACATCTGCAGCCTGGCTGAAGAAACCACAGCCCAATTCAGAAGCATACTGCACAGTCATAGGTGATGTATGCCTGATGTATAAGGCCATGTCCAATCCAGAATGAATGGACATGCTCCACTGCAGAAACCCCAAATCCAGCAGACACACCACAGTGAGATATCTGAACCTCCACACATAGATTAATAGGATGTGCTGGAGGGACAGATCCATAACCCAGAGGCTACTGACACTCTGGAACAGAATCCAAGTCCATGATAGGCTGAGCTCCACACACAAACTCAACAAGAGAAAGCCGGTGAAGTGCATGGGAGATAGTAGGTGTACACTGGGGGGCATCCCTGTGTCACATCTAGGAAAGTAAACCCTACGTGGGCATAATATGCACATTACAAGGGGTGTTGAGACGCACACACAGTCTGTCCGTGCTCAAACAAGGCCAGGGCAGATAGCCTAGTATGAACCTATGAATCTATGATGATACAAATTGTGCAGGACACAAAGGATTATCACACAGCTGTCCTACCTGATGGTAGGAACCATGGTGATAATCCACAGATATGCTCTACAGCACTCTAATATCACAAACAATACACCAAACCCACACACATTGCCAACAGCCTACCGAACAGATTCCTTCCAACCTCCCCACCAGCACATAACTGCCAAATATCTATCCCAGGAGAGTGCTGGCCCCCTGACATTGCAGATGCTGAGGTAACAGCCAGCATCCACAAAGCACAGCACACAGCATCAATGGTACCAGATGGTGTCCTGGGTTGTGTCCAACAAGTACTGTAAGAAGAATAGTACAGCAAATAGCATTACTCCGCACTACTACCACAGGATATGTACCCAAAGAGCAGTGTACAGCAACAGTGGTCCCACACCACAAAGGGGGTGCCTGAATGGATACTGCAAACTATCACCCCTCAACCCTGACTATCTAGGTTGGCAAAGTAATGGAGAGGATGATCATGGATGATCATGGATCCCATGAATAACGAGATTGGGTACCTACAGACATTGGACCCTACCCATTGTGGCTGTCATAGGGCAGATCCTGCCCTTTACACATGTCTGACTCATGTGAAACGTGCACCAAGCCCATTGATGTGGGGAATGTTGATCACACAGCCTATCTGGACCTTGCTAAACCCTTCCATACAATACCCTAGTTGGCAGTACAGATAAGCTCACCAGCCTAACTATAAACCCCTATGCAAGTAGATGGGTTACAAACCAGCTCAAGGACAGAACTGACCTGGCAGACATGCTGTAGCCATGGCAGACTGCAAACCAGGTACAACTGGCATCCCACAAGGCATGGTCCTGGGACCTCTCTTGTATGCTATATATGTCACATAGGTACAGGCCAACATGGACGGACTCTGTCTGAACAGGTTTGCAGAGGACTACAAACTGGCCACCATATCGGACCCTCCAGCTGACACAAGCGACCTACAAAAGGCACACATAGAAACACACAAGTGGTGCCACAGCCATGTCAACAAGCTAAATGCAGAATAGTGTATAGTCAACCCCTGTGGAAACACAGTACATGGCCAGAAATTATCACATAGGTGTTAACCCAGTAAGTACATCAGGAGCAATAAGAGACCTGGGGACACAAGGTGATAGATATCCTGCATGTGACAACCATGTGCCTGTAGTGGTTACAGAAACATACCATATACCCACCTAATCATGAAGGTAAGCACAGCTTGGTTAGGGTATGTCAATGTTCCTCTCCAGTCATCCATCAGCAGCCTCACAATTGTGTACAATGGCCCTTCAGGGATGTACCGTAGCAGACACCTGCAGCAACTGGAAAGACCACACAAATATCCCACCAGGAGGATCACAGAGCTGTAACAGATGCCATGTGTTGCCTGAGTAAAGAAACTGCAGCTCCACACAGTGCCATACTGCCTGGCTTGAGGTGAACTGTGCCTGATGTATAGAGCCATGACCAACCTGGTATCAATGGACATTTGGCACCATGTAAACACTGAATGCTGGTGACCTATGCAGCTGACAGGCCTGAACCCCAGCACAGACATAAACAGGACATGCTGTACCGATTGGTCCATGACCCAGAAGCTCACTCCACCCACAACTAAACTCCCACTGCAGGATATCCAGGGAGTCCCTCAGTGACTGTCATCCAGAGGAATCATGATGACTGGATGGGAGATGGTAGGTGTACCCTAGATAACACCTGTATGTCACGGGTAGACAGAGGCACAGCACACTAACCATGACATATGTCATGGCAAACACCAGTAAATGTGTGTTGAAGGACAAACACTCTCTGACTAGCATTACAAATGGACTAGGGCACATGGCCATTGTTTGTCACTGTCCACACAAGTTGTGGAATACATTAACAATGTCGGACAATCATGTACTATGCTTTCCATATCTGAACAAAATGCAACATGGTCATATCTGCACAACTGGCCCTCAACCAGTCTGGTGTGCTCACTATAAATATTACAAGCAGTGATAGGACTGAAACCGATTATACTGTCCACCACAGTGAAAGTTCTGCACCAGTACACGATACGACAATACAACTGTTTGGTCAGCAGGAAAGGATGATGACAACTGTATGCAAACTATCCCATGGTGACCCTGCAGGCACAGCATAATGCCTGTTAGGTTCAGACACAAAGCAGTTGGGCAGTAAGAACACAACCTGATGTCCAACACTCAACTGTACATGTGATATATAGATGGCGTCCACACACAAACAGAAATGTGGTGGTCCACAGATCCCAACATAAGGAAAGGTCACACTGGGCATGCTCGCACACTTAGATAAATGAGACGTGGCAGTCAAGAAGCCATACAAACTGCGAACTGGGCATGCTCTCACACTTAGACCATGTCACAGTTCAGCAGTTGCACACACATATCTGGCATGTCTATGTGTTAACACAGGAACCTCCCACAATACAGACATCTACCCAGTGCACACAGTGAAGTTACAACAGAGACATAAGTAAAGTACTGGATCCCACTCATATGCAAACATCTCCCACAGTACACACGTTGTTTATAGAGATAGGGAAGGCTATGGCAATAAAGACCCACAAACAGTATATGAGCAACAGATACTTGCATCTGACAGGTAAACATATGGCCGCAGAGTGCAATACTTGACTTTTGTCCCTAGGGAATACAGAAGGCTATCCACAGTGTATTTGGCATCTGCCTCCACAGTACAGTAGGCCACTGTGCCTGTGCAAAGTTAATGCATAGATATGCTCTCCCCTGTACTGATGGATAGTCACAGATGTACATACCTCTTCATCCATAATGATGTCAGCAAACTATACATATGTCAGGAGCAAATATTATATCTAGTAATGTGAATAGCGCACTCCGCTACTGCGTCTCTAACAAGTGTCATAACATAGTTAGGTAGGGGTTTGAATCCTGCAAGTGCTCAGTGTGTGTGCGAATGTGTGTGGGGGAGTAGTGTGTGCAATTCCATGTGTATGAGAAATGTCCCATTTGGCAACTATCACTACACAACACATGCTGCATATTCCACTGTCTAAACATTGATGATGTCAGCACCCTATAAGTACAGCAGGAGAAAGCAATCCCCCCAGTAATGCAAATAGCGTGCTCTGCTAATGCGTCTCTCACAAGTGTCATAACATAGTTAGATAGGGGTTTGAATCCTGCAACTGCCCAGTGTGTGTGGGGGAGTAGTGTGTGCACTTCCATGAGTATGAGAAATGTCCCTTTTGGCAACTATCATTACACAACACATGCTGCATATTCCACTGTCTAAACACTGATGATGTCAGCACCCTATAAGTACAGCAGGAGAAAGGAGCCCCCACCAGTAATGCAAATAACGTGCTCCGCTAATGCGTCTCTCACAAGTGTCATAACATAATTAGGTAGGGGTTTGAATCCTGCAAGTGCCCAGTATGTGTGTGGGGGAGTAGTGTGTGCAATTCCATGTGTATGAGAAATGTCCCTTTTGGCAACTATTACTACACAACACATGCTGCATATCCCACTGTCTAAACACTGATGATGTCAGCACCCTATAAGTACAGCAGGAGAAAGCAATCCCCCCAATAATGCAAATAGCGCGCTCTGCTAATGCGTTTTTCACATTTGTCATAACACAGTTAGGTAGGGGTTTGAATCCTTCAAGTGCCCAGTGTGTGTGTGAATGTGTGTGGGGGAGTAGTGTGTGCAATTCCATGTGTATGAAAAATGTTCCTTTTGGCAACTATTACTACACAACACATGCTGCATATTCCACTGTCTAAACACTGATGATGTCAGCACCCTATAAGTACAGCAGGAGAAAGCAATTCCCCCAGTAATGCAAATAGCGTGCTCTGCTAATGTGTCTCTCACAAGTGTCATAACATAGTTAGGTAGGGGTTAGAATCCTGCAAGTGCCCAGTGTGTGTGAATGTGTGTGGGGGAGTAGTGTGTGCAATTCCATGTGTATAAGAAATGTCCCTTTTGGCAACTATTACTACACAACACATGCTGCATATCCCACTGTCTAAACACTGATGATGTCAGCACCCTACAAGTACAGCAGGAGAAAGCAATCCTCCCAGTAATGCAAATATCACACTCTGCTACGGCGACCCTCACAAGTGATCTAACATAGTTAGGTAGGGGTTTGTATCCTACAAATGCCATGTGTATTTTTGTCATACAGTTTGTCCATGTGTGTGGGGTGTTGTTCCCAATATTGCACGACATACATTATATCAGTAATGTCAATGCACACATGATGTATGTGTGTGCCACCTACACATATGTACCTGTGAACTGCAAGAGATTCCATGTCCGAAGCCTGCCTCATATGAATACATGGAATATGCATCAGACAACTGTATGACTGTGGTGTTCTGTGCAGGGGCTGCATGTGGTATGTGACTATACAGTGTGGGTTGTAGATGGTGTCATCCCACCAGCGAGGGATACATGATTGTTCTGGAGCATATAGTCCACATGTTGGTGATGAACAGGTGCAGCATGTTGTCACCACTTGTGGGAGTGGTAACAAGTTGTTCCATAGCAATGCAGGGAATGAATGATAAGAACCCTTCAGATAGGGTCTTGTAGGTAGAATAATGCTCACACTGTATGTTTGGGTAGTCGCAGTACAAGCATATAATGGTGTGTGTAGAGACTGTCATATTCCCAGTGTTGTCAGGAAGGCCAAGTGGGTTTCCTGGGTATGGGAGTGTGGTGTGTGCCAGGCCGTGAACCTGAAGGCAGTCTAACCCACTGTGTGTTGCACATGGAGAGGCTCTGATGCTTTGTGCAGTGCCACCAACCTGGGGGTGGGTGTATCTCAGGTGCCTTTGGATACATCCCCCCTGTTCTGATTTAGTGCATGTGTAGGGGATGACAAGCATGGTATCAGGAATGACCTGGCACTGATGGTGTGCACCTGGGAGCCTTGTACCAGGAGTCTGTTACTGCACGGATATTGCTGTACCCCATGCTATGGACAGTTTCCACTGCATGCATCTTGAGGTTTACACTGCTGCTGTTGAGTAGCATTGCTATTAGTGTCCTATCCCGTGTGATACCTGTGTAGGTGGCTATGTAATGTCAGCCTTGCATACAAAGGCACTATGTGTGTAGCAACAGCCTCTGCCAATATACAATGGCCCATGGGTGACAGGTGCAAGCTGTCCCAAGCAAAGCAATGTGGCTTGTCCAGCATGTAATCCCACACTGACAGGCATTGGATCCCCTTTGAATGTCAAGGAAAGATACATTAATTGCAGAAATGGATGATCCTGACTACATATTGTGGCAGCATTCTTGGTGAGGGCGAGATGCTACTCAAGGCCAGGGTCATACCAACCTATGCCACAAGCTCAGAGAGCCCCTCTATGTCCCCTAACATGTAGTCCAGGGAGCTGCATCAGAGGTCATACACACTGGCACAGACAATGACTGAGTCATACTTCTACATGCCTTGGAGTGACTGGTATGCTTGTGTTATGTGGTGGATCATAGTGCCCGATGGGCAGCTCAGCGTGACCGTCACCTTGTTCAGCCTGTGAGCAGGACCTCAGTGTACGTGATGATAGAGGTACCTCATACAACTGTAGCAGGTGTGTTGTCAAGCTGTATGGCCTGTGACTGTTTGGCACACAGGCTTTGTGAGCTATGTGTTGCATGTGCTCCGCTCTGGCTTAACGTTTGCTTGTGTGTCTGCTTTGCACATGTCAGCTGCTCAGGCAGGATGCTATTCTGAGAGCCCAATAATGTACCTGTGTGTGTCTGTGTTTGGATTGCGGTCATGGCAGGTCTATGGGAGACTGGTACTGTATGCACTGTAGTATCCCACTCCACCTGACAGGGAACAGCAGTGCTGTGTTAACAGAGCTTAGCCCCCAGTTTGGCTATGTGGTTGCATCTCTCACATGTGTTGTATGTGTATGGAAAGGGGAGAGGGTTGTCTGTGTACATGAGGCCGCTGTAACATTGCCACATGACTCACAGATTCACCAACTGGACCTGAGAGTACATCGACAGGTGACCTTTGCACATGCTACCATAACATTGTGACTCCCATACTAAGTAACGACACATAGGGCCAATGGGGAACAAGATACTCAAGGTGACTATGTGAGGGTGTAGTGCTCCTGATTTGTTAGTGCTGGCATATATAAATGCTGTCTTGAGCAAATGTGAGGTAAGTCATATGCAATGTGTTA
The DNA here is from genome assembly GCF_019279795.1 of Protopterus annectens. Lineage (NCBI taxonomy): Eukaryota > Metazoa > Chordata > Ceratodontiformes > Protopteridae > Protopterus > Protopterus annectens. The sequence continues at coordinate 237,077,972 of NC_056729.1, read as the reverse complement.
CAGGTAAGCTACATGCAAACAGGACAAACAGTGACATTCTGTCAAGTGACACATGGACATCAGTACAGTAAGCAATACAGATGTCACTAGGGATCCACAGAGGCACTGTATATCTGCACTGCAGGTGGAATCAGTGTTTCAGGAACATAACAGGCAAACATGCATACAAACAAAGCTACAGTCAGCAGGCCTGTATGTAGACTATGCTACAACAAACAAGGTGTACGACTTCCAGTAGGTAACAGTGCATATATGCAGGCACTGTAATCCAGTACCCAGATATTCACAGGTCAGACGGGCTGGGTCCAGCTGCACCCCACACAAGTGTATAGACCATGTACCTTCGTAATGTTGACTAACTGGCCTGATACCCAAGTGCTCATACCTGTAATAATACACGTCAAATAACAGACACTGAGCCAACACTCAGCAGTTCCAGACCTAGTATGATGTATGCTACCTGTCCTGGCACCACAGTATCCTTGACATGTATGGACACTCTCCCTCCTGACATAGTTAGTTCTGTGTTTTGGTGCTGTCATGCATGGTATGAGGTGTGACCTTGTAGTGCTAGTGTGCTCTTGTGAGCCTTAAACCTGTTGTGTGGTACTGCACAGATATCAACATCCTGAAACATCTGCATTGCAGAGTCGTGTGTGGACAGCATGCAACTCGCAGTTGACATGGCCATCATTGAGTATCACTATGTACATTGTTGTATCCCCTGTGCTACCTATGTAGGTGGCCATCCCTTCACAGCCTCACCACCAGTATGCAAAGATGTGCAGACAGAACACTGTGGTAATTACTATGGGTGTACAAAACAATACATTGACATTCATACTGTAACTGCATCAGGCATGCTGGTATATACCCACAATGCTATCATTACACTGTACTGTTGTCAACATCATACTATTACAATACATCTATGTACTCACCCCTGTGCATCAGCACCATGTTAACCTGTTCCTGCACCAATTTTACAGATTGCAGTAGGTGGCACAGTTTCATCATATGCACAGGGTGTGTACCTGGTATGCCTGAGTCTGCCACTGATACAACCAATTATCATGTCTGTGTGTGTGTGTTGGTGAGGGACAGCAGTACAAGATGGGGCAATGTTGATACAGTGTGTGCGTGTATGCTGTAGCCCTAGGTGTTATCACTTTGCATGTGTGTATGAATGCACATAGTCCCACCTCATGGCTGGCATATACAGGTGTTTGTGGACAGCCACAGACTGTACCTGCCAGGTCATACAGATCACTGTCTGTGGCCACGGACATGGTACCTGTGCCTGGCAGGGTGTTAAGGACCGTATCAGGTACTAAGCCAGACTGGGTACTGTCATCAGAAGCAGGTGGTTGGTGACTGGAGACAGGTCCCTGTTGGGACTGTCCAGCGCCACGTGCACATCATCTCCTGGGGTGGTCTGATGACAGCACAGACCCAGCATTGCTGGGGCTGCTGCTGGCACTATGTGAGCGGCCACAGGCCTGTTGTCATCCGCAACGGCTGCCAGCTGCTGCTGTTGCTGGCATACGGCCATGTCGACGCCTCAACCATCCACCATTGCCCTGGCTCATGGACATTTAGTTGTGGAACAGATCTAATGTGTCCCCCCAATGTCTTTCAATGACCTCGGTGAAGTTGCGGATGGCAGCCGCAACATCATGCATACTGTCACTCATGGCTGTGCGACATGCTCTCAGCTCCCTCAGACCCTGTCTGGTGTACCGTTCCATATGTGACTCTGCCTGCATTACAGCCCGAAACATAGCTGAGGTTGAAAGACCTCTGTGGGCACGTCTGACAGGGGCGGTACTCCCACGGATGCTCCCACGAGAACCCATGGATGTCTGCCTGTGTGGTACAGTGTCAGGACCCTGGCCATGGCTGCTGTGTGGGGATGCATGTGCCACTGGTACCACATTACCCTGGTCAATGCCCACTGTATCCTGTCCATCACCTAGGGACATTGGTGACAAAGGATGTATTGGCAGGATGACTGTGCGCATTGATGGGGTCGACAGCTGTGTAGTGTCAATTGGCTGACCAATGACGGACCCTGGCACACCTACCTGTGCCATTACACAGGTATCATCATTATCACTATCCACAGTGGCTGATTCAGGTTCCCTGCTGCACGACACCAGAGCAGCACCAGAACCTGTGGGAGTAAGACAGGAAACAGTTTTCAATGTGTACACAATGTCACCACTGATGCACACATGCACACATGGGCACATGCACACATGCACACATGGGCACATGCACACATGCACACATGCACACATGGGCACATGCACACATGGGCACATGCACACATGCACACACCTCAGTATATGAGATATCAACCCACAGACACAAACACACCTGCAGTCAAACACATAGCACTACTGCTTCAGCTTATTATTACTATTAGTATACAGAGTATTGAAGGTAATGGTATTACACACTCACCAGCATGGGTAGGCTGCCTTGCTGTTACACCAGAGGGACCTGCAGAAAAGAGACATTTATCGTCAGTGGGCACAACTGTGCCATTGATACTGTGGGCATGGTACAGTTCAGTACTGCAACAGTTAGCTTCCACAGGTGTACTGCAGATATTGAGGATATCACTAATGCACAATAATTACCAAGATTACAGCTACAAAACGAGGACACACCTCACACATGCATAACCTAACAGTGTACAGAATGGTCAACTATACACATGGCATGTTACCTGCACGCTCTGTGTCCTGCTGCTGTATGGCTCCAGCCTCCATCATTACACATGTATGAATCTGCTGCTGTTACTGCTGTGCTGGAGCCACAACACTTAGGAGTAGTCCATCCAGTCTGGTGAGGGGGGGGGATGTCTAGCCATCCCACCACCTGTGGCAAGCTGCTGCCTGTGGATATCCAACACGCTGACGGACATTTCTAATTAAATCACTGCAGTGATGGCGTACCTGCTCATATGTCCGGTTATATGTGCCTATGTCATTTACCCGACGGACCAGGTCTTGCCACAGTGCAGCCCTCTCCTGCGGGTTCTGGCTGGTGCGGGAAAAGAGTACAGCAAAATCCCGCACCAGGCTCTGGTGTATCTCCTCCTCCTCTGCAGCGGAGTAGACAGGGTTCCGCTGGTGAACCATGGCCCTGAAAAGGAGAAGGAAAATATGTCAGCAATATCTGTCAGCAAACTATGGCACACATAATACACATAATACACGACTGCAGTGATATAACTTAAGCACCATATATAGCATCTGTCTGTCTATTGGGGGATACACATGTAAATGATCAGATATCAGTGCTCATCCGACAACTGTGCAACAGTACCTGGCACACTCCATATGACAGACTAGTATACTGCAGCAGTCAACACACTGTTTCAGGTACAATACACAACCTCACACTGGGGGTTTGTATCAAGGTACTGTATGGGGAACATTATCAGCCCATGCACTGCACACAATGCATGTTACATATTTCACTGGTAATACACACTACTCTTACTTGCCATAACCCTACCTACACCACAGTGACATACAGGGTAACACAGCACAACATATGGCAATGTAGTATGTGTTGATCGCAATACCTCACACACCTGTCTCTGGCCTCACACCAAGGACACACACTACCATGACAGACAGACAGTCATGGAGAGCAATCACACCAGTACACAACATGCACCCAGTCACTAGCACACTCATTCCACCTCACATATTCTGTTAGCAATATGATCATGGGTGTGCATTGTGTCTTAGGTAGGTAGTGTGCTTTTGGCCCTGGGCCTACAGCAGCATACTGTTATGCTACCCTGCCCCTTGTGACACATGTGTTATGATCGTACCTGCTCCTTACAAACAGTTACACAGGGTGACTCATATGGCATATTACCTATCTGCATAACATTCAGCAGGGGTATGTCTGACATCTACTCACGGGGAGCCTTGCTTCTTAATTCTGTGTGGTCTACTACAGGGTATGTCATATCTGTGGGTAGGGTCCTGTACCTCCGCCATGTGCTCTATACTGCAGTGACAAGGATGACAGACATAGGTAATTTGTGTTGTGGATGTTGGAGGTGTTACCATGGTTGTTAGACAACTGTCATGGGTGTGACTGAACTATGTATATCCAGCAGTGGTAACCTCTATGTAGATAGTCTGTGTGCGCTCTGTGGTGTTTGAGTGCATTGACACAATTACTTGCATATGTCTGTGTCCTTCTCCATATCTGTAGCTGTCATGGGAGGTACATATCATGTAGGACATTGTGGGGTGTGAAGGGGTACAGTGACCTACATGTCCATAGCTGACACACCATGTCCGCTGACACATTCCATGTACAGGTATTACAGGACTAGTGTGCCACTGTGTATATCAATGTGGAGTCTATTGTACACTTGTTGCCCCTGTTCCCCCCTGACACATGCAGTGGTGGGCAGGCATGTACATATGTGGTGGTTACTGGTGTCAGTGTTTTTGAATGGGGTATGGTACTCCAGTATCCACACTGGTGTTCACTCCATGCCTTTGACACCAGGCACCTGTTGCAAGACATCTGCACACATGTGCCTTACACAGTCTATATATATATATATATATATATATATATATTGATATATTTATATCAGTATATAGATATATATATATATATATATATATATATATATATATATATATATATATATATATATATATGTTTGTATATATGTATATAAAATATGTATATATAGATGTAGATATATACATATAGATGTGGGGAGAGAGGGGGAGAGAGTGAGAGAGAGACACAAGGAGAGTGAGAGTGTGAGTGGGGTTAGACAGAGAGAGAGAGATAGTCATATACAGACATATCTGTTGTCAGTCAGATCTATCTGTATATGTATATGTCTCTACAGATATCTATATATGTATGTGTGTATTACATATATCTGTACGTACATATTCTACCAATCTCGATGTCTGTGCAGTAAGTGAGAACCTAGTCCAAGGCTCCTGAGAGCACACCAGCGGTACCAGGCTATACCCCATATCATGCTTTCTGGCCCCAGGACTCAGGACAAAACAGAAAGGGAGGGTGTGTGTCCATATTCATGAAGGACACACACACCTCCAGGTTAGTGGCAACACATGAAGCATCACAGACCATCCAGGTGCAGATAACCATAGGCAAACCTGCTATACAACTGGTAGCATGTTACAGACTACCCTCCCAATCTCAAAGACCACAGTCAGCCTTCCTGTAGACATTGGAGGATATGAATGTCCCACCACACACCATCATATTGGGATACTGCAGCTACCCTAACATACACTGGGTGCATTATTCTACCCCAAACACCCTAGCCCAAATGTTCCCAGAATTCACTAAGTCATATGCAATGGAACAGCTAGTCACCTCTCCCACAACAGGAGATAATATACTAGACCTGATCATCAGAAACATGGGGACAATGTGCTACACACCGGAAGTATACCCCTCACTAGTCACATCTGACCACAGACTAATCCCCCTGGATATACATATCCCACCTCCCCCACAACACAAAAGACTACAGTGGGAAACCTCTCACATGCCGACTTTACACTTCTTATAACTGAGTTGGTATCCTTAATGCCCACTGGGCCAGTGTAAACCACTTCCCACAATGCAGACACCTTCACATATGCTTTCTACGGACATCTCCAAGAATGCATGGATCATGCAATCACAAATGAAGCCATGACCCTCTCCACCAAGGGCAGGTATCCTGTCTGGTGGACCCCAGCATTGAACAAATTGTATAACAACTGAAGGTAGCTACTGCACAGCAGAGCATACTTCCAAAGAGCTACAGCATCTCTGATCAGCAGTAGTAGAAAGATACGTTTTGTTGTACAAACATGCAAGGCCAACAATGAGAGGGACATCGCTATGGTCACTACAGATAACCACAAGGCCGTCTTCTGCTATGTTACACACCTGGGTGAGAACCCTCAGTTGTGTTCTCAGTTAGTTCACAGTGACAAACGCTACACTGAACACACAGATAATGCCAACATTCTGGCAGACAGGTTCATTGCAGGTTTCTCCCCTCCCTCACCCACACATGTGGAATTACTTATCCCAGCTGACTGTAACCTCCCTGTCATCTCAGATGTCCAGCTGGGAACCACCCTCAGCAGAGCTGTAAACACAGCATCAATGGGACCCAACGGCATTGCAGGTTGCATGCTACATGAACTGCAAGAGGAGCTACACATGCACATTAAATGCTATTCAGCTGTAGCCTTACTACAGCATACGTACCTGGACACTGGCATACAGCAACAGTAGTCCCACTCCACACAGGAGACACCTCTACAGACCCCGGTAACTACCGCCCCATAAGCTTAACCAGCCTGGTCTGCAACGCTATGGAAAGGATCATTATGGTACCCATACACAGAGACATTGGGGACTTAGACACTTGATCCCACCCGGTTTGGCTTTGTAGAGGGCAGATCCTGCCTTATGAACCTGGTTGACCTTTTCAAACCAGTCACTAGAGCCATTGATGAGGGCACAGCGGTCCATACAGCCTACCTGGACTTGCCTATGGCTTTCAACACAATACCGCACTCTGGCATCATAGACATGATCAACAGCTGAAATGTCAATCCATATGTCACATGATGGGTTGCAAACCGGCTAACGGATAGAAACCCTGCAGTCAAACTCACTGGTGCCATGTCAGACTCAGAGCCAGTCACATGTGGTGTCCCACAGGGCTCTGTCCCGGGACCGCTCTAATTCTCAGATGTGGAAGCAGACATGGGAGGGTAGTGGCTGACAATGTTCAAAGATGACTGCATACTAGGTGCCATAGGTGATACACCAGCTGACACATACATCCTACTGACAGGCCTCACGGACACCAACAACTGGTGCCGGAGTCATGGCCTTACACTGCATGCCACGTAATGTATACTCATACCCTTTTGGATGGACAAGGTAACCACATATTATCACATAGACAGTAACTCACTGAGTACAGACAAAGTAATCAGAGACCTGGTGACACTGATCAATGCTGACCTCTCATTTGACACCCACGTTGCCAAAGTGGTTGGATAGACTTACTACCTTGCCCACCTTATCATGAAGGGATTCACATCCAGATCAAAAGGGGTCATTGTACCCCAATACTCCTCCCTTATCAGGCCCATGACTGTGTACTATGCCCCATTTGGTATGTACCTCACCTGGCACTTGCAACAGCTAGGGTACCCCATAAGTACATCACCAGGAGGATCAAGGGTCTGCAACAACTGTCATATGCTGCCAGACTAATGTAACTCATGCTCTATTCCACAGCATACTGCCTATGTAGGGGTGATCTGTGCTTGATGTAGTAGGCCATGTCCAATCAGGTATTGATGGACATGTTCCACCTCATACAATCCAAATCCATCAGAACCACAACAGCTATGGATTTAAACCTCAGCTCACATATGAATAGGACATGCTGTAGGGACAGATCCATCACTAAGAGGCTTTCCATACTGTGGAACAGGATCCCAGTTCATGTTAGGCAGAGATCCTCACTGACACTCTTCATGTGCATTCTTGACAAGTGGATGGGAGATCAGAGGTTTATAGCAGGGGTCATCTCTGTGTCACTACTAGACAGAGGCACAGTAAACTAATGTTATTATGTAGGGTGGTCTTCACTGTGTCACTACTATATAGAGGCACAAGTGTCTAAATCTATTCTATACACTGTCTGCAGATAGCCTAGTACTAAACTATGACACTGTGAAACTATATATGTCTATGTATTTCTACATCCCTCTCTATCTATGCATACACATATGCATATTATTTATATATATATATATATATATATATATATATATATATATATATATACGTACATATCTCAATATACATACGTATACACGTTTTATATATATATATATATATATATATATATAGACTTCTTTTTAGTTCCACATATGTATACACACAGTAACGTACTGCTGAACATCCATTACTGTACAACCTACTTGTACATTGCACTACAACCTACATTGCTATGTGCACATAGCTACCGTCACATACATATGTATGTGGAGCCTTCAGTGACAGTTGCAGTATGTCCCCGGCCCTATGCACATCTTCATATACATAGATACAGACCAATAACACATCTGGAGGGTTCACAGTATGTAGAGTATTATAGTAGTACTTTACATTACCTGTGTTTGTTGCAGCTGTTTGCATAAGCTTGCAGTTTCTTGGCCTGCTGTCAGCCTCTTTGTTTTGTTGTTACAGTTTTTTTTCTTTCTCTTTCTTTCTTTCTTTCTTTCTTTCTTTCTTTCTTTCTTTCTTTCTTTCTTTCTTTCTTTTCTCTCTCTCTCTCTCTCTCTCTCTTTCTCTCTCTCTACCTCCAGCGGGTGCAATGAAAGTATTGCATGTGTGGACTGGGAGTAAAGGATGCTTTTGTAAGTATCTGCACATGTCCATGTGATGGCCTCTGCACCAATTGTTAGCCAGCATTTACTAATTGCATGCAGCCTGTTGTGTAGTGATTGCAGTTCTCACTGTGATTACAGGACTGTGCTATAAAAAGGTCTGTTAAGTAGGCGTAGCCCTTTCAGATTATCAGGGTGCAGACCATGCTGGTTTGCTGTGGACACTGTTCTGTGATTGTAAGGGTTGGTATGTCTCTCATATTTCAGGCTGTGTTGTAGACATTGCAATGCATGTTGTTCTGTAAGCTGAGTATTCCTTCCTCCAGTGTCCTCTTCTCCGTGTGTATGTAAACTGACACCTACGACTAGTAATACTGTGTATATGGGTGTGTGTGCTTTCTTGTGGGTATTGTGGTGTAACTGGTATATAGCAGTGGCTCTTGCAATCTGTTGCTATGGCTTCAATATTTGGCCTTTACATTCACTCCTTGTATGCCTGCTAGGTGTCTTTCCTGTCATGTGTTGCTATGGCTTTCCTATTTTCCATTTACATTCACAGCTTGTAATGCTTGCTAAATCTGTTTGGGCAGCAATTCCCTATGTGTTTGTTGTGGTAGGGTGTTACTGCATGCAGTGTGGTCTGGCCATGTTGTGGGCCTTGACACTTGCAGGGGTATTTGATCATGCTGCTGAGCAGGCCTCAGATACTCACCGGTGTATCTTTTATCAGCCTCATGGAATGGTACATAGCAGTGGGTTACTCCAATGACATATTCTGATATTCTGCAGTTGTGACTGTGGGTTATTTCAAGCATATGTATTAGTACACCATTTGTGACGTGCAGGTGGTGCATACCTTCAGTCAGTCATAGTTACCATTGCATGTGCAGTTACACCTTTCTGCCTACTGTTAGTACATTTGACAGGGTGTCAGTGGGGCACAGTTGACATTTGTTTTCACATCAGGGACATCCCTGTAACTCAGTCACAGTTGCTATGTCTGATCGCTTAACTATTCAACTATGGCAGTGTTTATCCTGCTCTGAGTATGTGTGTGGCTTGCCAAATGCTACTGTGACATTATTACCTAGTAGCTACCAACTAGCATGACTATTTCTCAGCACACAGTACTATTTTACAAATCCACTAGATTTGACAGTAAATATGCATGACATGCTTTGTGTACTAGACTTGCTATATTCCCTTTACATTAATTCCTACTATTTTATGATATATTTCTTTCAGCACAATGTTCTTGTACAGCAGTCATGGCTTAGTGGTAAGTCATGCAGCCTAGTGTTTCCAAGGTCCTGGGTTTGAGACTGAGGGAGGTATTTTATTTTGCTGCTGAGAAAACTACAGGCCTTGTCATTCAGAGTGACTAAGGCACTTTTAAGCAGTTGTAAGCAGGTTAGCACTGGTTTGCACGGAAGACACGCATGCGCACTGCCGCTTAGCTTCGCGCACACACGCTTAGCTAAGCACACAGAAGCGCACTCACGCTTACTACTGCTTAAAAGTGCTTAGTCTCGTGCACACCAGCGCTAATTTCTTTTAAAGAAAAGAAAATGGGGAGATAGGAAAGTGGTGAAATAGGGGGCACAAAGAGGATAGGACAGTAGGAAAACAAGCTTGGGTTTTGCAGGAGGGATGTAGGAAAGGCCCATAGCTGCCCATTTCTTTGTCAGCAACAGCTGTGCATATGTTTGTAATTTGGTGTGAAATTTGAAACCTTCTACCCTTGAGAGAGGTGTGAGGACAACAATAATATTTGTTGTACAGCCAATTGTAATTGCCAGTTTACATGTCCAGCAGACATGTGTGCAAAATGGCCAGCTATGTATGGGGTGTAATTTTTTTGTGGGTACAGAGTGCCCTTTTTTTTTTTCAGGTGAGAGTGGTATGTCAGGTACGGGAAGTCAGTATAGCTGGGGAGGTAGGTAGGGGAGGTTAACAGACAAGACAAACAAGACACATACAGGGGTGGTGTATGACACATGTGGGGGGTTACACAATTGACGGGGACGGATGTTTGGATATCTCGAGCCCATAAGCCCACAGATGGCAACAGTGGAACTGAGATCCCCACCCATGGGTAGTTGCCACTGTGCCTTCACTGCCCAGGATGGGGCTGTGCTGGGGGCTGTGTAGGCCGGGCAGCAGGCATGCCCATGAGTTGTGCCACCCATGCCTCAAGCTGGCATAGGGGCCCAAGCACAGCGTGCCGGATCTCCCTGCGCACCACAGTCCAGGCACTACGGAGGGTGAGTGGATGTTCTCCTCCAGCCACACTTGCAGAGGGGGGATGAGCCCCACCCCCTGCAGCGCTTCCACCTGCAGGTGGCACAGGGCCACCGGAGGGGGGTCCGGCCTGGGCACTACTGCCAGGTATACTTGCCAGCTGAGGTGGGAGAGGTGGGTCCACTGGAACCCGCCTTCCCTGTCGTCCTATGTTTTGCATTATGTTATGACAGTTTGGGTTAGTAACGCACAATACCATTCACAATTAGTTGTAACAGCATGCATTAGTATTCCCATTAACCAAACACCCATAAATTCAAGCCATTGAACAGCAAGCATAACACATGCATAATTTGAACAGCAATACACAATCCAACAACATGCAGGGTTGATTGATGGCAACAGGCCATCAGGTTTGGATGTATGAACAGGGCACATGCATCAACCGTACATGCAAATATGTATGAACCAACAGGACAAATGTCCAGGGGTGTTAATTGTGAATGCACATACCCATTTCACATGGAATGGATTATTTGTGGTTATAGGGTAGGGTGAAGAAATATTTCATTAACAACTTCAAATACCTATACATATGCTGTACATTTCTACTAGCTGCAGATATATACACACTACAGTTCTGACTGCAGTTTCCTATGTGATAACTAATTCAGGTTGGTGATAGGAATGTTACTGCTACATCAATATGCAATTCATATTTATTCATACACATTCATGTCTGGCTCTGTCCTGCTACATTTGCTTTATATGGCTCTAGACAACTGTGGATGTTTGGTATTTCATACAACCACACTATCTGCATATTGCAAACTGAGAGCAACATATCCAGATTTTGGGACACACATTCCAGCTTCAGTACTTTTTTCAACACATGTTGCTGTTTGGTTCTGCCTGTCACATTCATTTCATTCTGTACTGACTGCAGTATACTTTATTCAGGAGTTATTATTCCTTTATTGGTGGATTCATACCACTTTCTCACACTCTCTCACTTGTTTTATTTTTACAATTCAGGATGGTACTTCATTCTAGACTTTATTGACATGTTTTACTTTTAGTTATAACAATCCTTTCCAACAGTCTCACTTGTGACATGTTTCAGAATTTAAACAGGGATATATTTCACACATGTGTTTTATTCAGCTTCTGTAGCTGTACTTTTCAGCCTGCTGCAGGTTATGTACTATTATATTACAGGTGGGACATCTTTATTTCAGACTTGTTTCATTTTTATTTTTGGATTACAGGCTGCATCACACTTTTGTAATCAAGCAATACTTGCAAACTCTCTTACACTGTTACTTGCACATTTTATTAATAAGTGACTACACTGCACTCATTTGCAAACTGTCATACTTATATATTTTTTGACAGTTACAGGGTTACAGGGAGAGAATTACTGACCTGCCTGGTGGCGCAACCGCACCAGCCTATCGGCATAGGCTCAACGGTTCATGGAACAGACACCTGCAGCTGTAATATAAATGAAGTAATATTGGAATACACATCTCCATAATATCAGCTAGGTTAATTTCTTACATAAATAATTACATGTAACTTACTCAGTAGTGGGGCGTTGGGCATTTGCCAGGCCTCCTGGATCCAACGGTTCAGTTGGTCCTGCTTCCATCTCTTCAGGTCCGCATGGTGGTGACAGACCTGTTCACCAGTCCTTGGTATTCCTGTGGCACTGGTGAGATCATGTGCCAACCGGTCCCACGCCTCAGCCCTATATGCTCCCCACAGGACCTGGCCCTGCATGAGTTGGGCCTCATGATCATGGACAAGGAGCCAAACCATATATTTGGACTCCTCAATGCCCCACCTCTGTGCTCGGAAGCAACTACCCTCTCCTACACCTGCCATCCTGGCTGCAAGTCGGTTCCACAATTGGTTATGCGGTGTATTCCTGCCTATGGGGCTTATATATGCCATTTTTCCCACACTTATCTGTGATTGGCCATTTTGGAATTGTATCAGCTTCACAAAACCTGCTTTGTCATGCTCCTCTTTCTATTCATTCCTATATATATGCTATTACTGCATTTCTAAGTGTAGCTGTCATGGCTTAGTGGCTCAGTACTTTGACTATGGTGCATTGTATCCTGCGTTCAAGCTTGGCCATTGCTTTTTATATTTTATGACTGTCTACACAGGCTAGGAGGTGTGTCTGTGTAAAGGCCGTTTTGATACAGCTTGCTCAACGTTGCCCGTCGGTTAGCTTGTTGGAGTGGCACGCAGCTCCGCGCAAACGGGTTACAGTGGTTTACGTGTCATTGGCTGTCAGCACACATATTACGCTCAGCTCATCTACAGGCACACAGTTTCAGCGTGTTAAAATGCTGCTCAACCCCGGGCACTCATTTTACACCTGTTAAACCACTGCTCACCTACGGGCACTCATTTTAAACCTGTGAAAACACTGCTCACCTACAGGCAGATATCCTCAACTTGTTAGACTGTAGCTCAGCTATAGGCACAGCTGACATTTTTTTTTATTATCTCACATTTCTTCAAAATACATGGCCCATTTCATTACATTTTACATAAAATATAATTTTATATATGTACATATATGTCAGGGAATTGTTTCATGCTTATTTCACTAAAAATAAAAATTGATGTTGTGGGGGCTCGAACCATGACTGCCTCCTCTTCAGCCAATGTCTCTACCGCTATGCTATTGCTTCTTGGCTTACTTTGCATATTTAGTTCTTATATGCTTTTCCACTGACTGCTATCTGTGGCTAAGTGCCGGGCACGCCTGCGCAAACGAGTGCAATTATGGGCAAACATCTTTACAACTTATAAAAAAATATATAAGATGTTCATTTATACATTTTATGTTCATAGTCTGTGGGGGCATGTGTTGTGTTGTGTTTATTCACATTTACATGAACTCTGTCGTGGGGGTTTACTTTCGGGACTTTTACTCTTCCGGGGGCGTGTCCATTTGCAGGGCTCACCCAACAGACACCCCCTACTGTCTTACATGGACCGTGTTAGCCTTAGGTGTGATTCAGCATGCCCTCATGGATATGCATGGCATGCTGACGTCACACCATTTAACTGCAGCCTCCGTGTAAGCCTTGTAACTCTTACATGGAGGCTTTGTGAATCCTGCCCTCTGTCTTGCCATAGATCAGGGAAACAGAGCAGGTAGGCAGTCATTCTGAAGAGACTATAACAAAATCCGTGGTACCACATTAAAAATGAGGAGTTACGTAATGATTAAAAGGGTAGGACAAAATGGGTAATAATCGCACAAAAAGACCCCAAAATCCACCGTTAACCGAAGAAGCGAAGTACATGCAGTCACAGCGTGTTGATAATATTAAATACTACTCAAAATGGGTTAATAAGTATGAATTTGATGGTAAATTAGAAAAATCCTCGCTTGTCAAACTTGTCAAGCAGCTTAAAACCAATTCTAAAGGTCGGGTAAAAAAGCAACATCAATTAGGAATTCCTCAGGCACACAGGTGGATTGAGGAAGTAAACCGAAGGGAACAAAAGAATAATAATTCAAAAGCAATGTTTTTAGATAAGGAGGACAATAACTTAGAAATAGCATCGCCCCCTCCGCCTCCCTTACCAGAATATGAGGCAAGTGAACAAGTTAGTCTACACCCGCGATATCCTGCTGGTCACTGTAAATAGAGACACTACAAAAGCAAAACTGTTTATTAGAGATCCCATCGAGACCAGGTCTCGAACACGGGCAGGAAACTCAAAGGGGGGCATTGAGTTATATGAAATGGGTAGGAATTCACGATCTATGAGTGAAGAAGAAATATGCCCACTTATAGAAGTGCCTAATCCTCAGGCAGGACAAGAAGGTCAGGACCCAACTATTCTAGTGTATAGACCATGGACTCCAGAAGACATCCAGAAAGCCACTGAGGGAATTCCCCACCAAAAGTTAATTTTAGAAAGTTCTTAGAAGATTTGCAAGGAATGAGGCTAAGTTATAATTTAAACAGAGAAGAGGTAGAAAAAGTAGTCAGACAAATTGTGGGACCAGATTGGCACATGATTAGTGGTGACTGGAAAACCCGTGATGCTGTGCTCAGGCCCCTCCCACATAGCAGCACAGAATTAGACAACAGAGCGAAAGGTCTTACAGACCGAATCTCTGAGAAATGGAAGCGTAGGGCAGACTGGACTTGCATTAATCAATGCATCCAACAAGAAGGTGAGACTGTTGACAGATATTATGCCAGACTGTTAGAATGTTTTAATAACCACTGTGGAATGCAGGTTCCTGAAGATCAGACACACAATTCCCCATATGAGCAGCAGTTAAAAAAATGCATTTTTGAAAGGCAGTATTGCACCCATAAGCAGTTTTATTACAAAGCACATGGTAGATCATCATACAAGCAGGTTACAGTCATTACTTGAATATGCTAGACATGCCGAAAGGCATTTTAATTGTAAAAAGAAAAAGAAAGCCCAAGTATTTTCTGTAGAAGATGGAGCAGAAGTTTATGTAGTACAGTCCGGGAAAAAGGGCAAGAGAAATGCCCAGGGAAACAAACAATCTGATCAACAATCAGAGGACTTTGAAGGACAAAAGAAAAGGGGTGAATGTTTTAAATGCGGTAAAAAGGGACACTTGGCAAGGGATTGCAAGAAAAACAAGAAGGCAACTACGGAAGATAAGGAGGGTGAGGACTGACTATATGATAGTCAGGAATAACTAGAAGGGGATAGCAGAGAAGGGACAAATGAGAATGTCATAGAGGGAGTAGAGAATGTGACAGAAGAAATAGAGGAAGTGCAAGAAGTCACGGATAGTGAAGAAAATGAAATATTAGATTTGG
The DNA here is from genome assembly GCF_019279795.1 of Protopterus annectens. Lineage (NCBI taxonomy): Eukaryota > Metazoa > Chordata > Ceratodontiformes > Protopteridae > Protopterus > Protopterus annectens. The sequence continues at coordinate 237,062,440 of NC_056729.1, read as the reverse complement.
CTTTATTGAGCTTAGAGCTCTATTTAGCAGACACGAAACCAGAAGTTACACTCCTGGTAAAAGGGAGGGAAGTCAGATTCTTGTGTGACTCAGGGGCATCACGGACCCTGATACATCCCTCCAAACTGCCAGAGAACTCAGAGTCACCTGATTACGTATTAGTGAAAGCAGCTAATGGACAGCTGTATCGGGAGCCCCTCTCCCATAATATTGTAATAACTGATCCTGTTTCAGGATTGACCGAGAAAAGCAAAATTGTTTCTGCAAAATGCCCAGTAAACCTCTTGGGCAGAGACCTTATGCAGCTATTTGGTATAGCAGTAGTTCCGACTATGCAGGGTATGGAAGCACAGAGACAAATTGATACCTTTGCAGTGCAATTGGAGGGTGAAATGTTTTATTGGTACAGCCAGGACTTGGTTACGACTGGTCCAGGGGCAGTGACCGAAGAGTTGATGAACATAGCCATCAGCAAGTTCCCCTCCCTTGACATTGATAGACAACATTTGTTGCACTGTACTCTGTATTATTGTAACACACCAGGACCTGATAAGGAATATGAGCAAGAATTGTTTAGAAATCGTGCAGACAGATTGATATTACGTAATCTGTACTGGGACACAGAAGAGAACAGTGTAGCCAGCTGTTCATTGCCCCAGGAGTTCTTTGCACTTTACAAATCTAATTGATTACCACATGTTAGCTTAACTAAGGACAAAAATGTGAAATGGGTAGACTTGGGAGAAAAAGTCACGATATGGGAGAAACAGACAGAGTTAGAACTGTCAGAACAGGGAATACAAATGCAGAAGTTGAATTGGATAACTCAGACCCACCCAGCTGTACACTTGCAGTCTAGCAAGGACAGCTGATTAGCATTCCTATTGAAGGAGGATGAGAATGCCTTACAGAACATACCAGAAACTTTTTGGTCAACAGGAAAATCAGATGTAGGACTTATTCGTACAGCGGGACTAGTTACCATTACTCCAAAGTCAGCATTTAGACCACAAAAAGGACAGTATCCCTTAGGAAAAGATGCAGAGGTGGAAATCAAACCTATTATAGCAGCTTTACTTAAGGAAGGGGTGCTGGTGAAATCTCCTGATTCACCATGTAACACACCCTTATTTCCTGTTAAGAAAGTGAATGGAGAGTGGCGTATGGTCCAAGATTTACAAGCTGTAAATGACACAGTAATACCAAGGGCACCTACGGTGCCAGACCCACACACCCTGTTAAATGATTTAAAACCTCAACAGAAATATTTTTCTGTGGTAGATATCAGCAACACGTTCTTCCCGATACCGATACACCCTGACAGCCAGTATTGGTTTGCATTCACATTTCAGGGGAAAAGGTATACATATACATGACTACCACAGGGGTATTGTGAAAGTCCAACAATCTTCTCACAAGAAATGGCAAGCAACTTGGCGGGATTTGCCCCACCAAGAGGTAGTCAGATTTTGCTTTATGTTGATGATATCCTGCTGGCGGCCCCCACCCAGCAAGATTGTAAAGAAGATACAATAGCGCTGTTACAATTTTTAGCCACTGAAGGACATAAAGTAAACAAAAATAAACTGCAGCTTTGGAAAAAACAAGTTAAATACCTAGGATATGTAATATCCAAGGAAGGTAGGACATTAGATGAGGACAGAAAAATAGCGATTTTGCAAGCACCAAAACCCACTACCAAGAAGGAAATGTTGTCCTTCCTGGGTACGACTAATTTTTGTCGGAGTTGGATTCCAAACTATGCCTTGGAATCTGCACCGTTGACTAACCTGATTTATAAAAAGCCTATGGCAGCACAGGATTTGTTACAATGGACACCAGAAGCAGAAACTGCTTTCTGCAAACTGAAACAGTTAATAGCGTCCTCATTAGTTTTGGGATTACCAAACTATCATAAACGTTTTTTCCAAACTGTAGATTGTAAGCAAGGTTATATGACATCAGTGTTAACACAGCAGCATGGGGACAAGCAATGCCCTATTGCTTATTATTCATCACAACTTGACCCAGTGGCACGGTCTTTACCTCACTGTGTACAAGCAGTAGTTGCAGCTGCAATGGCAGTACAGGTTTCGGCCTCAGTAGTGTTGTTCCACCCTCTCACATTGAGAGTGCCTCATGCAGTCACGATTATTTTACTGCAAGAGAAGGTAGCATATCTTTCCCCTGCTAGGCATCTTTCCTGTATGACTATATTGTTGAGCCAACCTCATATGACAATTGAACGATGTACGACTTTGAACCCTTCTACCTTGCTCCCAACCCCTGCAGATGACACACCACACAGCTGCCTGCAGGTGATTGAGCAAAAGACACTGCCTAGAAAACATCTTATGGATGTTCCCTTGGATGATGCCGAGGTGACATACTATGTGGATGGCTCATGCAAAAGGGGTCCTGCAGCGTAGAATCTAGTAGGATATGCAGTAGTTTCTGACACTAACATTATAGAAGCGAAGTCTTTACCACACAATTTATCTGCACAGGCAGCAGAATTGATTGCCTTGACATGGGAATGTACCTTAGCAAAGGGTAAATATGTAAACATTTTTACTGACAGCCAGTACACTTTTTCTACTGTACATGTTTTTGCGCAACAGTGGAAAAATCGAGGAATGATAACATCTACTGGCAAACCAATCAATCATGCACAGTTTATTTTTGATCTTTTAGAATCTATTCAGTTACCTCAGAAAGTAGCTATTTGTAAATGCACAGCTCATACTAAGCAACAGGATAGGATTTCAAAAGGTAATGTGAGAGCTGATACAGCTGCAAAGCAGGCAGCTTCAGAAGTATTTCTTTTGAATGAGGAATTACAACCCTCTGAGATTTTTAGACTTAGAAATGTTAAAGACAATTCAAACACTTACTACGCAAGCTGAAAAACAAAGATGGGTAAAACGAGGAGCAATTCTCGAAAAGGGGCTGTACATCTCTAAAGAAAGGAAACCGATATTGCCATCTAATTTGTTTAGATATGCAGCCTTGTTGAGCCATGGGCATTGCCATGTCTCAACAGGGGAGATGGTACAGCTGGTGAACCAAGTGTTCATGACATATGGCTTCTCAAATTACTCTAAACAATTCTGCTCGGTATGCCACGATTGTAATAAAGGAGTTTCCCTACACCACCGTATCCGTTTCATACTATCTGTATGGATTTCATATAATTGAATAAATGTGAAAATAAGAAGTATTGTCTTGTCATTGTAGATATGTTTTCCAGATGGGTGGAAGCCTTTAGGACTAAAAATCCAGATACTGCAACTGTGGCCAAAGTTCTTGTTAAAGAAATCATCCCTAGATTTGGCATTCCGGAAAGGATCTACAGTGACAACAGCACACACTTCGTAAACCAGACCATACAACAGTTAAGTAGACATTTTGGTATTTCTTTAAAAAAATCATTGTGCGTATCACCCACAATCTGCAGGGCTAGTAGAGAGGCATAATGGGATTTTAAAAAGTAAGCTAAGGAAGTTAATAGTAGAAACACAGAGAAATTGGGTGTACTGTCTGCCCCTGGCACTGTTGAGCATGAGAACTGTTCCAAATGAAAAAGGATTGACTCCTTTTGAAAAATTATTTGGAAAGGCTTATTATATACCTCAGTGGAAATCTCTCATGCCCGCAGACCAGGAAGCTGACAGTACATTAGTTGAGTATATGCAAAACCTGTTAAATTCTAAACATTTGTTGCAGTCAAATTCTGTTTTAGATAAAGAACGAACCAGACCGCCAGAAGTGTTAGTGCCTCCTGGAACCTGGATCTGGGTGAAGACAGTAAAGAAAAAGAACTGGGCATCACCAAAGTGGGAAGGTCCATATCAAGTGCTTCTGTCAACACCCACTGCAGTCAAAATTGCGGAGCGCGCCTCTTGGATCCACCTGATGCACTGTAAATTAGTCAAAAACTTTGAACTGGACAAAAATCTTGTTACATGCCAAGAGTAAAAATGATAGAGTCCAGAAGAAACAGGAATGCAGAACAACCCTTTCCTCAGAAGTATTGCATAATCATCCTGTTAACTGTACTAGTGACAATAATATTTTTGTTGTGGCCTTTCCTTTTCCCAGCCACACAGACTGAACTGAATAAACGTGAAGCGTTACTCATAGACTGGCATCCAAACTTTAACACTTACCAAACAATTAAATATGTGTATGCTGAGACTTTCAATGTTTCGAATTGCTGGATTTGCACAGCTTTGCTGATACGGGGGGCTATTAATGACTACAGTCCCCCTAGGGGTCAATGAGACCTGGGAGAACTTCATTTATGATACCTCAACCATTACATCACAAGATAAAATAGCATTGCACTTGTCTGTTCCACAAAAGGGAACTGTGTGTTTTTATAAAAATGATACTGTTCAGGTGGGTTGGAGCAATTGCAATGTGACTGTTCCTTATAAATGTTACACTAAAGGTAACAATGTAGATCTTTATTGTAATACAAACTATGATTAATTTCTTGGATTGATGCACAAAACACAAAGTAAAACATAATTCTGTTCTTTATAAGCAACTGTCTATAATTGATAGAAAAATGTTTCATGCAGGGCGAGTGTATATTCATAGCAAGGTTACTACAAAAGCAGAGGACTGTTTTTTTGTGTGTGGCAGAAAGAAATACAAATGGTTATCTGAGAGTTGGTCCGGCAGTTGTTTTTTGGGTTACCTGGTTCCGGCCATATGACACACTGCAGTTTTGCCTCGAGGAAAAATTCGAAATGTCCGAGAGGTCGTCAAGAAACCTGTAAATCCAGTGGGACAAATCGATGCACGCTGCAAAGACCATCATTCTATAGGCAAAGGACTGACACATATGGACTTGAGTGATAGTGTTATATCGTGGGCAGGCATATTACCAGCATATGGAGCAGTGAAATCAATCTGGGAGCTGAGAAAACTGTCAAAACTTCTCGAAGTAATGAGTAATGCAACTTTTTCCACTCTCAAATTGGTGACTGATGAGCTAAATGCTATGAGAACTGTAGTGCTTCAAAACTGCATGGCTCTCGACTTCACCCTAGCGGCGAGAGGTGGTACTTGCGCTTTAATCCAAGAAGAATGCTGTTCGTATATTCCTGACCATAAACATGAGATAGACAATCATCTTGAGGTAATTCAGCAAGTGTCGGCCATGACCAAACCAGGCCCAAACCCACTAACGGACATTTTCCAGAAATGGTTTGGGGGGGGTGGGGTACCATCCTAATGAACATCCTGAATGCCATTTGTGTAGGAATGCTCCTACTGGGAGTATGTGTTTGTTGTGGTTTCCCCTGCATGAAAAGACTGATTAAAGATTTTATAGACATGTTAGTTTCTGAAACCTTATATCAAAGTACTGAGTTTGAAGAACTGTTAAAAGATTGAAAATGCTTTCATAAGTTTAAACTGAATGACTCTCTTAACTGCAAATCCTGAGTGGAAGAGGTTAGGAGGAGAAAACAAACTGTTTATGCTTATTTTGAATGTAGAATAAAAGTATTAATAGGGGGGAAATGTTAGAAAAATATGTATTAATGTGTGTATTAGTAATATGCTTAGTGCATTTAGAGTTTTAAAAGGGTTAACACATTTATTCTATTTCATACTGCATAAATCTGTACAAACTGCAGGCGCTTTCTGACCTTGTATTGTTAGCTAAAGTCTTGCTCGTGCCTTGGAAATTTACTGAGAAGCAGATGATTTCTGCTTGCATTAGGAAAATAATGAATAGAACAATACTACTTGTATGAAACTTAGACAAGGAGTTCTGTTTGTACTGTGAGAAAATACACAGCTGCAGAAGTTATAGATAATTAGTACAAAGCCTGCTTGAAAATATGAACTGCAATCAGCATTTGCCTATATCTGAGTTAGAAAAGTACCTTGAAATGTAACACTGTACAATAGAAGCCTGTAATGGATTAGTGGCCACCGAGCCCAGGTTGTTTTTCTCAAAAGTTTCTCACAAATCTAGTCATGTCAGCAGAAAATCTGAGTAACATCTAGTGTAGAACAATGCTAAAAGTTGTGTTTGATTACATCAGCCTTAAAAGGCCATGTCTTGTTCATAGGTTCATACCAGGCTATCTGCCCTAGGGCATTTATAAGCCTAGCCAGAGAGTGTTTGGCCTTCACCACCCATTTTAAATTAATTTTGCTATGCCCTTTTTCGAGGTTAATATACTGTGCCTCTGTCTAACAGTGACATGGAAGTGATACCTGGGGTAAACCTACGATCTCCCATCCACTCATCAAGATTCCTCTTGAAGAGAGTCAATGAGGGACTCTGCCTAACCTGGACTGGGATTTTATTCCAGAGTGAAGGGAGCCTCTGGGTTATGAATCGGTCCCTCCAGCATGTCCTATTTATTTCAGTGCTGAGGTTCAAGTCTCTCAAGCGCGTAGCTCTATGGGATTTGGATTTTCTGAGGTGCAGCATGTCCATTAATTCTGGGTTGGACATGGCTTTATACGTCAGGCATAGATCGCCTCTGAGCAGGCGGTATGCCACTGAGTAGAGCTGGAGTTTCTTTAACCAAGCAGCATATTGCATCTGTTTGAGCCCTTTGATCCTCTTGGTGAGGTACTTTTGGGGTCTTTCCAGTTGCAGCAGGTTTCTGGTAACGTACATCCCAAAAGGGGCATTGTACTCAATTATGGGCCTGATGAGGGATGAGTAAAGAGGCATGATGACCTCCCCTGATCTAGATGTGAATCCCTTCATGATTAGGTGGGCTATATAAAATGTTTTTCTAACCACTTTGGCCACGTGGTTGTCAAATGAGAGATTGCTATCAACTTGGGTCCCCAGGTCCCTAATTACTTCTTCTGTACTTAATGGATTACCACCTATGTGGTAATTTGTGGGCACTTTGTTTTTGCTAAAGGAGATGACTATACACTTTTTGGCGTTTAGCTTGAGGCCATGGCTCTGGCACCAGTTGTCTGTTTCTATGAGGCCCTTTTGGAGGATGCTTGTGTCAGCTGGAGAGTCGATTATGGCGCCCAGTTTGCAGTCATCTGCGAACTTGGTCAGCCACAGTCATTCCGTGTTGGCCTGTACCTCCGAGAAATATATACCGAACAAGAGAGGTCCCAGGACTGAACCTTGTGGCACACCACTTGTAACTGATTTGGAGTCTGACATGGCTCCAGCAATTCTAACCATGTGGGTTCTGTCCTTGAGCCAGTTTGCAACCCATCTAGTGACATAGGGGTTTATATTTAAGCTGGTGAGCTTATCTATAATGCCCGAGTGGGGTATTGTATTGAAGGCTTTCGCGAGGTCTAGGTAGGCTGTGTGGACCACCTTCCCGTCGTCAATGGCCTTGGTGACTGTTTCAAAGAAATCAACCAGGTTTAAGAGGCAGGATCTGCCCTTAACAAAGCCAAACTGGGTAGGATCCAGAGTCTGTAGGTCCCCAATATCTTTATTTATGAGGTCCATGATGATCTTTTCCATAGCTTTGCAGACCAAGCTAGTCAAGCTTATGGGGCGATAGTTTCCAGGAACCGTTGAGTACCACCTTTGTGGCGAGGGACCACTGTTGCTGTACGCCACTCTTTGGGTACATATCCTGTAGTAAGGCTGAGATTGAACAGTAGTTTTATATTTGGGTTTAGCTATTCTTGGAGATCATGTAGGATGCAGCCCGGGACACCGTCTGGTCCCATTGATGCTGTGTCTTTTTGCTTTGGAGAGGGCAGCTCTTACCTGAGCATCTGAGATGTCAAGGGGGCAGCACTCTGCTGGGATAGATATTTGCCCTTTTGGTGGGGAGGGGTGGGAGAAGTTTGCGCTGAACCTGTCAGCTAGGATGTTGGCAATGTCTGTGGGTTCGGTGTATTTTTTGTCATTTTGGACTAATTCTGAGCATATCTGGGAATTTCCACCCATGTTCCTAACATAATTAAAGAAAGCCTTGTGATTATCCTTAGTGTCCTGTGCAATTTTTCTCTTGAAGCTGGCCTTAGACGATTTTATGAGTGCCCATAGTTTTTGCTAATACTGATCAGAGATGCCTTCCCTTTTTGGGATTTTGCTCTATCATGTAGTAGCTTCCTCCTTCTATTGTATAGTTTGTTTATGGCTGGGGTCCACCAGACAGGATGTCTGCCTTTGGAGGATTGGGTTTTGGTTTTATTTGGGATTGCATGATCCATGCATTCCTGAAGGTGTTCATAGAATGCGTTTATAAAGGATTCTGCAGTCTGGGCCGTATTTTCCACAGGCCCGGGGGCTTTGAAGGATTCCACCTCGGTTTTGAGGAGTGTGAAATTTGCTTTAGAGAAGTTTTTCACTGTGGTTTTCAGGGCAGGGGGTGGAGTCAGGATGTGAATATCCAGTGAGATTAGTTTATGGTCTGATCTTACCAGTGAGGGATACACTTCTGGTCTGGAGCATAGAGTCCCCATGTTGGTGATGATCAGGTCCAGTATGTTTTCTCCTCTTGTGGGAGTGGTAACAAGTTGTTCCATAGCATTTGAGTTTATAAATTCTAGGAATCTTTGGGCTAGGGTGTTGGAGCTAGAGTAATGCTCCCAGTCTATGTTTGGGTAGTTGAAGTCGCCCAATATAATGGTGTTTGGAGAGACCTTCATATTTTCCAGTGTTCTCAGGAAGGCCGAGTGGAGTTCTTGGGTTTGGGAGGGTGGTCTGTAGCAGGCTATAAACTGGAAGGCAGTTTTACCCACTATTAGTTGCACATGGATAGTCTCTGATGCTTCGTGCTGTACCACCAACCTAGAAGTGTGGGTATCTTTGAAGAATATTGATATTCCCCCTCCTTTTGTGGTTCGGTCCAAGTTTTGGGGCAGAAAAGCATGGTATGAGGTATAACCTGGTAGTGCTGGGGTGCTCTCGGGAGCCTTGAACCAGGTTTCTGTTACTGCACAGGTATCGATGTTCTCCATGCTATGGAGAGTTTTGAGTGCGTGCATCTTGAGGTTTAGACTTCTGGCATTGAGTAGCATTACTCTTAGTTTCTTATCTTTTGTGATACCTATGGAGGTGGGTTTGTCTTTTGAGCCTTGCCTAAAAAAGGCACTATGGGGGTAGCAAGAGCCTTTGCCAATATCCAAAAGCCCAGGGGTGACAGGTGCAAGCCTTCCCTAGCGAAGTATTGTGGCTTGTCAAGCATGTCATTCCAGACTGACAGGCATTGGATCCCCTTGGAATGACACCAATATTTAAACCAATTGTTGAAATTGATCATCTTGTCTTCATATTGTGGCATCATTTTTTGTGAGGGTAAGATGCTACTCAAGGTCAGGGTCATACCGGCCTGAGCTACATGCTCAGAGAGCTCCTCTATGTCTCTTTTCATGTAGTCCAGGGAGGTACATCTCAGGTCATTCACACCAGCATGGACAATGACTGAGTCATATTTGTACTTGCCTTGGACTGACCTGAGTGCTTGTGTTATGTGGCGGATCCTATCACCTGACAGGCAGCTCACCGTGACCTTCTCCTTGGTCAGCCTGGTGAGTGCGACGTCAGTGTGCCTGATGATAGAGACACCTATTACAAGTGTATCAGGTGTGTTCTTTAGCCTTAAGGGCTGTGACTGTTCGGCACACTGGCTTTGTGAGCTATGTATTGCACGTGTTTTGTTTTGGGGCAGCGGTTGCTTGGGTATCTGCTTTGGAGGTCTCTGCTGCTTAGGCAGATTTTTATTTAGAGCCTCCGAGTATGTTTTTGTGTGTTTATGTGTTTGGTTTGCTGTCGTGGTAGGTCTATGTGAGACTGGAATTGTAGTGAGTGTGGTTTCCTTCTCCTCCTGACTGGTTTTGCCAGTACTGAATTGAGAGAGCTTAGTCTCCAGTATGGCTATATGGTTGCATCTCTCACATGTGTTGGAATTTGTTGGGTGGAGGAGAGGGTTGTCTGTGTACATGAGGCAGTTGTAACATTGCCTCAAGATTCCCAGATTTACCAGCTGGACCGGAGAGGAGATTGACAACTGACCTTTGGACATGCTAGAATAGTATTGGGAATTCCTTTATAATTGAAAAAAAGGGCCAAAGGGGAACAAGGTACTCAAGGGGAGTTTGTGAGGGTGTAGTGCTTTTACTTTTTTAGTGCTGACTTATATAATTGCTTTAGTGAGCAAGTGCCAGGTAACTTAAATGGAATGTGTTAAAGGTAACTTAAATGCAAAAACGACAAACAGTAACTTTCTTTCAAGTGAAACAAGGAAATAAGTACAGTAAGCAATGCAGATATCAGTAGGGATCCACAGAAGCACTGAAAAGCCGCGTTTTAGGTGGAATTAGCATTTCAGGGAAATAACAAGCAAACAAACAACAAGCATACAAACAAAGCTAGATTCAGCAGACCTGGATCTAGTCTATGCTACAGCAAACAAGGTGTATCAATTTCAGTAAGAAACAGTTCAAATATGCAGGCACTATAAGCCTTTAACCAGAAATTCCCAGCTCAGAAGGGCAGAGTCCAGCCTCTCCTCCCACAAGAGTGCAGACCACGAACCCTTTTAATGAAAAATAACTGGCCTGAAGCCAGTATAAAACAGTATAAGAATAAGCATACTTCCTGTTAGTAGTTAGACAAATCCTTGTATTTGCATGTTTTTGTCTCCTTGCAGCAAGTCATTAAAAGTGCCTTAACTGAACCTTACGTGTATTGGTCTTTGAAGCTTTTTTCCTTTGACAGATATATATATATATATATACACACACACACACACACACACATATATATATATATATATATATATATATATATATATATATATATATATATATATATATATATATATACACATATATATATATATATATATATATATATATATATATATATATTGACATACTTAGATGGATATGTATATGCATATATATATATATATATATATATATATATATATATATATATATACACTCAGATATATACATATACACAGAAATATATGTCTACATATATACAGATAGTGATACATATGCACATATACTTATAGATATCTACATATATATTGACAGTACTAGGTATATTGAAACAGATATGTATGCACATATAGTTATAGATATCTACATATATTTCTACATAAATAGGCATAAATAGGCATATCTGTACACATAGGAGATGTACACATGGCCATATATATGTTGTACTATACAAATGTGTATACAGACATATGTATGAATATACATGTGGACATATATCAACATATTATATGTATATATCCATTTTCCTGTCATGTGTAAACCTTACGATTGTGTATACCCTCCCAGATGTATCTCACTGTATGTATATGCTATGTGTACATTATGGTAAAATGACATATGTGATGCAACAGTCATATTAATAACAAGTGCTACACAGTTGTGGAAGTAAAGGCAATTGTTCAATACTAGTCAATATGTGTATTGACAGATATATTGGAAAAACAACAGATGTCTTCATGGTGGTCATGGCGTATTGGTTAAGTGTTGTGACTAAACGTAATAAAAACTTCCAGGCACTACCACAGCAAAAACAATATTATATATCAGAGTGCATCAGCACCAATGCAACAAGACTGTTATTAAAAGTCACATTCACTTGCAACCACAGCAAAAATGATATTATATATCAAAGTGCATCAGCACCAGTGCGACAAACTGTTGTTAGAAGTCACCTTCAATTGCAAAATTGTAACAATGGCTTCCAAGCACTACTCGAACAAAAATGATACTTAATGCCACAGTGAAGCAGTACCAATGCAGCAGATTATCATGGAATGACACCTCCACTTGTAAAATTCAACAAAATGTATCAAGTATTCACTCGACTGAAGATACCAGGAGATAGAATGCAGTCACAGTCAGTGCTGCATTTATAATCTCTCTATACATCCAAGGGAATAGTAAAGATGTTTAAATTATCCACAGCGATACCATATCTTAAAAAAATATTTATTCTTGAGTAAAACAAATAAACGGAAGCTCCTTGTAAGTGCTTTCGGGTTACAACAAACCCTTCATCAGACATACAGTTTTTAATTCAAATATCAGCATTTAAATAGCTCATTTTGGCGCCAAGTCCGTCTTAAAGTAACATTGTCCTTAAAATAAAAATAATAATAATACTGACAGCGCTAGAATATATCAAATGCATATTAAACACCTAGCAGCATATCAAATCTATAGAACTATATAAAGCATTCAAACAATTCATAATACAAATATATTATTAAAAACTACATATTATAATCACATTTAATACCCATATAGAAATATAAATATAGATATAGTAGCTACTCATCAAATCAATGACATTTTATAACAAATATGATAAAACAATTAATATAAACATTAAGATATTAAAATGAATATGGTATCATAATTAGTGCTTCAGTGACCTATTTTTCAAAAAGGGCTTTATTGTCACTCTACCATTTAAGCCTTTCCCTTTATCAGACTGCCTACGAATAATCCATCTAGTCTCCTCTTGTTCAGTATAATTTCTAATATTACCTAATCTATTGCTCTTAAAAATTATTTCAATAACCATAAATTTAAATCTATGATCCAGACCATTATCTAAAACATGTTCCGCTAGTGCATTAGTTTCATCCTCACGATTTATTGCATATATATGTTCTCTTACTCTTTCCCTCAATGTTCTATTACTTTTACCTATGTAGAAGCTATAACATTACTGACAACTTGCAAGATATATTATATCTCTAGTTTTACAATCAGCATAGTGTTTAAAGTAATATACCCTCTCCGTATCCGGATGCATAAACTCATTACCTTATTTGGATTGAAGGAAGTTCATTACCTTACTTGGATAGAAGGAAGTTTCTTTGCTCACCAGTGGGAGTGGGGAGCCTTGAGCAGCCTACCTGTCCTTGGGGGAAGTGACCTCAGCACAAGAAGCTGTAGTAATTGGTTGTTTGGGACCATTCCTAGCTCTTTTGTAGTTCACTGCTTAAAATCCACCTCTGGGCATTTTTTTCTGGCTATACTGCTCAGACAAGCTCCACGTGGGTTTACAGAGTGGTCCTAGCAGCAAGGAACTCGAAAAAGTGACTACCTTCTGGATTTAAGTATATTTGCTTTTTTTTCACTGGAAATAGCTTCTGTTGCTTACTTTAAACTAGCCTGAACTGTTTTTTTTTTCTGATTACTGCATTTATTTTTAAATCTGCACTTAAAGTTACATTTAGTCGAATTTAATCGAAAGTTTGCTTGTTTGTTTGTTTAATTTAACTGTGGAGGCTGCCCACTAAAGTGTGCTAGCCTGTGTAACTAATTTATCACTGTCTCTGCATTTTCTGTGTATTTCTACAAAAAAACAAAAAATAATCCTTGTTTTCCCGCCTTTCTTGACTAGTTTAGACCAGTATACAGGCATTGCTGTATTCTGGGCTGTGGTGTAGTTCCTGTGTTGTCCATTACCTTACTTGGATAGAAGGAAGTTTCTTTGCTCACCAGTGGGAGTGGGGAGCCTTGAGCAGCCTACCTGTCCTTGGGGGAAGTGACCACAGCACAAGAAGCTGTAGTAATTTTTTGTTTGGGACCATTCCTAGCTCTTTTGTAGTTCACTGCTTAAAATCCACCTCTGGGCGTTTTTTTCTGGATATACTGCTCAGACAAGCTCCACATGGGTTTACAGAGTGGTCCTAGCAGCAAGGAACTCGAAAAATCGACTACCTTCTGGATTTAATTATATTTGCTTTTTTTTCACTGGAAATAGCTTCTGTTGCTTACTTTAAACTAGCCTGAACTGTTTTTTTTCTGATTACTGCATTTATTTTTAAATCTGCACTTAAAGTTACATTTAGTCGAATTTAATCAAAAGTTTGCTTGTTTGTTTGTTTAATTTAACTGTGGAGGCTGCCCACTAAAGTGTGCTAGCCTGTGTAACTAATTTATCGCTGTCTCTGCATTTTCTGTGTATTTCTACAAAAAAAACAAAAAAAATAATTCTTGTTTTCCCGCCTTTCTCGACTAGTTTAGACCAGTATACAGGCATTGCTGTATTCTGGGCTGTGGTGTAGTTCCTGTGTTGTCCATTACCTTACTTGGATAGAAGGAAGTTTCTTTGCTCACCAGTGGGAGTGGGGAGCCTTGAGCAGCCTACCTGTCCTTGGGGGAAGTGACCTCAGAACAAGAAGCTGTAGTAATTGGTTGTTTGGGACCATTTCTAGCTCTTTTGTAGTTCACTGCTTAAAATCCGCCTTTGCACAGCTTTGCACGGTCGTGCGCATAGCGCAGCGCTGGTTAAACAAGGTTAAACTTGGTTAAACAAGGTTAATCTTTTTCTGGCTCCGACAAGTCTGCTCTTCAGTTTTTCCCTTAGAACTGTTTCTACTTGCAATCTAAACAGCCTGTACTCTATCTGAAAGCTCAGCACTTGCTCCTAAAGCATTTTTATACAGGTAAAGCACTCTTAAACAAAAGAAAGTACTTCATTCACCTAAAGTCTGTTGAGTACACATCTCTCTATAGGTCCTGTCTGACTCAGTTACACAGCAATCTTTTTCACTATTTCTAGCATGTCGAAGGGTCAGTTGCTGGCATCCTCTCCTGTTCAGCTGGTGAATCTGGGAATCTTGAGGCAATGTTACAACTGCCTCATGTACACAGACAACCCTCTCCTCCTCCCAACAAATACAAATATATGCGAGAGATGCAACTATATAGCCAAACTGGAGGCTGAGCTCTCTCAATTCAGTACTGGCAAGACCAGTCAGGAGGAGAAGGTAACCACGCACACCACAAACCCAGTCTCACATAGAACTATCACAACAGCAAACCAAACACATAAACACACAAAAACATACACGGAGGCGCTGATTAAAAATCTACCAAAACAACAGAGGCCTCCAAAGCAGACACCCAAGCAACCACCACCTCAAGACATAGCACATGCAACACATAGTTCACAAAGTCAGTGTGCTAAACAGTCACAGCCCTTAAGGCCAAACAACATGCCAGACACACTTGTAATAGGTGACTCCATAGTCAGACACACTGACGTCCCGCTCACCAGACTGAACAAGGAAAAGGTCACAGTAAGCTGCCTGTCGGGAGCTAGAATCTGCCACATAACACAAGCACTCAGGTCACTCCACAGCAAGTACAAATATGACTCAGTCATTGTACATGCCGGTGTGAACGACCTGAGACGTATCTCCCTGGACTACATGAAAAGAGACATAGAGGAGCTCTCTGATTATGTAGCCCAGGCCGGCATGACCCTGACCCTGAGCAGCATCTTACCCTCACCAAGAATGATGCCACAGTACAAAGACAAAATGATCAGTTTTAACAACTGGCTTAATTATTGGTGTCATTCTAAGGGGATCCAATGTCTGTCTGCTTGGGATGACATGCTTGACAAGCCACGCTGCTTCGCAAGGGATGGCTTGCACCTGTCACCCCTGGGCTTCCTTTTTTAGGCAAGGCTCAAATGACGAACCTACCTGCCTAGAAAACACAAGTGGAAAAAAACTAAGGGTAATGCTGCTCAATGCCAAAAGTCTAAATCTCAAGATGCAAGCCCTTGAAGCCCTCCTCAGTATGGAGAACATCGATGTCTGTGCAGTGACTGAAACCTGGTTCAAGGCTCCTGAGAGCACCCCAGCACTATCAGGTTTTACCTCATATCATGCTTTCCGGCCCCAAAACTTGGACCGAACCACAAAAGGAGGGGGAGTATCCATTTTCATCAAAGATACCCACACCTCCAGGTTAGTGGCAATGCACAAAGCATCGGAGACTATCCAGGTGCAACTAACCAAAGGCAAAACTGCCTTACAGTTTGTAGCATGCTACAGACCACCCTCTCAAACTCAGGAACCCCACACAGCCTTCCTGAAGACACTGGAGAGTATGAATGTCTCTCCAAATACCATCATTTTGGGAGACTTCAACTACCCAAACATAGACTGGGAACATTACTCAAGCCCTAACACCCTAGCCCAAAGGTTCCTAGAATTCATAAACTCAAATGCAATGGAACAACTAGTCACCATTCCCACAAGAGGAGACAATATACTGGACCTGATCATCACAAACATGGGGACAAAATGCTCCACACCGGAAGTATATCCCTCTTTGGTAAGATCAGACCATAAATTAATCTCACTGGAAATCCACATCCCGCCCCCACCCCTGCACAAAGACCACAGTGAAGAACTTCTCAAAAGCAAACTTCACACTTCTTAAGACTGAAGTGGTATCCTTCAAGGCCCCTGGGCCAGTGGAAACCACAACCCACACTGCTGAATCCTTTGCAAATGCCTTCTATGGGCACCTTCAAGAATGCATGGATCATGCAATCCCAAATAAAACCAAGACCCATTCCCCAAAAGGCAGGCGCCCAGTTTGGTGGACCCCAGCCATAAACAAACTTTACAACAGGAGGAGGAAGCTACTACATGAAAGAGCAAAATCCCTAAAAGGGAAGGCGTCTCTGATCAGTACTAGCAAAAAACTACGATCACTCATAAAATCATCCAAGGCCAACTTTGAGAGAAAAATTGCAAAAGACACAAAAGTCAATTACAAGGCCTTCTTTAGCTATGTTAGAAACCTGGGTGAAAACTCCCAGATATGCTCAGAGTTAGTCCAAAATGACACAAAATACACTGAACCCACTGACATTGCCAACATTCTGGCAGACAGGTTCAGTGCAAATTTCTCTTCCCCCTCCCCCCCAAAAGGAGAAATAACTATCCCAGCAGAGTGTAGCCTCCCTAACATCTCAGATGCCCTCTCTAAAGCTA
This sequence comes from Protopterus annectens, assembly GCF_019279795.1. NCBI lineage: Eukaryota > Metazoa > Chordata > Ceratodontiformes > Protopteridae > Protopterus > Protopterus annectens. The sequence goes on along the minus strand of NC_056729.1, from coordinate 237,045,680 downwards.
AAAACACAGCATCAATGGGACCGGATGGTGTCCCGGGCTGTGTGCTACATGAACTCCAAGAGGAACTAAACCCACACATAATGCTGCTGTTTAATCTTAGCCTTACTACAGGATACGTATCCAAAGAGTGGTGTACGGCAACAGTGGTCCCACTTCACAAAGGCGGTGCCTCTATGGACCCTGGAAATTACCGCCCCATAAGCTTGATGAGCCTGGTCTGCAGAGCTATGGAGAGGATCGTTATGGAACTCATAAACAAAGACATTGGGGACCTACAGACATTGGATCCTACTCAATTTGGCTTTGTCAAGGGCAGATCCTGCCTTTTGAACTTGGTTGACTTTTTTGAAACAGTCACTAAGGCCATTGTTGAGGGTAAGGCAGTTCACACAGCCTACCTTGACCTTGCAAAAGCCTTTGACACAATACCCCACTCGGGCATCATAGACAAACTCACCAGCTTAAATGTAAACCCATATGTCACAAGATGGGTTGCAAACTGGCTCAAGGACAGAACCCATAGGGTCAGAGTTGCTGGAGCTATGTCAGACTCTAAGCCAGTCACAAGCGGTGTCCCACAGGGCTCATTCCTGGGACCCCTCTTGTTCGGCATTTATTTTTCCGAAGTACAGGCAAACATAGGAGGATTGTGGCTGACAAAGCTCACAGATGACTGCAAACTGGGCACCATAATTGATACTTCAGCAGACACAAACATCCTTCAGAGAGGCCTCATAGAAACGGATAATTGGTGCCAGAGCCATGGGCTTAAGCTGAAAGCCAAAAAATGTATAGTCATACCCTTTGGGAAAAACAAGGTACCCACAAATTACCACATAGGTGGTAATCCATTAAGTACGGAAGAGGTAATCAGGAACCTAGGGACCCAGGTTGACAGTAACCTCTCATTTGACACTCACATTGCCAAAGTGGTTAGGAAGACCTTCTATATTGCCCACCTTATCATGAAGGGTTTCACATCTAGATCAAGAGAGGTCATTGTGCCCCTGTACTCTTCTCTTATCAGGCCAATGATTGAGTACAATGCCCCATTTGGGATGTATCTCACCCGACACCTGCAGCAGTTGGAAAGACCCCAAAAGTTCCTCACCAAGAGGATAAAGGGTCTTAAACATATGTCATATGCTGCCCAACTGAAAAAACTCCAGCTCTATTCAGTTGCATACCGCCTACTCAGAGGTGATCTGTGCCTGACGTACAAGGCCATGTCCAATCATGAATTAATGGACATGCTCCACCTCAGAATATCCAAATCCATCAGAGCCACGAGAACAAGTGACTTAAACCTCAACACAGAAATAAATAGGACGTGCTGGAGGGACAGATTCATAACCCAGAGGCTCCCTACACTCTGGAACAGAATCCCATTTCATGTTAGGCAGAGCCCCTCACTGACTCTATTCAAGAGAAATCTCGACGAGTGGATGGGAGATCGTAGGTTTACCCCGGGGGTCATCTCTGTGTCACTACTAGACAGAGGCATAGTAAACTAAACCCTAAAAGGGCGTAGTATTCTCATCCTAAGGGGTGGTGTAAGCCACATACACTCTGGCTAGGCTTATAAATGCCTTAGGGCAGATAGCCTAGTATGAACCTATGAACCTATGAACCTATGAACCTATGAACCATTAGTTCCCATACGGAGAGGGTATATTACTTTAAACACTATGCTGATTGTAAAACTAGAGGTATAATGTATCTTGTAAGTTGTCAGAAATGTTATAGCTTCTACATAGGTAAAAGTAATAGAACATTGAGGGAAAGAGTAAGAGAACATATATATGCAATAAATCGTGAGGATGAAACTAATGCACTAGCGGAACATGTTTTAGATAATGGTCTGGATCATAGATTTAAATTTATGGTTATTGAAATAATTTTTAAGAGCAATAGATTAGGTAATATTAGAAATTATACCGAACAAGAGGAGAATAGATGGATTATTCGTATGCAGTCTGATAAAGGGAAAGGCTTAAATGGTAGGGTGACAATAAAGCTCTTTTTGAAAAATAGGTCACTGAAGCACTAATTATGATACCATATTCATTTTAATATCTTAATGTTTATATTAATTGTTTTATCATATTTATTATAAGATTTCATTGAGTTGATGAGTAGCTACTATATCTATATTTATATTTCTATATGGGTATTAAATGTGATTATAATATGTAGTTTTTAATAATATATTTGTATTATGAATTGTTTGAATGTTTTATATAGTTCTATAGATTTGATATGCTGCTAGGTATTTAATATGCATTTGATATATGCTAGCGCTGTCAGTATTATTATTATTTTTATTTTAGGGACAATGTTACTTTAAGACGGACTTGGCACCAAAATGAGCTATTTAAATGCTGATATTTGAATTAAAAACTGTTTGTCTGATGAAGGGTTTGTTGTAACCCGAAAGCGCTTACAAGGATCTTCCGTTTATTTGTTTTACTCATGAATAAATTGTTTTTTAAGATATGGTATCGCTGTGGATAATTTAAACATCTTTACTATTCCCTTGGATGTATAGAGAGATTATAAAGGCTGCACTGACTGTGATTGCATTATATCTCCTGTTATCTTCAGTCGAGTGAATACTTGATACATTTTGCTGAATTTTACAAGTGGAGGTGACTTTGCATGATAATCTGCTGCATTGGTATTGCTACACTGTTGCATTAAGTATAATTTTTGTTGCAGTAGTGCTTTTAAGCCTTTGTTACAATTTTGCAAGTGAAGGTGACTTCTAACAATAGTTTGTCGCATTGGTGCAGAGGCACTTTGATATATAATATCGTTTTTGCTGTGGTTGCAAGTGAATGTGACTTTTAATAACAGTCTTGTTGCATTGGTGCCGATACACTCTGATATATAGTATTGTTTTTGCTGTGGTAGTGCCTAGAAGTTTTTATTACGTTATATCTTGTTCTTTCTTACTGGGCACTCTTAATCTGCTACTGCTTTTTATCTATTTATTGATTCTTATTTTATTGTCATAACAGTAACATGGCAAATGAGATTCTTGATGAGATTGAACTTGATTATAACCCAGAAGTGGGTACACATTGCAACAATACCAAGGAGATGGAACTGACTTTTAAGAGGCTTATGAATGCTGAAGCGAATGCTTTGTTGAAGTTACATAGAAATGACCTGCTTAATGAAGGTAATGGTGACTGTGAGACTGACAATGCAATTAAATTACTGCAACACACACGTAAAATAGAGAACTTGTTTAATAAACTAAAAAATATACAATGGCATCGCAGACATATGGAGGCGTGCCTCTGCTTCAAAGTGATACCGAGGGGACTTAGAATTTTAAAAATGCCAACATTTGGAACGTTATATCCAGGGTTATTATCTAAGTGGCAACAATTAATATTGAGACAAGTTACACATATATGAAGATGCTTATCGAAAAATATGTAGAGATATTGAGAACAAACTCAATAGTGAAATCATAGAACAACAGACAATAATTAAGTCTTTTCTCAATGATTCAGAATGCAGTGAATTTTATGATAATATATGTGCCTTTGTACATAACCTTGAGCGCAAATTGTTACTCTCTAAAAAGAGAAAACTAGAACGAGATATTAGAGATTTTGAACTGGGACATGTCTTCTCATGGCCAAGAGAGACATATAGGACAGAGAGAGTAACTCAACAAGAACATGAGCATAAGGGACATAACTTTTCTGTCAATAATCGTTTGGTTGACAATGATAATATCACAGATAACTCTCGTTTTAATAAACAAATCAAATCATCTGAGTATAGACATGACTTTTCTTTACAACCAACTGAAAGTAATAGTGGCCAAACAACTAAGGCTTTAGTTTGTAGCTATGAAGCCAAGTTAACAACTACTGCCAATACTTCGACCAAGCAGAATGCTAAGAATACTCATTCAGTCAATGAAGTAGTAACAGCTTCTACATCTGTTCAAGAAAATAATGATATCATAACATCTCAAGATAATATTAATTTGAGTACAGATGTTAGAAGGAAAACTACTGGCATGAATTTACCAACACCTTATTTAGATCAGACTGGTTGTCCATTTCCACTTCCCATCAGGGAAATGAAGAAATGGACTCCTATGCGATTCAACAAGAAGAGGAAAATGTCAGAAGAATTGAAGCATCCACTGAACAAGTAATAGCAGCAAGTGACAGTGATCTTTATATCCATTTATCTAGTTATGTTCTTCAGACTCATGAAAGGACATTACTTAATAAAGGATTGTCCTTTATACCATCTAAAACAAGTGATATTACTGATTTTATCATAGAAGTGAAAACTTTTGTTAGAAATACTGCTTTAAAAATGTTTTTTAATAATGATTCTAGAAATGATATTAATATTTTTAAAAAACCTAGTGCATTCATTCCTCATATGCATCCTATGTTAGAAGCTTTTGATAAATCTGTGGAGAGAGATTTAATAAATATGTGGAATAGTAAGAGAAGTAACCATCATAAATTTCATAATCTAAGCAAAGGGGAATATGATGCTTTATACAGTCTGAGTAATAATGACAACATTGTAATAGGACCAGCTGACAAGGGAGGAGCCATAGTTATTCTTGATAAACATTATAATGACAATACTATGATAGCAATGTTACATGATAATGAAACATACAAATTGATAAATGCCATTCAGCTTAATAAAATTATACATAATATGCATAGCAACCTATATGATTGATTTATGTCAAATGTTATAAATGCGGATCTTTATAAATATTTTCTAGTTGAACATCCCACTATACCCATCATTAGAGGACTTCCCAAGGTTCATAAATGTTTATCTGAGCCAAAGATGAGACCTATAGTCTCAGGTGGAGGATGGCTCACTGAACCTTTATCGATATATGTTGAAAATCAACTTAAGAAATTAGTATGGGAAACCAAAACTATAATTAAAGATACACAAGAATTTCTAAACACCTTTAGTATAGAAGTTGATAATGCTGTAAATGAACCGGATATATGAATGGTTACTTTAGATGTGAAATCATTATTTACAATGATTCCCAATAATGAAGGATTAGAATTTTTGAGAGCATTTTTATGTAATAATCATGTTGACTCTAGTATGATAATGAGATGTACTATGCTGTTGGAGGTGATATTAGAAAATAATGTTTTTATATATCAAGATGACTATTTTTTGCAGACACAAGGAGTAGCTATGGGCACACCTTGTGCCAATTCTTATGCAAATTTGGTTATGGCCCAATGGGAGTTAAAATATGCTCTTGAATCACAATTTAATAGTAATATATTATACTATAAATGATTAGTTTATGATGTGTTTTTTCTATGGAAAGGAACTGTTAATGATTTAGAATTGTTTATTGACTATATTAATCATACTACTAGTTTTTTAGTGTTTGAAGGTAAATGGTCAAAATTAGAAATTGAATTTTTAGATGTTCTTATTACAAAAGAAAATGGCAGTTTTGCTACAGCATTATATAGAAAGAACTGAAGAAAAAAACAGTTTACTCCATCGTACAAGTATGCATCCAGGGCACATCTTTCACAATGTTATAATAAATCAAGGACGAAGAATTTCACATCTAACAAGCAATGATGATAACATGTACCCAGACTATAGTTAGGTTAAAGAATGAGTTTATAGAGAGAGGTTATTCCCATAAAGAGGCTAAGATTCTTCTTGATCCACAGACTATTGATAGAAATGGGAAAGGGAGACCATATTATAATAAAAATAGTACTTTATGTATTACAAGACGAAAGAATGATGATCAAGTACATAATAAGGTTAGATTGAACATTCCCTTTTCTAATAATAATAATGATATAAAAGAAATCATTAATAAGAACTGGGCCATATTAACGGCAAATGAGGATATAAGAGAAATAGTAGGGATAAGACCTAGTTTAGTTATCGTAATGATAAATCACTTAAAAGATTGCTATGTTACAATGACAAGACTAACTATGGACCGAAGATTTTATCTAGTAGACAGGGTACATTCCCATGTTGAGCATGTGATCAGTGTCCTTATATGATGGGAACTAATGAGTTTATTCATCCGGATACGGAGAGGGTATATTACTTTAAACACTATGCTGATTGTAAAACTAGAGATATAATATATCTTGCAAGTTGTCAGAAATGTTATAACTTCTACATAGGTAAAAGTAATAGAACATTGAGGGAAAGAGTAAGAGAACATATATATGCAATAAATTGTGAGGATGAAACTAATGCACTAGCGGAACATGTTTTAAATAATGGTCTGGATCATAGATTTAAATTTATGGTTATTGAAATAATTTTTAAGAGCAATAGATTAGGTAATATTAGAAATTATACTGAACAAGAGGAGAATAGATGGATTATTCATATGCAGTCTGATAAAGGGAAAGGCTTAAATGATAGGGTGACAATAAAGCCCTTTTTGAAAAATAGGTCACTGAAGCACTACTATAATTACCATATTCATTTTAATATCTTAATGTTTATATTAATTGTTTTATCATATTTGTTATAAGATTTCATTGATTTGATGAGTATCTACTATATCTATATTTATATTTCTATATGGGTATTAAATGTGATTATAATATGTAGTTTTTAATAATATATGTTGAATTATGAATTGTTTGAATGTTTTATATAGTTCTATAGATTTGATATGCTGCTAGGTATTTAATATGCATTTGATATATGCTAGCGCTGTCAGTATTATTATTATTTTTTTATTTTAGGGACAATGTTACTTTAAGACGAACTTGGCACCAAAATGAGCTATTTAAATGCTGATATTTGAATTAAAAACTGTTTGTCTGATGAAGAGTTTGTTGTAACCCAAAAGCGCTTACAAGAAGCTTCCGTTTATTTGTTTTACTCAAGAATAAATTGTTTTTTAAGATATGGTATAGCTGTGGATAATTTAAACATCTTTACTATTCCCTTGGATGTATAGAGAGATTATAAGTGCTGCACTGACTGTGACTGCATTCTATCTCCTGGTATCTTCAGTCAAGTGAATACTTGATACATTTTGTTGAATTTTACAAGTGGAGGTGACTTTCCATGATAATCTGCTGCATTGGTACTGCTACACTGTGGCATTAAGTATCGTTTTTGTTGCAGTAGTGCTTGGAAGCCTTTGTTACAATTTTGCAAGTGAAGGTGACTTCTAACAACAGTTTGTCGCATTGGTGCTGATGCACTTTGATATATAATATAGTTTTTGCTGTGGTTAAAAGTGAATGTGACTTTTAATTACTGTCTTGTCGTATTGTTGCTGATGCACTCTGATATATAATACTGTTTTTGCTGTGGTAGTGCCTGGAAGTTTTTATTACATCATATCTTATTCTTTCTTACTGTTGCTCTTAATCTGCGACTGCTTTTTATCTATTTATTTGTTGTGACTAACATGTACAGGGTCCTGGGTTCAAGACCGGCAAGGGCTGTTCACTTTGTTGCTGGGCAGAACATGGGCTGTCAGATATAGAGTGGTTAAGGCAGTTTTGAGTAGCTTTAAATGGGTTTGTGGGGGTTTGCGTAAAGCTAAGCAGTGATAAGCTATGGGTAAACGTATGGGCGCGTACACAATGTAGGCTTCACTTACCAGTGCGCAAATCTGCTTAGCTGTTATATTGCAGCAGTGTTGATACCTGCTAAGCATGGCTTAGCCCTGGTAACCAGGTCACACCACCCGGTCTGATAACATAGCAGGGTAATGACATCTGTAATAAGTGTATGTAATGCCATGTACAATACATGCAGCTATGTGCTGTCATTACAGTTGTAAGGGTTGTGTGTCATGTGTGGGACACAGATGTATATGAGGCCTGTACAGCACTGTTATCCTTGTGAATTTATTACATACAGGGGTGGTAGCCCAGGGTACATACTGTCACACTGGCATGTAGTGTATCATTGCAGTACTAATGTTGAGAGTGCATACCCAGGCAAGAGTAGAGTTCTAAATGTAGTACTGAAAACAGGCACACCTGTAGGCATAGCTGGACTCTCAGGCCTCCCTGCTGTATCCCTGGTTAGTGAGCTGTGTCACAATATATAACACCTACTGGGTAATGATCTGACTTGTGAAATGTAACTGTAGACTACTGTCTATGCAGCACATGTTAGTGGGTGCTTCTGACATGTAGTTATGGCATACATGTTGTTGTCAAACGTCTGTCTGTCAACACATTCATCCTAATGCATAGCTATTTGTCAAGCCAATGATTGTCAGTCCATTTACAGATGTGCAGATGGCAGGTATCCAACTGGGATATGTGCAGGCAACCTAAGCTTGATTGACACTGACATCTCTGCCCAGCTCTGTAAGAACTGGCACATATAGAGAGATAATACCCTGTAAGCACCACATGCCATGGGTACCTCCACTACACTACCACAGTCAACAGAACATGCTTGGGTACAGGTCTCCATCACAGACACTAACCATGTGTTGTAATGCATGTTGCATACATGTCAACTTGATCACTTCAGTGGCCATGTGCAGAAGGCACCTGGAGGATTGGCTGATGCATGTCACTCTCACCCTGAGGGTCACCACAGTAGTGTCTGCTGATAGACTGCCTGCTGCCACATGGCAGGTGGCAGGATACCACTGTACATACAACCTCTACACAACCCATCTCTCCTTGGACAATAGCTAGGTACACAGCTATGACCACCTGCAGCGATGCACCCCAGTACTGACACATGTGTACATGTGCATATCTGAGTATATCAGTGTCTGTGTGTTAGCACACCTGTACTTGGGAATTCCATGAGGGCCTTCACAACCACTGCAACACCCATTGCTGTAGTCAGTTGTGGCTGCTGCTGTATGGGACATCACATGTACCTTCTTAAGCTCCTTTCCATACTGGCTACATGAGCCTTGCAGTACCAGCACAACAGTGTTGTACAAATGGGTTGATAGGCATAGGATACCCATTGTGTTCTGGCAAGTGTGCGTATGTGTGCATGTCTGTATATATGTAGGCCACATACTCCTATTACAATACCCATTGCCATACAGTAGTACAGAGTGTTGTTGCTGCCTATAGGTGAGGCATCACAATGCAACACCCTACTATGCATGTGGCGTGTGCATTAGATGCATAATTCTGTAGTACCCTTGATGGGATATACAATGTGTTGTATTGCAGTTGTGGCCAATGTGTGATGGTGGGTATGTCAGAGTGTCATCATGAGTTTCAGGGAGTACAATATCGACTTGGAGATGTGGGTGCTGTGTAGACTGCCATTACACCAACACACACCCGGTATATGTCCCAGGTACCACGTTATGGTTACCACTGTCACCATCAACCATACGGGTAACTGATCCCACAATCCAGGCCAGTTATACAAGTGCTGTGTGCAGCCTACCTGTAACTCATTGGACACACGGTCAAGTTAGTTAGCAGCGATAGGCTCAGGTCTCTTGGACATGTGTCTGCCTGTTATGTGTCTGTTAATGTGTATATGAAGGTATGTCACACTATGTATCATCCATATACACCCATTACATCCCCCATTAGCATACTGTACATGTCTGGGGATTTTCTGCATGTAACATGGAACCTTGAACACACCTCACCCTAAACACTGTTTGGTGAGGCAATGAAAGCCACACACTTCAGTATCACTGCATACCTACGTAGGGCTCTAGTCCCAGTGTTGTCAAGTAAGAGTGTGCATGTATGTGGATGGGTCTACATCAGGTTGCAGATTATACACGTCCCAGCAGGTCACATGTCCATGTGGCACAGGCAATGACTGTTATACAAACCTGTGACATGTGCTCAACTCTACCCCAGATATGTCACATCCATGGTGTCACCACAGTGCCATACCCCATTGTGGAATATGACTGCAGACCATCCTCGTGCTAACACATGTACACCTGCCACACAAATGGATAACATTATAGAGACCACAAGCAACCAGTGTTACTAACAGCTATACTGCATCATTGCTGGATGGCTACACTACCTCACATATATGCATTACACTTTACTCCTTACAGCATGTTACACTGCAGTACTATGGTACACTGTAGTACAGTCACGGTGTGCATCAGAACCATATTAGCCTGTCCCTGCATTGATGGTATGGATGATAGGGATGTGGCACAGGTATCATCATATGCACAGGGTGTATTGTTGGTTTTACAGAGACAGAGGGTGGTCCATACATTTGAAATCATGTGTGTGGGTGAGGAGTGTAATGAGGTGAACTGGGCATGGTGATGTGGTGTGTGTAGGTATGGGGTTGCCCTAGGTGTGTTTGTATAGTGTGTGGGTATACATGCACACAGTTCTGCCATGTGGCTTCCCTACACAGGTGTTTATGGACAGCTGCAGACCATACCCAGCAGGGTGTGCAGTTCACTGCCTCCAGCCACAGACACATTGACTGTGCCTGCCAGGAGTTCCATGGGCATGTACAGGTACAGGCCTCGATGTGCTACTCTCACCTGATGATGGCAAATGTCTGCTGGAATCAGGTCCCTCCTGGGACTGGCTAGGACCATGTGCTTGTGGCCCTGCTGTGGTGTGGTGTGGACAGCGCCCCCCCCCCCCCGCAGTGCCGGGGCTGGTACTGCCACTACGGGAGCCCCTAAGTGTGCTAGAACATCTACATTGAATTCCAGCCATTTGGCGTTGCTGGCTTATTTCTTTGCGGCCATCACCACACTTCCACCACACATTCAAGCATGGACAGATCATGATTGATAAGTGCCATCATCTAATGAGACCATCTATCCATGAACTCAGTTAATGCACGAATGGCACCAGCCAGTTCATGGGAGTTGTCACTTGCAGATGTGAGAGCAGCCCTCTCCAGCCTCACGCCCTGTCTGCTGTAAAGTTCCATACATGCCTACATCACAACCACAGCCTGAAACATGTGCCTGCTGGTACCAGCTGTGTCGCATCTGCCAGGGGCATGATGACCAGCGGCCCTATCATGAGCACCCTGGGACATTTGCCTATGTGGTGCCCTGCTGGACATCCCGCTATGCCTGCTGCAACCAGACACAGTAGGCATGGTTACCACACTTTCCTGTGCACTGCCACGAAACGCCAGCTGTTTCTCCGCTATGGCAACTGGTGATGGCGTATGTATAGGAACTGAAACTGTGTGCCTGGTTGGGGTGGCTAAAAGGGGGATATCAAATGATGGTGCTGTTTCGACCCCTGACAACCCCACCTGTGCCTCAACAGTACTATCATCATCTTTGGTGTCAGTATGGATATCAACATCAGATTCCATGCAGGAGGACCCTGACCCACCTCGCCACCTGTGGGGAAAAACAATAAATGCACTTTAAGACCTGTACAGCATTGCATAACAGTACACACACACACACACAAACATACACACACACACACACACACACACACACACACACACACACACACACACACCCGTAATACCTACCTGTCCATGACTTTACAGACATTCCCACATATGTTTTCATGCATTCACCATCCTGCATCACACTTAGTAACATACACTCATTGATACCACTCATTAACATATCAGTCCTCTAAATGCCTTGACAAGTGATCACAACACAAGACCTGCTACTACATTACCTGCCTGACCTGTGTGTAGTGGTTTTAGATGGCCTAACTGCTGTCATTCAGTGTTCACCCTGTATATGTCCAGACATCATGATCATGGCCCCTATATGTGTGGGCTACTATGTTCACTCCATAATATCATGCACTGGAGTGTCATCTGTATGTATTGCTCAGTACATGCCAGATATGCTGCTCAATCAGCCTATCATGTGACAACTGTAATATATGGATACCCTCCCTGGTGTTGACTAGTAATTCCCCAATGCATCTGTAGTGCTGCATACGTGGGTTGTCAGTCACCTCTCTGCTGAATGCGATATTAAGGGTATACCTGGTGTCTACCTTCCCTCACAATTCCTGTTCCATGTTACTTACCTTATTATACTATCAGCTGTCCTGTGATAACATACATGACGTTTATTCCTGGTGTGTAATGTGGAAGTCCATGTCCATATATTGAACGATCCCAAAGGGAGGTACTGCTGTATGAACAACCCCACAAACACACATGTGCATACATGGCCACCCACACAAACACACACACATGCACACACACACATCCTACATGCATCAACCTCCCTCCACTTCACCAGAGTGACCCTACAAACAAACTAACTACCCACCAGGATGCACACACGCATACAGGTGAGGTTGCACGATGATATTACACACAGTCCCCTTATTACCCATCTGACAACATGCATAACATATGGTACACAACAGCATGCAGTGCAGCTATAGTCAATCCATGCTAGCAACAGTATACATGTGTGTGATGCATGTGCTGTGTCACTAGGTGATGCCCCTTCCCCTGAGTACCACTGCACTCATGTACACAGTATTGCTGTACACCTGTTCTGCTCCCTGCCACGTACTGTGCACCACACCTCACAGGTGTACAACACATTGCTGAATGTGTAATACTGTGTCAGTTATGTCAGCTTTAATGCTCACAGCCCCTGTGTTTTTCAGCAACACATACCTGGGATGATATGTGGATAGATGTCATTTGTGAATGCCTGATGTCTAATTTACAGCTCTCAACATCAGCAGACCATGTATGACCAATCCAATACTATTACACTGACAACCATAAGAGCATACCATGGCTATGGGGGGTGTACACAACATTATTGATATGACGTACTCTTCCTTGATCTGCCAGGGACCACATCACAGCATATCTTAGCAGTACTTGGGCTCGATATGGGACATATGTCCTGTACTTTCACATGCAGTGTCTATGGAATGTGTTAGGTGTGTGGATGCTGACCACAATGCATACACTCCGTGTGTGTAAATGTGTGCACACCCTTATCATGGCGGTTTCTTGCACCTCTTGTTATGTGTACTACAGCAGTCACTACTCCTGGCAGGGGTATACTAGCATGGGCCATCTGCATTTGCCAGTGTATGTTCAGTCTGCCCTATACAAGTCTCCCTAATCTGCATGATTGTAAGGTCTATTCATGTGCACATCCCTTGGTGTTCACACACTGCCATCACTATTGCTATAGGGGTAGGGTTAAGACTGCCACAGTTCCTGAACCTGACTATGTGCAGATACAGCCATTCTTAGCATCCTTAGGATCCCTGCTGTAGTGCACGAGTGTGTCATGCTGACACCCCCCCACCTTCAGCCTTTTTACAAATGCTTGACAAGTAAGGCCTACACATGTGTGTTAATTTGCAGTGTTCCATACACTGAACACCACATGTTACAGCCTAGTCCCAGATGATAGTGTGGACCACAGTAATACCTTATGCCATAGTGTAACTCTGCAACAGTTGCCATTGTCCTACAGGTATATACACTGGTGCTGCACTGTATATGGGTGTTGTTCCAAACATGTCCCTACTATAGGCCATGTCTTCCACCATTATGATAATCCCTGTGGACACATTCCACAATGAGAGGATGTTAGTTATCTTGCAGGTGTCTGATATACCCTTCCAGTACCCCATGATGGTCACCACTGTGATGCCGTGCATTTAACAGCAACAATACGTGCACATGTACAGCATGCATTCTGGGTAAGTGTGTTAGATGTGTGCATGGAATATACCATAGTCATTACATGCCTGGTGTATTGGCAAGCATCTACACAAACCATACTCACCAGCTACAGGCTGCTGCCTTAGTGGTATACTGTAGGGACCTACATAACAGGGTGAGAGATGCAAAGTCAGTGGCCACACCTGTGTCATTGCTACTGGGTGGGTGCACCATTACAATACATCAACAGTACCTGCCCACAATACTAACACATATGCATATATGTTTATCGCACTATATCTATGACATGTCAGATATGCATGATCAACCTGTACAGATGTGGATGTATATGCAACAGTGGTCTACTGATGTGCCCTGTGGCCATACCTGCATGCTTTTTAACCAGTGTGTGGGAAACACCCACCTCCACAAAGGTGCCTGGTGGTTGGTGGCTATGCGGATGGGCAGGTGCCATGAGGTGGGCTAGGAGCTCCTCCAAACATGTCAGGAAGGGAAGGATGGCATGCTCCCCCATGGCATTGTGACCCCCCCCGACTGCAGCATCACACCAATGGGCATTGCGAAGCAGATCAGAACAATGATGCTGGACCTGCTCATAACTGCGGTTGTGCAGTCCGACATCATTGACCTTGTGGACTAGGTCGTTCCACAGGGCGGTCTGCTCCTGCTGATCATGGGCAGCCTGGCCAATCAAGACAGGGTAGTACTGTATGAGGTGTTTCACCTAATGTCATTCTCAGCTGCTGAGAAGACTGGAAGCCTTCTATGGGACATCTTGCCTGAATGACATAAAGATGCACACAGGTGTGAGCAAGCCATGCAGCAAGGTTACTACAGTTCTTAATACACATCACTGTCACCCCCCCACCATATCAGCGAAAATAAACTGTACACACAACACAATTGGTATGCCTACAGCATACCTACCAGTGGGGCAGATATTGTATTGTACCACACTTTGTGCAATGTGTTTTGGCCATGTTCCCTGTGTGGACACTATCATTGCTGGCCTGTTACAGACTTTTCACCTGCCTGCCATTGTCAGGGTCACTATGGTTCCATATATGCCTGTGTTATGCTTGCTATGTGGTTGCTGCACATCTGACATTCTGTGTTATTGAAGTTATCTATGCATGCTGTTGGACATGATCTGGAATTGTGTAGACTATTACTACTGAGATATGTTCTATAACAGTGACACAATAGCATGCATATGTACTATTGGCCAGCAAAACCACCGCTCCAAACTCATCTGCCCATGTTACCAGGCCACATCACATGTGTGACCCACCCTGGGGCCTCCTCATCTACTGGTCCAGCAATACCTTCAGGTGGAACCAACTCAGGGGATATTGTGTCCCCCCTCCCTGGGGGCACACACAGACATGATCATGTCCACCGAGGTCAGGTCCAGGATCTGTTCCATAACAGGCTCCCGCAGACACATGTGGGATGTGCTACATCACCTTGAGGCACCCAGTACACATTCACAGGGCCCACATGCTCCTCCTGCTCAACCTCCAAGTCTGGCACCTTCAGGACATGGATTGCTGTTGTGAGTAGCAGTGGGTGGGAGGCTTGTTCCCATTGTGTCCATATTGGGGCTCATGGGGCGTCCACATCACAGACCACACACACCATCCAGGGTGTTTATCCACCCCATGTGTCAAATACCACCCCGTAGGCTGTCCCCTAGATCTACCAACCCTGACCACCTCCAGAACTATGCCTGCCATACTTCCCCCTATTCCCATTCCATACTTCACAGACAAGGGCAATGTGGTCCCAACAAGAAGTTCACATGTGACATACCCATTCATGTTGCACACACTGTAAGCTGTGGATATCTGTTTGTATTACTATGTGTGCTGTTCCCTCACACATAGCATGCAGCACTGTGGTGGTAATATAGGGGACATGTAATTACATACATATATGTTTGTGTGTGCGTTTGTCTATATGTATGTAAATACATGTCCCCTATCATAGCATCCATCACTGTGGTGGTAATATAGATGACATGCATTTACATACATATATGTTTGTGTGTGTTTGTATATATGTAGACATGTGCATATAGGTATATATCTATATATGTGAAGATATACATGATGTATATATGTGTTTATATATATATATATATATATATATATATATATATATATATATATATATATATATATATATATGTCCACACATATTTATATATATATATATATATATATATATATATATATATATATATATATGTATGTATATATATTATATATATATATGTATATATATATATATATATATATATATATATATATATATATATATATATAAATATATATAGATATAGATATATATATATAGATATAGATATATTTGTGCATATGCATACCTATATATTGGGTTCATTCAGACATCAGGTCCACAACCTCACAAACATCTTCCTGCAGAGCTGCACTGTTCTGCCTTGTAACAACACAGACAGGTGCCACATATGGACACAGCCTGACATTAGGGGTATATGTAGGGCCAGATTGCAGGTACCCTATTACACACCTATGTCATTCCTGCATGCTACAATACAGGTTAACCTGAGTATCCTGCAAGAGGTGGGCTGTGGATCCACTTGTCGATCATTATGGCGTTACTTCCACCACCAGCTAATGGCCACAGTAATATACATGCTTCCCATTACACAACACATACTATGATGGCTTACATCTTATCAGTCCGTGCTGCTCTGCATGGCTGATGGGTATGGCCCACTACCCACAGGGTCAGACACTATTGTTTTTAGCAGTTGTCAAGCTGAACATCATTACAACAATGCCTGATGGCACATATAAATCATTACACATCATCTATCCCATTATTATTGACCAAGTACTGCAGTCATTTACATGCATATATACTTCACATACCAGTTGTGGGAATGATGTCTCTTCTGGATATTTTTCTGGATTTTTTTTTAGGTTTTGCCTTTCAATGTCTCTCTCTCTCTCTCTCTCTCTCTCTCTCTCTCTCTCTCTCTCTCTCTCTCTCTCTCTCTCTCTCTCTCTCTATCACTCACTCTCTCTCTCCAGTAAATGGATTGAGCTGCTTTGAATAGATTGCAGCATGGCTTTTGTAGGTGATGCACATGATCAGGGGATGTCCTCTGCACCAATCAGTTTCCTCCACTTGCTACCTCATGCAGCATGCTGTGTAGTACTTCCAAGTACCACTGTTATGGCAACCAACTACTATAAATCCCTACATCATGTGGGCATGGTCCCTTTACCTTTCCTGTATGGTGGACATCCTTCCTGTGTGTGGGCAGCAGTGTTACAGACAGCATGTAACAATACCTCTTACAAGAGAACCTGCACACTCAGGCCAGCAACATATTAGTAGGGGGTTCCAGAACTACAGACAGAGTGTGATTAGTGTTGTTGTATGCATTGTATAGCTGCAGTGTTACAGGGTTTGTGTGTACATAATAGTTTAACTTGGAACGCAGTCTGTCTGCATAGCTCTCAACTGTGGGCCTATCCACTTGATGGCCAGAGGTGTGCCTATTATATTTTGTCTGTCCACCACACAGGTCTTGCGTCAGATATATCACTGGCAATGTGTGTGTGGAGTGCTATCAGTACACGGCTTCATTCATGTCTGTTTCTAACTTTATATTCCTGACTAAGGGTATGTTGCAGACTATCCTGTAACACCAGCAATTTGCTTAGTGTATGACAACAGTATTTCACATATGGGCCTGTGTTCCAGCCTCTGTCCTACACCTACATACCAGACTGTGTACATATGACATGCTGTAAGGGGTTGTTATGTAGTGGGCTGTGAGTATGTCATGTTGCCACTCCTGCCATCAGTCCACTGCTGTTGTGGCCCCCACACATATTGTGGGGTTGGGCCCATATATATGTGGGCTTCATCTACACAATACATGTGTGCCCTTATGCAGTCCAGAGGCCAGTATATGTAACAGTGGTATATAGCCTTGTATTATTCAGTCTATGGGGGTGCACCATAATTAACCTAGGCTGTTACAATATGTGGTGGTATCAGGGTTAAGCTGCCTTAAGTTATCTGGATGTACATTACAATACAATTCACCTTGGGGAAATGCAGACCTACTACTTCCTGCCCTACAGACTGTTCTGTTTGTCAGTGTGTTTGTGATGGTGTCAGTTATGCCTTGTTATGTAACAGATACATACCCTTGTGTCAACTGAGGTTTTTATCCCTAGGGATTGTGTACAGAGTGTAGTTAGAGGCTGCTGGACTATACATCTGCACTACTAACTGTTGATTGAGTGCTATCCTGTGGCCCAGTTTGTATTGTACTACCTGAAGGCCTCAACCTGGACAGCAACATATGTCAACCTTTCCGGACTACTCTCTTAATATAACTATTTCACAGTTGCATTACTCTGTTTATATTTATGTCAGAGTCTAAACAGCTATATGACATGGCATATGCAACTGTAATAGTACACAAATAAAGCTTCCCCATGTATGCATACCTGTGTGTAGTGTTATATCCTTTGACCTCTCTCTGGGTATATACTGCAGGCAACAATTGTCATTTGTATGTACAGTGTCCAGTTGGTCAGGTGGAAACTGTAGGCATAGTGGCTGTTCTGTATTGTGTGCACCTCCTACATATGTATCATCCTATACATAACTGTGTGTGTGTATGTGTAGTAGCATATATATGCATATATTTTATCTCTCTCTCTCTCTCTCTCTATATATATATATATATATATATATATATATATATATATATATATCAGCATATATGTGTCTGTGTATATGTGTCTTAGGAATTTTGATTGCTTCCACATTATACATTCCGTAGGGTAGCCAGACTGTACCGCATGATATGTTACTGATACCAGCCTGACATCATACAGGTGGGATGGAGTAATCTTAACATCCTGTGCCCATGTTGTGTCAGGTCCTGGTTATGGGGTTTCCAACCGTTGGTATTGTATTGCAGGGCAGACGTGTTTGGATGTGGGGGGAATATCTATATGTACAAGACATATACTGTTTGGGCCCTCTCACCCCCATTAATGGTGCATGTGGACATATATATTTTTGTTATGTTCTCTTTTGTATCTATCGATATATGTCTGTATATACCTATATATATATATATATATATATATATATATATATATATATATATATATATACATACACTTACATATATTTATTGTTTTATATATATATATATATATATATATATATATATATATATATATATATATTTAGATGTAGACATGTATATCTATAGATGCATGCATATGTATGCATATATGTTTATATATATATATATATATATATATATATATATATATATATATGTGTATATATATATATATATATATATATATATATATATATATATATATATATATATATATATATATATAGATAGATAGATAGATACATATATAGATATGTTATATCTATTTGGATATAAATATATACGCACACATACATACATCTACATGTTTAAATACATTTCCTGTACTGTTGAATGATTGTGCTGGGTGATATATTTGTGAAAACATCAAGGTTATGTGTATCTGACATGGCTTAGTGGTAAATCACTATTCCTATGGTGTGCAGGGTCCTTGGTTTAAGACTTGCGAAGGCTGTTCATTTTGTTGCTGGACAGAACAAAGGCCGTTGGATACAGAGTGATTAAGATACTTTTAAGCAGTTGCAAGTGGGTTGGTGTGGGTTTGCGCTTAGGTAAGCACTGCTAACTTCCGGTTACAGTTTCTTATACTGATTTAGCTTCTCAATTGCTTAATCTGTGTAGGCATTACTTACCCACAGGCAAACAGGCTTAAACCTGCTTACTGCTGCTTAAAAGTGCTTACTCCCACTTAGCACGGCCTTACTTTCTTTAAAAGAAAAGAAAAAAAGGGTTGATAGGAAAGTGGTGAAAAAGGGGCACTAAGAGGGAAAGGCAGTAGGGAAAATAGATAGGGATGTACAGGAGGGTGTAGGGAAGGTCCATAACTGCCCATTTCTTCTACAGCAAGAGCTGCGCATATACACTGAATTTGGAGGTAGATTTGGACACTCAAACCCCTGAGAGAGGGGTGAGGACAACAATAATATGTTGTTATGCCAATTAGACCAGATTACATGTGTCCAGTGGACATGTGTGCAAAATGGACAGCTATGTATGGGGCGCTATTTTTTTTGGAAACAGATTGCCCTTTTTTTTAGGTGAGAGTGGGATGTTGGGAAGGGATAGTAACCATATTTGGGGATATAGGTTGGGTAGGTTAACAAACAAGACAAACAAGACACATACTGGGGCTGTATTTGACACATGTGGGGGTAAGCACCTTGATGGGGAGTGGTGTTGGGAAATCGGAATCCCCTGAGTCCCCTAGTGGAAACAGTGGGACTGAGGTCCCCACCCATGGGCAGTCACCATTGCACTTTCACAGCCCGAAGGTGGCTGTGCTGTGGGCTGAGTCAGAGAGCCAGGCCGACCCTCTTGTCATGACATGTGGCCCTCAAGCTGACGTAGCAGATTTCCGACCTCCCTGCAGAGCTTGCTACTGGCAATGAGTGACAGGTTCCTGTCTGCACCTGCTCCCAAGGGTGGGGGCAAACCCCATCACCTGAGGCAGTTCCAACTGAAGCAGGTCCAGTACCAATGGACTAGGAAGTCCGGGTTGGGCTCCAGACCTGCTGGTGCTCGGTGCCACAGCCAGCTGAGGTGGGACAGGTGGGTTTGCTGGGACCCGCATTCCCATACGTACTATGGTGTTTATGGTTTATCAACATATGTAGGTTAGTAATAGTTAGCACATTCCAGGATTAGGTATAACAGCATGCATAGATATTCCCATTAATCCAGACACCAGTTATGGAACAGTTGCATAGCAAACGGAACTCATGCATATATGGTACCACAGTGGCAATAACAACAGCATGCAGGTAAATTGTTGGCACCATGCCACCAATGTTGGAGTATTTCATCATAGCACATGCATAGAAACAGATTTATATAATGATCAAACAATAGGACATATGTCCCAATGTACTAGTTGAGGTGGGTATTTAGTGTGTTGTTGGAGATATGGTGGGGGGTAGAGAAAGATGTCAATTAACAACTAGTGTATTACTTTCCTAGTCCGTGCTGTTATCTGTACCTTACAAGTATTACTACACTACCCTATTGCCTTAGTTTGGACAGTGATATGGCTGTTGACAACTGTATGCATGGACTGGTTTTACCTGCAGTATACACCTCTTAGCTGGTATACCTGTGGAGGAATTGTTTCTTAACATTAACTGTTTCTACACATACTCCCAGATTCCAGGTTGATGTTATGCACATACTTGTCCGTCTCTTTTTGCACAGACTCTGGTCATGTTTTCACCACATGCAGGTGAACCGGGACATATGTAGACTATTGCCCTCTTCAACCTTTAGTGACTTACAACACTCTTATACAGGATTTCCTAGACAGTTATATTATGTAGCACAGTGTGGGTGACAGTGATCAGTGATACCTTATTATTCAGAGCAACTACAATACGCACAATACCATACAATACCAGAGTAAACAGTACCAGTACAGGGAATCAAGCTTTTATTTCTCGGCACAGTGTTCATATCTGACGCACCTGTGGGAGCAATGTTTGTTAGCACTACCTGAATGTTGCCACACAAAGTACTAGATTTCACATTAGTATTATGCACATACATCTCACTCTGTTACTGTACACACTCTGGTCACAGCTTGACATCATGGGGGTGCAGATGGGACATACGTGTCTTATTACTCTCATAACATTTTGGGGAGTTGCTAGTGTGACAGGTTTGATCTTATAGATGTGTGGCAATCAGTTGTATTTCCTGTTTGATGCCTAAACATCTGGGATCATCCCACTGATTTCCCAGGGGGACAGGGTGACAGGGAGCAGATATGGGCAGATATACTGGACATTCTGGACTTATCTGTACAGTTGTGGGATATGATTCTGTGTGTAGCCTACTTCCACTTCCAGGATGCAGACCATGCCTGTGTCTGCTAAAACTAAAACACTGTGCATCACAGTTGTGCGTGCTGTATAGATATTGCTGTATATCTCCTATCTGATTTCTGTCTTATAATTCTCCTGTGGTTTTACATTCTGACCTTGTATTACAACACTCTTATACAGGATTTCCTAGACAGTCATATTATGTAGCACAGTGTGGGTGACCGTGATGAGTAATACCTTATTATTCAGAGCAAATGCAACAATAACAATGCCATACAATACCAGAGTAAACAGTAGCAGTACAGGGTATCAAGCTTTTATTTCTAGGCACAGTGTTCATATCTGACAGACATGTGGGAGCAATGTTTGTTAGCACTACCTGAATGTTGCCAAACAAATTACCAGATTCCACATTAGTATTATGCACATACATCTCACTCTGCTACTATACACACTCTGGTCACAGCTTGACAACATGGGGATGTAGATGGGACATACTTGGCTTATTACTCTCATAACATTTTGGGGAGTTGCTAGAGTGACAGGTTTGTTCTTATAGATGTGTGAGAATCAGTTGTATTTCTTGTTTGCTGCCTAAATGTCTGGGATTATCCCACTGATTTCCCAGGGGGACAGGATGACAAGCAGCAGATATGGGCCAATTTACTGGACATTCTGGACATATCTGTACAGTTGTGGGGTATGATTCTGTATGCAGCCTACTACCACTCCCAGGATTCGAACCATGGCTGTGTGTGCTAAAAATACAACAGTTCACGTCTCAGTTGAGTGTGCTGTTTGGATTTTGTTGTCTCTCTTTTCACTGTTTTCTGTCTGTGTCTCAACCAGTTGTACTATATGATCTCTTGGGATTAAACCAGTCATATACAGACATTCCTACACATTTTATTTATGTAGCATAGTGTGGGTAAGAGTGTTTAGTACAACAGTACTATTAACTGATTGCAAATCTACATTACCATATGACACCAGAGTAAACACATGCAGTACAGCAGTTAGTCCTTTATTGTCAGGCTATTATGCTTTTATTTACATACAACCTATATGAGACTCTTCCTGCTATATTCTCTGGTGTATGCAGTGCATGCCTTAAACAATGCAGGTTTCATACAGGCAATTAATGTACTACTACTTTTAGATTTATTTCCTATGAGAGTACATGCAAGAGTATTACTAACCTATCTCACGTCGCAACCACTCCACGCGACATCCATGGGCCTCCTAGTTCATAGCCCACTCACTTGCCGCTGTGAAGGACATAAGAGGAATATTTAGCCATACCTATCCATAATGTACATGAGCTGGTAATTATTAAACAGGTAGTGGACTGATACTTACACATGGCTGGGACCTCCCCCTGTCCTCCTAGCCTCTTGGATCCACAGATCCAAGAGATCCCACTTTCGCCGCTTCAGGTCAGCATAGTGATGCCTGACCTGCTCAACAATTTGGGGTAAGCCAGTGGCACTGGTGAGGTCACAGGCAAGACGGTCCCAAGCTTCTGTTTTGTATTGGGAACCCTGGTACTGGCCCTGCAGCATTCTCTGGTCATGGTCTTTCACAAGAAGTCCTGCCTTGACTCTTTACTCCTGGATGCCCCCAGCGCTGCACCCGAAAGTACACACCCTCTCACATTCCAGGTATATTGCCTACAAGGTGAAGCTACAACCAGTTATGAGATGTATTCCTGCCTGTTAGTGTTAAATAGGGCCTATTTCTCACACTTTGCTGTGATTGGACGGTTTTGAAAAGGCTAAGCTATGGGCAAACCTGCTTACCTAAGGTTGGCATTGTTTAAAGGGGTATACCAATGGGCAGACTGAGTTAGCTGGCCTACACATTGCTTACACCTACTAAGCTGGGCTGTGCAATGTTTAGTGTTGCTTAATATTTAATTTGCATTATATTTGCTTTTTGCATTGATTTATTATTCATTACATGTTATATATGTGTTTGGTATCCATGATTCATGTGTACCTACACTGTATGGGGTCCTTGTGTTTTTTAGGGGATTTCAACACTTTATTACAATGACACCTCACCTCTGGGCTTACTGCAGTGCTCCATTTCACATATTTATGTTATGTAGTAGGTTATACAACATAAGACTGTATATAGATTCCTTTCACATGTTTGGTTTGATTTTCCTATAGTGAGGATTTTTTTGTTGATATCTCAGTCTTATGTACACTTACCACTGCATTAATTTAGACAGTAATGTCTGATGGTTCTTAGGAAGGTGGTGGATTTGGAAACTGCATGGAGTTATCATTCATTACACATTTTACCTTCCATTTGTATCCCTGATTCCTGTGTACATATACTGTATGGGCACATGTGATTATCTGTGGACTTTGCAACATTATGACACTGACACCTCACATATGCATTTAATGCAGTACTCCAGTTCACAAATATGTGTTATTTAGTAGGTTATGCAACTAAAAATATTGGTCATAAAGTGATTTGACATGGAAAATGGAATATATTGGAATGAGACTCAAACCGGGAATGACTGCTGGTAAGGCAAATTCTTTGCCCACTACACTATTGCTATACTGCCTCATTTGCATATTTCTTGCTTTTTATCGTCTTGTGCCATTTAAGCTGCATCAACCATAGCTAAGCAATGGGCAAACCCACGCACCTACGGTTAAATTTAATCTGTTTCAGAAAAAAAAATCTTTATATTTGATGTTTTAACTATTGCTCTTGTAAATGTGGGGGGATATTGCTGGGGATATGCGGACACCTATGAGCGGTCTCGCTCATTCTTTTATTAATACTCTGCTGCTCTTCATTGCAGGGGCATGTATATTCTGAAAGCTGTGCTCTCAGACATGCCCCCTGCACTCGTACACATTCCGTGTAAGTTTAGGAGCTCAGGCTGTGCGCCTTCATTAATATGCATGGCGCACTGCCATCCTGCTGCTAAATGGCCGCTTCTGTGCAGGATTAAGCTAGTCTTGCACAGAAGTATTGTGAATCCGGCGGACTATCTCACTAAGATACTCAAAGGCCTAAATGATAAAAACTATGCAGGCGATCACAAAGCTTCGTCCTTCTTCTCAGTATTCTACAGGCTACTAAGAGCTGACCTCTGCTACACTTATAGAATCTCAGCAATCCCCATCCTGTCTGACCCATTACACATTCACAAGTCCAATGCTAGTATAAGGACCTGATCATGGGATCTCAATCTCTTTTGCAACATAAACAGGACATGTTGTAGGAAGTGAAATGTATCACAGAGAATATTGCGCCTACTGACCTGTCTTACACTTTGCATGAAGCAAAGTACTTCTGTTACTCTATTCAAATGAAATTTAGATGACTAGATGAGAAACCATAAATTTACCCCCAGCTTATCACCCATGCGTCTTATTGAAAAGGACAAAAAATAAATGTCCCAACATATCTCTCTTTTGTCTGCCTCTTGGTTATTCATATACAAATATAAAGGCTAAAAAAAACTAGCATGGCAATGTAAGGCTAGGCTTCATAAGATCCTCACAGATCAATAGCATAGTTACTAGTTGTGAATCTGTAAGGGTTAGAGAAGGGGTGTAGCTAATGGTGTGTGTGTGTGTGTGTGTGTGTGTGTGTGTGTGTGTGTGTGTGTGTGTGTGTGTGTGTGTGTGTGTGTGTGTGTGTGTGTGATTTGGACTAGGCTTAGACAAAAGGCTAGGCAAGGTCATACTTTTAGCATCCTGCATGAGTAATTGTGTATGCGACGCATGTCTGTGTGAGTATCTTGTATAGTGGCACTGTTCAGGAAAGGCGTTTGCTAAGACGATGTGCACTAACGTTAACCCTAACCCCTAAGAATCCTTGAGACAAATATTTTGGATCAAACTACTGTCCTGTGGATTAGTAATTGAATGGTCCTTGTAGATACTATTCTCAATACTACACATATCTTAGTATCCACAGGAGTAGGTACTCCATAAATCTCATGACTCTGCATATGAGGGTGATGCATCTTGACCAGCACCAGCATGTTGCCTCTCTCTACATGGCAGCAGTCCATTATTTCTGTATTATGGAGGTGGAAAGTGTTAGGTGTGGATGGATGACTCTGTAACTCAGAGGGCAATAACATGCATCTCCATGCAACAGCATCCTCTGCCATACACATATTTGCTACTGCGGTCACTGGTTGCTACCCAGTACCCATGGTCACCCTCCCATAATTCCATGATTTTAGTACAGTCTGCAACTCTGGTGGTCATTTATCATTGCAAAAAATATGAATGTTTCTGTATTGTTTCTCCATAGCACTTACTCTCATCTGCATCAGATATTGTCCTTATTTTTATAATATTACTCATGTTTATGCCATTATATTGTCATTTACATATTATGCAAGCCACAGCATTTCTGTGCCTGCTGTGATCATGCTTGCTGTGTCTCTAACTAATCCCCACCAGAGTGTGGTGTCTTGTCATGTAAAAGCAGCTACTGTGATCTGAAAAATGTTTCTGAATCCAACGGAGTGTTTATTTTGGAGAATTTGCCACTGAGTTGTGTTATGCTCAATGCACACTGAAAAACCAAATTGTCAAAATTTAGAGCAAAGCCTTTCAAACAGGACTGTAAGATATAGACAACACATACCTCAAGAATAAGCAAGCAATGTTTGTACTTATTCCTTTGATACACATTTTATGGGTTACTCTGAACCCATTACTTTTGGAAACTTGCTTGACTGACCAGTGTCCCAGAAAAAATGACCAGTGATAACAATGCAGTTCAGTCTAGTGAAGAAGTCCTAGTAGCCAAAGGATATACTGAGTAGGTTTGAAAGCAGCAGGTGAATTCAACTTAGGATTAAGATAGCCGGTTTTGAGTAACAGTAGAATGGCCCACATCAGGGACTGGATGACTTTAACTTATTTTACATGCTGCTTTATGTCTCACGTTGCCTTTTTTTTTTTTTTTTTTTATCTTTGCTCTTTTTTTCATACATTGGTAGTAGTAGTAGTAAAAGTCATAGCTATCAAATGCCCCTGATCCTTAGAGATATTTATAGCTCAATTTTTTGTTCTGTTCCACAGAAAAAAAATGATTATTGTGAGCATCATTGTTATATTTCATTTGGCAACTAATGGTTATCATTGTATTACAGATTAAAACGAAATGATAATTCAACTCCTCATAGCATTTTCTTATTCTCCCATTATTAACAATCTGACAACTCTGAGGTATATACCTTTCACTGTATTTGAAGGTAAGGCAATCAAAGCAATGAACAGTTGACTGGGTCAGCGTTAACTCACTTTCTATGAAAAAGAATTAAAATTGGGTTTCCAATCTCAGCCCTTTGTTATGGGTTTTCCAAATGGTTGCCAAAAAATTAACTACCTAACTTGTTGACATCCATTTCATGAATACATAGAAATCTGGGTATGATCAGAGATCCATTTAAAATTCTAAACATTTTTCTCATTCTATAGCATAAGCTGAGCACTTCATGTATTAAATCATAAGTTCTACCACTGGAATGGTAACAATCTGTTTTAGTATATGAGGTCATACCTGGAGTGCAAAAGCCCATTTCCTGATATGCCTACAGAATGACGTTGATATACATTATATGTCATCATCTTATGATGATCCATTTGAAACAGGGACTTCTTCTACTAAGAGATGTCAGTGGTCTTTTCACTTGCCATGCTAATGTGTCTAAGTATTTGGGGTTATATCAGAACAAGATATGTAAGATACTTCATGATTTTTAGCTTTATCAAAGTAAAAGTAGTAGAAACACATTTGCCCCTTTTTAGCAACTATGACAGAAACAAATGGATCTGATATGTTCCACCACCATACTTTATGTTAAAGTGCTGGATACTTGACTCAATCTACTCACTTTTGTGAAATGTATGAGCCTGTGTTCACTTTGCTGAGCATTCATAAATGTGCCACTTGTTATTGATTTGAACCATGTCTAAAAATGAAACAGTTGGCCAAATTCAAAGTCTCAGTTAACTCATTAAAAGAGTCATGCTGAGCACAGCGGAGGGAACATATAGCTGACAGATCATACTTTAATGACATTGCATAATTGCCAACCAATGTTTCCCTGTGAAACAGCCAATTAAATGAACACTGAATAGCAGTTCTGTGTATCATTCAAGGGTGCACTAAGCACTGCAAAGAGAATGGTAAACAAGAGCAAGGAAGACATACTGAGTATTAGGCACCATGGGAGTTGATGTTCTGTGTTATCAAAGGGGGAAAAATCAATGCAAGGACTGAGTGGGGTTGTAGGCCAAATGCAATGTTTAACACATAGTATGACACACACAAGGTGAACACTTTGTGGCCTATATTTATTTGATATTAATTTGGCAGGACTAAACATCTGACACAGAGGAAACAGTAATGCAGCACTGTGTGTGTGTGTGTGTGTGTGTGTGTGTGTGTGTGTGTGTGTGTGTGTGTGTGTGTGTGTGTGTGTGTGTGTGTGTGTGTGTGTGTGTGTGTGTGTGTGTGTTTGTGTTTGCGTGTGTGTGTGTGTGTGTGAATCTAAAATTTGTCTAGTATGACAAATACTTAGCACACTTGGGTTGTCATCCAAAAATGGATAATTAGAATTGAAAGCACAACAGTGATGCATACCACACCTTTTATGAACATACAGGTTGCTCAGAAGAGATTGCAGCTTAACATTTTCCTTGCCCAGTACTGCAGCACTGTCCAATCACCAGTGCTGCAGCACAAATGGGTACTATAACAGCTGAACACCATTTCAGCTGTGTGTGCAATGTAACACATCATCAGAAAAGTATACTAAATACTATACACAAAATGAATCCACAGTGCCTTTCCTAAATTTGGATGGAATGGCCCATACTGATACAGCTTTACATGTGGTTACAAAGCTCAACCATATGGCATAAAAGTGGACAGCAATACATAACATGAAGCAAGCATTTAGGACTAGTTTGCAGGAATGTGCATTACATTTCATAAGTGAACCAAATGGCATCGCGTTTATCTGTTGTTGTATACTATTTGCCCAATTTCAACTAATTTTAGATCAGAACTCTATGATTAACATTATATGGAGTAAAGTGTTACTCTATTATTCTTATCTGTATGCTTGTATTGATACCATCTCAGTAATGCATTTGTTTTGCCACTGCTATGTAGATGTAAAGTGCAACTACTGTGGTTGCAATAAATGTGAAATTATTGTCCTAGCATACTGCAAGTATTTGCGTGCATGTATAACTTGTTGGGTTACCCATATATACAACACTTAACAACACACTGGTGCCAGGATAAATAGCAGTGCTTTCTTAAACCCATAGAACACTTTCTCTTTCCTGCTATTGTTACTGTGTAACAATGCAGTACTGGATTTTGTGTAGATAAATTTTTACCTAATATAGCTGTCCCACCACAGTACAGGTTATGCTTATGTTATGCACCTCGCTTACGTAAGTACTGCACAACAGCTGATTTGTTGCAGCTCACATACCTAAGTACTGCACAACAGCTGATTTGTTGCAGATCACTTACCTAAGTACTGCACAGCAGCTGATTTGATGCAGCTCACTTACATAAGTACTGCACAGCAGCTGATTTATTGCAGCTCACCTACATAAGTACTGCACAGCAGCTGATTTGATGCAGCTCACTTACATAAGTACTGCACAGCAGCTGATTTGATGCAGCTCACTTACATAAGTACTGCACAGCAGCTGATTTATTGCAGCTCACCTACATAAGTACTGCACAGCAGCTGATTGGATGCAGCTCACTTACATAAGTACTGCATAACAGCTGATTTATTGCAGCTCACCTACATAAGTACTGCACAGCAGCTGATTTGATGCAGCTCACTTACATAAGTACTGCACAACAGTTGATTTGATGCAGCATTGCAACATTATGCTTTGGTAACAGCAATGCATAATTCTGTTTGAAACAGAAGACTTTCTTCTTACATTTTATAGAGAATTTATACCACACAGTGTTTACTGCATCTTTCAGTCCTTTCTTCTGTCTGCACTCTGCCTCTTAATTACTATAATTGTCCCTTTAATGTACAAACTAAATATAGTTTTTGTCATCCAAAGTACATGTGCAGTAACAAATCTCTCTGTTTAAGGTGTCCTGATGACATTGCATAGATTGTGCATTTTACACAGAATTGCTTTAAAGAAATATAGTGCAAAAATGTATCAAAATGTATGAGTTGTTGATATTTGATAAAACATACTTTATGTTGTAATTGCACAGCCCCTGTATTGTTTGCAGTTTTAGCATTCTATGTCCTTTAAAAAAAAAACATTTTGGATCACAAGTCATTTTCTATGTGCGATGTGCCATGTATAATATATCTTGGTAGATATCTATGTATCTATCCATGCATCTATCTGTCTAGAGAGAGGTCTTGTGTGAACAAATGCTGCTGCACATGAGATTAATTTTGTATTAATTTTGATTTCATTGTCAGTCTTGCAGGTTCTTGCAACAAACCTAACATGTTGCTACTACTAGTTTGTAAAGTATGTGTTATACCACTTAAAGGACTACAGTACATTTAGATGTCAACATGCCTAATTACAAAACAAAGTCAACTGCCTTGCTAAGTAGTAAATAATAAACCAAATACTACTGTGGCTGGATACAAACTCTGTGACAATGAACTCTAATCATGGATTTTTATCTCTTATAAATAGTAATATACCATTTGTGTCAGAATTTATCACAGTCCAAAACAAATGAAGCAAAAGTGTTATAGATATAGATAGATATATCTATATATATATATATATATCTATATATATATATATATATATATATATATATATATATATAGATTAATAGGTACTTACTAGGATATTGATCCATGAATGCATGGCTATCCCATGTGCAAACAACATGCCCTATGCAGATAGACTAAAAGCCCTATAACTTTATTCTGTCTCCTACCGATTATTAAGGGGTTACCTATGCCTGACTTACAAGGCATTCACAAATCCAGCCCTGATGGTGCTGCTACGCATCTGCAAGTCAAACCATACAAGGGTCACCTGATCTAAGGATATAATCTAGTCAGCGACTCATACAAAACATACTGGAGATACAGATATGTGTCTCATATATCGCCCCTTCTTTGGAACAAGCTTCTTATTCACATTAAGCAGAGTGCTTCCCTGTCCCTTTTCAAATGCAGTTTAGATCAATGGATGGAGAATCACACATTCACAGTTGGGATAGTACCTATGCCCTTTATGGACAGGGGCAGTCTGCAAGATATTCAATGCACAAGCACAAATCAATGCCATCCTCATTCCCCAGGGCCATATATTGGGTAAAATCAGTTTGCATTAGCTAGGCTTTTAAGAGCTCTTACACTGTTAGTCTAGTAATCTCCTGTGAAGCTTTTAGCCCTAACAGCCCATAGATATGTTGAACATTTATATGTAGGGCCTAATATACATTGTTTATGGAAGGCACTACTTTTGATAAACAGCATTTTTGTCAACATCTATTTAGTCGACACAATTTGGTCGACTATACAGATGGTCAACATCTATCAACAAAAGTAGCAGATCTGGTGATTCTCACAAATAGAGAATTTGCCCTTTTCCCAAGAACTGTGTGATGTCAGAGTTCGAATATATAATTATCAGGGGGTGGAAGTGTTTTTCTTTTTAATTTTGTTTTAAGGTTTTTGCCTGTAGCAAGACTGATTCTCAGTGCATGCTTAGTAGTATGTAGGCGTGCATAATGTCGATCAACCATTTTTTATATGTAAAACACAATCTACACTTATGAAAGTAACATAATTCAAGTCAAAGCTGAACTCTCCCACTGTGTATTGAAGGATATTTATTAAGAACTAATAGGTAAAGCCTGCTGTTCACAAGATGGAAATGTTTTAATTTATATCAAAGTCATATATATCACATTATGAATTTCTACCATTTTACAGAGAACAAAGTCTTAACAAATATTCTATATAATTGCTTCTTAGAAAAAGAAAATAATATCTATGGATAATAAGGATGAATACGGGGAATATATTTTTGCATATTATTCTATTTCACTGAGTTACTTGTATACATCTAAGGGATGTTATTGGTTTCTTAGTTTGCTGGCAACATTATAATGAGTTTTATAGCACCTTTACATTTACAAGTGTTTAACAGATTCAACAGTAGCCTAATAAAAAGGATCTTTTTATTTGCAGTAGCACAGGAATGTTTAACAGAATCACCGATAGCCTAATAAAAAGGTTCCTTTTATTTACAGTTCTGTCTACAGACACTGAGACATTTATAACTAGTTGCCGTTCTGTAACAAGCAGATGAGGTGCTGTATTAAAAGATGATCTACATTTAAACACAGCTGCAGTTCAGTAGGAAAGTATAATGCATCATTATCTACTGGTGAAGCTGGTCTTAAATGAAGCATTATGTATAAGAAACTCTCTTAACTATGATGTCATATTCAGTGGTATCCATAATTATTCATCTTGTTAAATTACAGATAAGCTTTTAAGGCAGAGAAATGGGATTCCATTCCATTTTTTTTTTATTTAAAGTACATCTTTAGCTATGATTCAGTTTCTGTTAGAAAGAAAAAAAAATGATTGACAGGATATGAGCATTAATGGCCAATTGTAAGTCAATAATGATGCTTTAACCAAATCATAAAATGGGCAGAAGTGAAAACATGAGAAGTACATGAAGGAAGTTGCCTTTCAAGGTGTATATATATATATATATATATATATATATATATATATATATATATATATATATATTATAAACAATTTATTCTGCAGGATGCACTAAGTCTACTTACAATTCCGAGCTGTAACATATAACCTATAATGAAAAATCTAAACTAGGAGTTGCTGTTATTTATAGAAGCCTAACTGAATGATGACCAGTTAAAATTCACAGAAAAGTGCTGCAGTCCTACACATAGCTCTTTTTTATTTCATTTTTTGGAGGGGAATCACTATGGGAAGAACAGCACAGTAACACATATTACACATTAAATACTGCCTGCAGTCTGACCAAAGAAGGCATAATGGAATAAATGCATTGGTCTGACAGGAAAAGCAACACAAAATTGTTTGAAAATATCAGAAATGTCTTTATGTACCATGCAAGACTCTATAAAGTCAAAATGCCTAACAAGTACCCAATATTATATGATAAGACATGGTAAATGTGAAAGGTGTAAGAAGTACGTAGAGGTAATGCTCAAGAGGACTAGTACAACATCAGTTAAGTATTACAGGGGCAACATTTTGAATTCTTACCTGTTGTGGCATGCTGTGGAACCAGAATAACCTCACTACGGCAATCCTGTTAGTGAATAGTACACCTTGTCATGTGCACAAAGTAATCGGCAATCACACATCCCAAAGATGAGCTTCACTCAGTATTGAAAATTCAAATACTGTGCTTCTAAAGCAAAAATAATAAATGCATTTGAAGTAAAACTGAAATCAACGAGCATCAAACACACATAGAGTGTCTGCATGTGTTCCTACACTTCATTTTCAGTTAAAGACATAAATGAAAGTACACATACAAATTGTGAAATATTTTACAAAGCATGCCAGTCCCTTTAAAACCACAATACTACATAGTATGAATTCATCTGTATTACTGACTAGAATGCCTTCTCTCTACTTGCAAAATGACTTTGCTATGGTATAGCTGGAAATCTTAACTGAAGTCATTAATAGCAGTTATCCACATGTTTCTGTTCCTGCACAGTTGCAAATAGCACTGCGCACAAGTCAACAGAATGTCATCCCAAGAGACAATGGAACCTCCTATGCTAACCTTCAACAAGGCTTTGAGTACAGGGTAGATTGTTTTTGTTTATCTTGTACACATTCCAGAACGTGGGTGGAAATAGTGGACCAAACCTTGATATGATTCCTGCATGGATTGTTACCTTATATAACTTTCCATATAAGTTACTGCTCTTCAAAATATCTTAGCAACACAGGACAGCTCTTCCAGGGAACAGGTTTTATTAAGTGGTAAGCATATGGAATGTCATTACTATCCATAAAACAAGACAAACTAATTGCTTAACCATTTTGTGAAATGAAGAACTACTGCCATATAAAAAGGCTAGCCCTGAGGATTGCACCTTTGCCAGATATTTTAATGAGCTGCATTCATAGCTGCCGGCTCAAAGTTGGACAGTATGTAGCATATGGCAAGGAAACATCCAATATCACCACATGTTTTGACAAACACTGACCAGACAACATTATATATACAATAAGACTTTGGGCTGGATTTATGTGTAAACAAAGTGTACACCATTCTGAGTGAATGGACAACACAAGCATAACTCCCACCTTCTTCCTCCTAATTTTAGTTTTTATACTGATTTTCTTGCAGTCTTAAATATCAAAGGGGATTCATAAGGGTTACCACAAGGTATGGGCTATGTGTACACTTAGTATAAAATGTAGTAGGGATGTTCTTGAGTACAGATCATGTACACTTATTATACACTTAGCGTACATGTAGTGTAGGTGTTCATGAATCCGTCCCTCAGTATTCATAATAAAGTAGAAAATGGTGCACACTAATTAGCAGTGCCATATGTAATGAAACCATGTGTAGTACAGAGTTGGCAGCACTTAGTATTAGCACTCATGTTTGTACCATCCAGTGTCCATATTGTCTCACAGCGTATATTAAATTCTGGGGTGTTATTATTAAAAGAACAGTCACACCACTTGCAACATCCACATATTTTTTTAGAAAACAGTTGACCTGATTTCAGTTTTCAAATTGGTATATCCACATCCTTCAAATCTACTATATGAGGTATGAAACCAATCATTTGTTTTCGTTGCACTCTATTCATGCCTTGTACTAAAGTTTGGAAATTGGGAAACTGCACATCAGCTTGAGATGAAATAATCCCATTGCATTTTCAATGACTACTATATCCAAAGATTTTTAGCTCTCCATTTAAAATCTGTCCTTTTGTGTAATTATTTCTACCTGCGAAGGATCAGACGAATGCATATGAAGTTTACTATTCATGAGTTCTTCACCATCAGCTGAGCTCACAGTTATTGCCAAAATTTGCATATCATTCAGTTTCTGCCTATGCCCACACAACCTTTGCCATTCACTTGGCTTTCATAGCAATACAGGTAGCCATCAATATGTAATAAGTTCTTCTTTTTTTGTGAATTAACAGTTTGTAGATTGTGCCTTTTATGCTATGAGCAATGTATTCTTCCACTGCAACAGCATGCACCATGTTGATGTGACATATGAGGTAGTAGTAGACAGCATTACATTTATTTGCAACTAAATGCAATCATGTAATATGGGAAATTAATTACTGCTGTACCATTTATGAGGGGTCTACGTTTAACCATTGAATAAACTTTACATCAAATGGCTAAACAACGAACCCTAACCATTGAAGTTCATTCAGCAAAAGGAAAAGTAACAAGTTGGCCAACACTTTCCTGTCTGCCCTTTTCCCCACTGCAGTGCAGTGTTGGAGTTGGTATATATAGTTGGGGGGGGGGGCAAAGCCTCCCAACCAGGGTAGGCTTGAAATGCTGCATTTTGTGGGACAGGAACGTGTTGGGTAACTATTTACTTGCAACAGTGAAAAAAATTAACATTTGTTAAACGAATATTTGATGGTTAGGGTTCGATTTTTAGCCATTCAATGTAAATGTTTTTCGATGATTAAACATAGACCTGTTTACGAGGATAACATATTCAACTATGTTATTACATTGCATGCATATATGTTCATATCCTGACACTAGTCATGCCATACATAGAAATTATTAATAAGAATGTATGAATATATTAGAATTCTTCTCTGAAAAGGTAAGTAACACTATACATTCACATATACAGTCATATCCCAATCTTCCAAGTAAAGCTATTCCCTTGTTTGAATCATTCCTACGCAAGTCAGATCAAAGCTTAAAGGAATTCAAACACAATATTGTGAGAAACATCTGCAGCAGCATTGCATGTCGTGTTTATGTGAAGAAAAAAAAATCAAACAAAAACCACAGTGGCAGCATGCAAAGAATCTCACCAGGCAAATAAAAATGCAAGGCATAAATGGTATGTGTTTTTGTTCTTTAATCACTAGAACTTCATCAGATCACATTACTTGCATCACAGTGCAATTTAAAAAGTGTGCACTAAAATCACATTAGAAAACAACAAATCAAAACTGATAATAAACTAATAAAATAATTATATACACTATGTTTTTATCATGTTTAAATAAACATTTTATATCAAAGCAGTTTATCTGCATTTAATAAAATCTGCCACTTAGTTTTTTTGAAATCAAGCATCCTGACTATGCCCCCCCATAATCTTCACAATACAATGTGTCAAACAAGTAGAATGTAAATTTCTTAAAGAGGTAACATTCAAAACTATCCCTGGGATTTAATAAAATCCATGTAGGCATAGTGTAGAGCCTACGCAGAATGTTACCATGTCTTTGTACACATTTCCCCCTTGGCAGCGAGCCATACATATTAATGATGGCATGTTGCAGAGGGAGAGCTGAGGAACATGGTCATTTAATCAGTGCAGCGAGTGGTGTAGTGATAATCATGTCAGCAGAGGAGTAAGAGGCTCCCTGCTCTGTGGTAGTGTTTTATTATTATTTAATTTTTTTCTTTTAAAAAAAGCATGTTTGCGCAGCATGGCATGGAATGGAGCAATGCTAAGTGGCACCCGCAGATAAGACAGCAGACTCTTGCTAGACAACTAAAAATAAAAACCGGATGCCATTAATTATTTATTTAAATGTGATGTTTAAGCGTATCTAAGTGTGTTTGTGTGGTGCAGTGCGGAGCTCAGTACTGCTTCTATGTAGTTAAGTGGTATATGTGAAGGTATAGCAGATTTCTTAATATCTACATAGCTAAATGGGTAGAGTAACAGCTTCATGTGCAGTAGTCCAGGATTTGAATACATGGAAGGGAAATTAGTAGTTCATTTTAATATACAAATTTTGCAGATTAATTTAATATATGGCTCCACTGCACTCTGCTAAGCTCTGCTGAG
Organism: Protopterus annectens; assembly: GCF_019279795.1. NCBI lineage: Eukaryota > Metazoa > Chordata > Ceratodontiformes > Protopteridae > Protopterus > Protopterus annectens. The sequence continues at coordinate 237,008,916 of NC_056729.1, read as the reverse complement.
ACCGGCTAAGACCTGCTAAATGGTTGTTAATGTTTATGTGCTGCTCAGCTCTGCTTGGCTGGTATTGGTGCTGCTAAGCAATGCTAAGACTATGGTTCTATGAGTTTTCACACTTCTCACCTCAGATGCGCTAGTTTGGGCAATGCTAAGTGATGTGGTGCTTTTATGAATGTTGCCCAATGACATGTAAAGGAAGCAAAACAGCCTATATTAAGCCCATCAAGTGGGAGCACAGCAGAATCCATTGGAGGTCTTCCTCTGACTGGTGCTATGGCTGGTGTTGGTAAAGGTTCGTGCTTTCAGGAACAGCATTGGGGCATTCTGCAGTCCAGGGTCATGGTTGGACTGTTAGTTATAAACCATGAAGAGTGGCTGCTGCAGAGAGGTTTCCAGGGCTCAGATTGTAAGGGGGAGGCCTGGGACTGGCTGGCCAGAGAACTCACCAGTGTTACTGGTATCCCCCGCACAGGTAAGCAGTGTCGTCACCACCATGATGACCTGAAATGATGAAAGAGGAAACTCTTGGACACCTGGGTCCAAGAAGGTCAGGCAGGGAATGCCCCACAAGTATGTAAGTAATTTTACTTCTGTTTCACCAATATTTAATCTGAATGTCTGCAAACCTGGTATGCATAATGGTGTTTTTTTCTCCCAACACTGCAGAAGAAAGGGCTGGCAAGGTTGAGTCGGACACCAGGTGCCTGGCTAGGTTGCACCATGAGTGTGGTGAATACGGATGTATTATGCTACCTGTAATGAAATAAGCAAGAAAGGATAAAGCATTAACTGCATGAAAGTATATACAATAATGTTTGTAGTGCAATAAATGTGGAATTAGCGCTGTATTGCAAGAAATGAATAATGCCAACTGTTGTGCAATAAACACATGAAACAATACCAGTAACTGCATTAAAGTATATACAATAAAGTCTGAAGTGCAATAATCATGGAATTAGAGGTGTATTGCAAGAAATAAGCAATGCCAACCATTCTGCAATAAAACATGAAACAATACCAATACCGCCAATGAAAATGGTGTTCATCAGGATTGTGTTGTTATAACCACTGCAGTAGAGATGTATGCTTTCAGGCTGTAAAGTAAGTTGCAGCAGTCAAGTATAACACTGCATTATTTGTAGAATGCAAATATAATGGCTGCCAATTATTTTGTTTAACTCATATAGTACCGTTCAAGGCTGTCTATAGGCCAGTATCATTCACATAATGGTCTGTCGTCCAAAAACATCAGGTAATCAAGGTATATTGGTGAGGTAGCCCACTCCAAGAACTGATGTTGTTTGTTGACTTCAACCCACTAACAATAAATTGTGTACACCAGCATTGTTTAAACTAATATATATATATATATATATATATATATATATATATATATATATATATATATATATATATATATATATATATATATATATATCACACCTACTATGTACGTTATGCTTGTATTTCATGCATGTGTGATCTACTGTCATTGGAGTCTAGTAAAAGACTATAGTAGTGCTGCCAGGTCATACTATGGTCCCAGGTAAGCTCTAGGCAAATATCACTCAATAAGTAATTAACAGTGACTCAGTAGCTCGGTTTGTTAAATGCTCTGTATATACTACATTTTGCCTCACCTAGACCAGGGTTGTTATCCAGTGTTATGTAATACTACATATTACAGTAGCAGTCACGTAATGCTTCCATATTTTTTCTCCACAGGAACTACAGGTAAATGAGTGAGGTAGCTCATATTATGGGTAGATAATTGTGTGTTTAGATTTCCCAGACTGTTAAAATCATGAGCAAGAATCTAAGAAATCAACAATGTGCAGTCAGAAATAACATGTGTAATCCTGGCATGGCTGTATGCCTGGAGTGTCTGCTAAAATTTTTTGCAGTCAATTAATATATACCATGCAGATATCCTCTGCAGTCACTGCTATTGGGTTCTATTACCATGCCTGCCAATGAAGGCATGACTGCTACTTAGTGTCTGTACTGTACACATACATGTCTCTCAAGTGTCACAATTTCATATTATGTAATTAATAGTGTGTAATCCACCTGTTACAGGAATACCATGCCAATGAGTACCTAGATGGCAAAGTATCACCATTTCAGCCCACAGAACACCTTGGTAGTTATACAAGTCCACCTGATGTGCAAGTGTTCTGTGTAGTTGTGTACCCGCAGTTGTTATCATTTAGCCCACAATGTCCCATGCATTTAGCTTGAGAGGTATGTATGTGCTACATCAACTACAGGTGACTTGTACTTACTGTACACATAAAGAAAATACAGATCTGTAGAGTAGATAGTAGTACTGTTGTCAAGGAAGTAAGCAGCAATGTTATTAATGGGCTGATTGTCTCTCTCTCCCACTCCTTATCTTCATTTATTTATTACTGTTAATCATTGGTTATGGTTTACTATTAACATATGTTGTTACATTAACTGTTTTTTTGGGAATGTGTATTATTATTATTATTACTGTTATGTATTGTAATGGATGCATATTAACATATCTTGTTAAATTACCTATTTTTTGGCCTTGTGGTGGTAATGTTACTGGCATGCAGTTATACTGACTGTTCTGTTATTTATTGTTGTGTTTTACATAATATGCATTGATATGCAATTGCATTATTTCCAGTGTTCTGCCATGTTATTATTACTAACAAGATTTTTAAATAACTAACCTATATGTATTGCTATACCTCCATTACCACAGCATGTCAGGGTAGACCAGTTCCTGGTGATCTGCCTACCTTGCTTCAACTGGCCATGGCACCAGATTCTAGCATATCTGAGACCCAGGATGGTGGTGTACCATCCACTTCCCCACCTGTAGCATCGGGTGGAACCACCTAAGGGGATGGGGTTCAGCCTCCCCCTGAGAGTAGTGGCAGAGGGGCTTCAGTCATCCAGGATCAACTGCTGTTCATGGTGTGCAGGATTGTTCACTGGAGCTTTAAATGCCACCTGCGCCAGATTGAGAGCACACTGGCTGACCTGGTGGGGCAGGCTTGCCCTGGTGCCCAGTCTCTAGCACAGCCAACCTTGGAGCACTGAAAGAGCAGTGTCAACTGTCCCATGGGTGGGGATGTGAGTAATTCTGCTACCATCTGGAGGCACATGTGACTTGTATTCCACAACAGCTTCCCCATCCAAGGTGTTTAGCCCCCTCATGTGTCACACACCATCCCTGTCTGCTGTCTTATCTGTCTACAAATGCATCCTCTCCTACCCAACTTACCTCTCCACACATACCTATCCCTTCCCCTACATTCCACACTCACCTTAAAAAAAAATGGGCACCTACCCCCCCCTCAAAAAAAAAATATCATCCCATACATAGCTTCCATGTTGCACACATGTCCACTGGACACCAATAATCTTGTCTAATTGGCTTGACAATACAGTTATGTTGTCCTTACCCCTGTCTCTGGAGTTTGAGAGTCCAAATTCATTTACAAAATCTGTCAAAATGCACAGCTGTTGCTGTAAAAAATATGGATAGCTATAGTTTTTTCCTAAACCCTTCCTGCACATCCCTAACTGCTTTCAACTATGTTTTTCTCCCTGTTTTACCCCATTTCACCACTTTCCTATCACCACCTTTTTGTTTTCTTTATAGTTTTTAGCACAGATTTGCATGGAGCTTAGAGAAGTAGTGTGCTGCACTGCTTCGATTAGCTAAGCTTAAATGAGCTTTAGTGATTAAATATGATTATGACATTGTTATGTACAAAAGAAACACCTCTGCCAAGTTTTTGACCCAGACCCCTCTCATCTACAGCACACTGCATTAACCCACTACTCCAGGGAAATCTGACTTAAAACAGGTGTTTCCAGCAAAACATTGATTGCCACTTACAGTCATTAGGCATGTAACTGAAATAAAAACTAATGGGAAAAATGTGAATGTACCTTGAACTCTGGTGCAATAATACACCAGTAGACAGTCAGAGACATAATGGATGTAAGTGAAGTCTGTGATAGCTGGTACATGTGCCCTTTTATCAACAACTTCTGGAAAGACACCTGCTAAGATAGCAATAGCAAAGTACATGTACAATTGGGACCCTGGTGCAGACATACAGCCATATAAAGCCATACACATACTGATAGATGTAGAAATGTTTGTCAAAGCCTGGATATGTGCACATATATCTTGCAAATATACATGGTGTTGCACTGATTCAGTGGCAGAATCCATTAAACACCTTGCATGCAGTACATTTTGCCACACACAGTCCTGGGTTCAAATCCAGTTTTGTATTGCAGTTCAATTACATTATTGTGAAGACAGCAAGTAATGACTGATTTGTGCAATCCTAATCCATACAGGTTACTACTAGTTAATTAACTGCTATGAAGTTTTGCAAGTTAGAGGCCTGCATGTAGGGACACACTGCACATATCTGTATAGCCTAACTATATGTTGCCTTCTACTCTGTTATTGGCACTGTTGCATAACAGACGTACCTTAATCACATGCCATGATCAAAATGTACAGGGTGTCCTTATCCTGTTTCTGCATAATGATAAGGCTGATAAAGGTGCCACAGTTACACATACAGCTTGCTTTCCTCAAAAGTATCCATGGTCCACCCTACATGGGTTAGGCTGCAGAAGCAGCTGCAGCTTGTAGCATACACAGCTGTATGTAAAGGTAGCTGCTACAGACCTACCATACCTCCCAGCCCCCTAAAACCAGGAATCTGGACACAGCCATATGTAATGGGGGCTAAGGCCCACAGATAGGGACATTTGTAATGGTTTGTCTCTACAAAGATTGCAGGTTGATAGACTAACAGCTATTGCATTAGCATGCATTTTCTAATGGGCATGAAGTCTGACACTCAAGTGTGTCTCTTACCTTACTAACCTCAAATCACAGTGTTTGCCAGTGAACTGCCAGATGTCAAATTGCCATATCACAATGTCATGGGACATTGACCACACATATGAGGTGAAATTGTGGACATACTCCATAAATCTCTACAGTTGTCAGTTATGGTACCTACCCTCTGTGATGCTGTACCCTCCATACATCAGTAATGTCCATCTTAACAACTAAGAAAGGGGCCCAGCTCTACATAAAGGCCTTATATATTGCACTGTGGTGGCATGTCATTAGCAAATAATAGTGTAATTCAGCTGTTTTGGCTGCAATCAGCAATTCTAAGCCACAGATTCATGTAGAGGCAATTATCTGCTAACGAGCAGTACCTTAAAAAGACAAGCAGCCGCTTATGGGGAACAGGTCTGTATGAGACCTAATTCTTACAGAGAGCGTATTTCTAAAAGACTGCCAGAAGCAAAGGTCAAAAAAGGAGTATTGCACTCCACCAGGTATGTAATACATTTCTCCATATAACAGGATGTATATGGGGGGGTGGAGGTATGGGAAATAGAAATTACAACAGTACACCTGTCTTAGATCTATGGTGATGACATGTCAGTTACACTCTGCTGTCCTACACCTACAGGCATCCCTCTCACTTGTCTCTGATTTTCAATCACATCTCAGCTCTGTCCCTGTCAATCCCTCCTATATCAGTTGGCTGTTGTAGGAAAGCTAGTGGATTACACATAATACATACATGACAATGAGTTAGGGTGTACACTCCTGTAACATCAAATGATGTACTGTAATTCACCTCCCTCATTCAGTCACTGTCTCACATATATAGTTCTAACATTTTAAAAGTGTCCCTGAATGTCCCTGATATACTCTGGCTAAGGCCCCGTTTCTGTTGACATATGTCCCATTTTGGTTGACAGCTATGCCTAACATACCTGTCAACCCATTACAGCATGAAAGCCATAATCTATGGGGGGACCAAGGTCCAAACACAGTGACAGAGTTTAAATATTTGTCAGAGATCCACAAGTTTGTGTGAAACTGACCAAAACTATGAGGTAAATATCATGAAACTCTGCAAACATCTGTATAGTTGAGAGGTATGATGCCTACAAGGAACATATACTACAGTAGGTTTGCATAGTTTTCTGTCACTGTGGCACACTGGTGATGCTAAACTGTACCCATATAGTTGTAATAGTGCACTGTTAATTGTCTGGCAGTGGCCATATGACATATCAGTGGGAGTTTGCCTGTAGGGGCACACCTCAGTAGACCTGCAGTGCTGAGTGTTGAAACATACAGCAGAATCTGTCATGACACACAGGCACATACCTCAGTATTGTTACTATCTTGCCGGTATCCACACATGTAGAGTGTTGCCAGACTCTAGGGTATGACATGCGAGGGAGCAGTGGATAGTGCAGGCCATTATGGTTGTGCTAGATCTGTACATAGTGGACGCCCATGTATCTGGTCCTGTAATGTGTTCCCCTTTTGTTGCTGTTCAGGAACCATGTACCACAGGAGACACACCCTCTTCACAGATGCAGAAAATTACATAATAGTGGATGGGCTGAGACAGCACCATCAGATCTTGTTGTCTAGGGGAGGCATAATCAGGAGCAGTGGGCAGACCTTGTGTAGGATGTCAGTCAGATTGGCCACCAGGACAGGACCTATGAGCAGGTCCAACACCAGACCACAGACATGCTAAATGCTGCATGACGAAGGGCAGTTGTGTTGCCAGGGATTGTGCCACTACCAGTGGGGGGCCTTTGACAGAACAACCACTCTCAGCTACAAAGGAGCTCCTGGCAAACCTAGGAAAACATGACAGCTCCCAGGCATCCATCACACCATACATTGTAGAGGTGGGTGCCACAGTGTCCACAGCAGAGGAGCATCCAGGTAAGAGTACTCTGTTCACCAGTGTAATACTATATCAGTCATTTTGGCAAGATGTACATAGCTGTATATGGGTGTTAGGTCTGTCTGTATTGGGAGGTGTTATGGTTTATGCTCATTTGTGCACATGTATTCAGAATGCCAACAATACACCCAGTATCACAGTAGCTACTGTACATTTGGATATATGCACATATTGCCTTGTAATGATTGGTGGTGCTGACAACACCTCTCCCTCACCTTTTCCTAGGTCTGTCAGGTGTGGCCCAAGTCCATGGTGCTGTACCTGGTAAGTGTGATACTGTTTTTTATGGATCATATATACTCTATGAAAATTAAGAGCTGCCATATTGCCCTATGTACAAATGTTGTGTTAAGTCAGTGTAGAATATTTGTATGTTCCATTCTGGGACAGTTAACTACGGTTCATAGACTTGTTAGTCACAGGTGTGTATTTGCAAGACCATCTACACATCTGCACCTGTAGTTATGAGCAGCTTCACAGCATGGTATACATGAGGCAGTTACTCCAAGATGCCTGTTCAAACACAAAAGGGAGATGCTACATACCTGAGGCAGTGACACTAGTACTGGAATATCATTCTCAAGAAAGGTGTACTGGGTTTTTTGTGTAGTTGTGTCATGTATGGTGTCATATTGCATACCTTACAGGCAGATTGTACAGGCAAGTTTAACTGGATGTGGTTGAAGCGCATGTTATAAAGGGCTTGACTTGTCTGTGTATGTTGGTGTGAGGTTGTCTGTTGTGCATGGGTGTGGAGATGAGAAGATGTCAGACTGGTAATGCAGCTGTGGATTTTCATTTGTATGAGCCTGTGTGGATTACCATACATAAAAGTGCAGGTAGTAATGTACTGCTTGGTTTTCACAAGGGGCTGGTGGGGGGTTGGAGTCTGTCCCCCCTCAAAACCTGATGTCAGTCTCTCATCGGACTCTGATGATGATGGTGGCAATAGTAAAACACTGGTGGGGTTGTCGGGGGCTGAATCTCAGAGGTTGACATACATCTTCTGCCCCATTCTCACTGCACACAGTCAGCATGCTTATGCATACCCAGTTTCCAGAGGCCACAGATATTAGACAGTCAGAGGGTGATGACATTGAACAGGACAGTGTGGTAACTATGGCATCAGTGAATGTAGACACTGGCCATAGCCAGAGACTGGCAAGGTCCCACACAGGCAGATTGATTGGGATGCTCATAGGAGGACTGCTGTCCATCCACCACCTGTAGCAGGTGTCACATTACGGATCACTTGGTGCATGTTTTGGGCCATTATGGAGGCACAGACATGTTCTCAATGCAGACCAGATGGATGCTTAGGGTTATCGATTCTGACCTCTGTGACTACCTCCACTGCACTGGGGACACCCTGGATCAGTTCACAGATGCAGTGGACAGACAGTGGGCTGAAATAGTGTCTGTCCTTGACTGCACATTGTCTGTGCTGGAATATCTGGTTGGGGTTGAGCATCAGACATGTGGACGTAGGTCAGCAACACCATCTGATGAGGGTCCACGTGGACATGCACGGTCATGCTCCCCTAGTGGCAGTACCTCCAGTGCTACAGGCGGAAATGTGCAATCGACACCACAATGTGGCAGGTCATGGGCACGTGGTCCTTGGTGGTCCGATGGGGGACACAACACCAGCATTTTGCAGTCACCATCAAGTACTAGCACCGCATTTGACCTTGAGCATGGTGGTGCCAGTGCTATTCCTGGCAGAGCCAGTTTCCGTGTTCATGGCTAGAGATGGTGAACTGTACACTCTACCATGTACAGTCTTCAGCTGTCCAACATACACATGAGTAGGGCTAGCACTGGGCTTAACTGTGTACATGCACACACTTAAACACCACTGTCACATGCAGGTCATCTATACACACACACACGGCACCTCTCCATAGCCCATCTAACCCACAGCCCTCCTGACTCACACACATGCTGTCAACTGTTTGGCACAGCCTAGGCTTGTGCATGTGATGATACCAATGCTACATCCCTGCCATCCTTGCCATCGATGCAGGGAAATGCTACTATGTGTCTGATGCACAGGTTGTCTTTATCACTTGACATGTACTTGTGTAGTGCATTATTTTTTTACCATGCCACTTGTTGTGGGCCACAACAGGTACTGTATGCTAGCATGTGTCATGACTACACATCACACCTTGTGTATAACTGTTGCATGATGTTGGACTAGTGGCATTGTTACAGCATTACAGCTGTGTCACAACCTGTGTATGTTTGTCTTCCAGGAGTCTGATGGGATACATTATGGACACATGAGCACAATACAGAGGCAATGGATGGCATGGCAGCACAGCAAGAATATGATGTCAGCAAGGTACAGCAGTATATGTGCATGGCATCCCTAGATGCATATGTGTAGAAGCGTCTATCAGGGACAATGGGGGCAGTCAGTGTATTCATGCAGTCATACTTTGTGATAAGGTCTGCTACCCTTGCTACATGTCGCCTGGGTTATCTGAACTTACAAATCTAGAAGGTGCGGTGATGGATTTGACATGTCTACAAATATCCTGTGTCGGGGTCAGACAGGTGGCAGACAGTTATGATTATGTATAGGATGGCAATTTAGGGCCAATATCTAGTTACAGGGCCAAAAAGTACATAACAATTGCACAGGGATGGTGCATAAGGGCATGTCTGTAGCACTGCACAGGGATATATTTACAAACACACACAGAGTTGGCTGCTGTGAGATTAAAACCCCTACCTATCTATTATTATGTACTATAGCTAACAGTATTTATCACGTGCCAGAAGTTCGTCTGATATTAAACTGTCAGCTAGCAGTTTATGCTGGATGACATCAGCAGGCCTTGTAGAGGACGGAAATGAAGAGGCCAGCAGCTAGTCACAGGGCCATAAAACGCATAACCATTGAACAGAAATAGCCCACATGGGCTTGTACGTAGTGCTGCATAAGGATATATTTGCGCGCGCGCGCACACACACACACACACACACACACACACACACACACACAGTTGACTGCTGTGACATTAAAACCCCTATCTATATACTATTACACACTATAGCTTACAGTACTTATCACATGCGCTATCAAATTTATCTGATGTTAGAGTGTCAGCCAGCTCTCTTAAGGTGGATGACATCAGCAGGCCAATGGAGGGCAATGTAGAGGCCATCAGCTAGTCACCATAAAATGCATAACCACTGCACAGAGATAGCCCAAACAGGGTTGTCTGTAGTGCTGCATGGGGATATGTTTGCACATATTCACAGAGAGTTATAGCTTGCATTACTTATTACATGCACCATGGGTTACATCTGTTGTATATGTGATTGCAGGCACAGTACTTGTGGAGTACGCAAACTTGCCTTGTGTTAGACATCATGCCTGCAGAGTGATAGTGCTTGGTACAGTTATTGTGTCTAGAGTCCTAGAAGTGGGATACCTGTCACTATCCTTATGTGTGTACAGTTAGCAGTATCACCATATGTGGCTGGTTGCAGTTAGATAGGCAAACATGTGGCCAGGAACAATATGGGCTGTCCAAGGCATGTGCACCATTGTACAGTACAACTCCTGCTCACCTGTGTCTGTCTACAAGGGGATATTCCACAGGCACAGGGGTCTGTGGGTGAATAGATTATGTACTGCTGCGGCATTGGTTTGGTTCCTTTGGGCAACTGTTTTGATCTGAGAGTGCAGATAACCACAGCATTCTGAGGGTATGTGGGGAAATCCATACATCTCCCCCACACACACATACACCCACACACACACACACACACACACACACACACACACACACACACACACACACACACATATATATATATATATATATATATATATATATATATATATATATATATGTGTGTGTGTGTGTGTGTGTGTGTGTATATATATATATATATATATATATATATATATATATATATTTATATATATAAATGTGTATACATAAATGTGTGTGTGTGTGTATATATATATATATATATATATATATATATATATATATATATATATATAACAGGGATGTCTCTATAAATGTTGCTGTGTGTGTATATACAGATGTAATTCCACATAGCAGATCTTTGTGAGGAAGAGGCAACAGAATTGCACTAAAGTTAGCTAAGTGTAGGAGCATGCCAGTGTGACTGTCAGTACTTACAAGGTGACTCCCAGCCAGAGCTACCTGCGCTCCAGGCCAGGATTTTGTGTGCTACTGACATTGGCAGCTGCACCTGCTTCCAATACAATAATGTAATTGACAGGATCCAAACCTGAGCGGGGAAACACCAGCACGTCTACAGCACTTCCCTGACATTGTCAATGGCATTCCCCTGCTGTGTGTTGCAATTAGTATGTGACTGGGGTACATAATGTAACACCACATACAGGATGACAGTCTGCATACCTCTCACTGTATAAGTTTTTTAAATAAGGTCCAACATTTCACCCCATATACCGGTCTGTTCCTCATATATTTGTGGTGTTCCCATAAAATGTTGTATAATGCAGTCAGTGAACAGTACTAACTACAAACATTTGACTGTTCAACTTTATATCCTTCAGATATTCTGATGTGATGCAACCCGCTTTTATACTAGCCACCTTCTAGGTTAATCGGAGCATCTGAATGTCTGTCTCTACTTTTGGCCCTTTGTCCCCCCATTCTCTCTTGCTTTGTCCAGCTTTCATGCACTAACAGATTGAGGGATATGACAGTCTGTGGGACCACTTCCATAGAACTACCTCACATGCAAAAGATGTGGATACTGCCAGCTTCAAACCATCAACACCATCACCCATGCTAATGTCCCTAGCCTACTGAACCACACAGGCTGCCAGACAGGGATGTGTCATTCATCACACAATCAACAGCATACAGACATACATTTTCACCCCCACATTACATGAGACATAGAACTTGTGGCCAGGTTCTATGTCACAGACCTGTAATTGGCTGGTCTCCTGATATATCATTGCAGATTTACTGTTACAGCAGTTGCATGGGTACACTGATGTGATGGGGGTGGGGGATGACCAGCCCATGCTGTGCTGGCATAGACTGCTGAGCGACTGTCGTGTGAACCTATTGTTTGCCATCCCTGTCGAGTAATGCAGTGGATTTTTCAGCCATATGGTCTAGTGCATATTATGGAGCACATACAATTGGACAGAGTACTTGTTGTCACAAGTGGCTGTTAGATCTCTCCAGGTAGCCCAGTCACCCACTATATTTAATTACATGCATGCGACAGGTCCATACATATGTTATCATATACTAGTACCCCTTGCAAGCGGTGAATAGGTGAGTGACTTACCTTGAGAATGTAGCATTTGCAAGACCTGTAGTTCAGAGGTGACTCTGTCTGATGCACATAGTGCACAGTACACAGCCAGTACATGGTTAGGTACAGGTTGTGTGGGCTGGCTGGCATTATTTTTACTAATATGTCTGCGAGTCAGAGTAAGGTATCAGTCCCTGGGCCATAGGGTGTCAGTGCATGTACTATGCATTGTCTCTTGGCCAAGTCCAGGGCATGCTGGGCATGCCTACATCTGCCAACAGGGACAACCTTAGGGGGCTTCTCCTTCTATTCCCCCTGTATGTGTGGCTATGGTGACCTAGGCACTGATGGAAGGCTGTGTATCCCTTCTGTTTACTGATCCTGCTGCAGCTGTTTCAGCAGAAACACATTGTGTAGGACAGTACACACAATGAACATCTGGACACATGTGGCTGGAGAATACTGCAGGCCTTCACCAGATATATCGAGATACTGGAACCATGACTTCAGCAGCCCAAACACATGCTCTATGATGTTCCTAGTGTGTGCATGTGCCTCATTATGGCATTCTTCTGTGGGTGTGGGTGCATTTCTGATGGGTGTCATCATCCACGGTTCCAGTGCATAGCTAGCCTCCCCCACTATGTGGCTGTGTTGGATGTCTCCCCTAGCAAACATCTGGTAAAGCTGTGATACATGCCAGACATGGGAGTTGTGATAACTGCCAGGGCTGCCAGTGCACACATTCATGATAATGCCATGGGCACTGCACACAACCTGGCAGTTGATGGAGTGATACCCCTTGTGGTTGATGTAGATTCTACACTCCTCACTGAGTGGTGCCTTGATGTGCACATGAGTGCAATCTATGACACCCAGTACCTCAGGGTAGTGTGCTACATGGCAGATATGTTGCATACTGCTGGCCCTCGCCTCAGGGGTGAGGGGAAAATAAATGTGCTCACTGGCTTTTGGTAGCATGGCATCCAGGAACTGGTGAAGTACCCTGGATGATGATGCCTGTGAGACTCCCATCATGTCCCCAGTTGGTATTTGAAAACTATCTGTAACTAGTATCCTAAGAGTTACACATACCTTTGTTTCTACTGAGATGATTTCCCCTCTGTTGGCTCTGGGTCTGAGTAGAGGTCAGCAGAGCTCATTGAGTTCTTGTGGTATGTCCCTGTCCAACCTGGAGCGCTCCACAATCTCCAGCTCATGAACCTCCTGGATGGTTACCTTGGGACTGAACACTCTTCTCCTTCTCAGTCTAGGCCTATGGTCAGCAGCAGCAACAGCACTGACCTCAGCATCTAGCACATACATATGTAGTAGATCTGCAGCAGCCCCTAGCATTCCTTCAGTTAAAACTCCCAAGTATGTACTCCACTGGTGCAGAGTATGGGGGTGAAATCAGATTGTAGAGTGTATGCAACCTTTATAATGCACTGTTGTAGGTGCAGCCTTTGTGACTGGCTACCTATGATGCATTCTACCTGCCAAGTACATCATTAAGGACTGTTAATGGCCCTAGTTTAGGTAAAACAGGGTTCATCAGTAATTAAGATATCATTGCCTTTCTCAGACAATTTTTTTTTGGAAGCCTTCCTTGCTCAGCATTGTGGCACACTGCGCAAACACATGCTGCAAAGGTAAACAGTGCTCAGCACTCAGTGTACACACCCCCATGAAAGGTTATACTCAGCAAGGTGGTGCACCACAGAAATGTGCTCAGACATGATGAAGCACATGCCTTGAAGGTAAACAAAGCTTAGCAGTCACTGTACAAGCCCCTCTGCTCAGCAGAGTGCTGTGCCAAGCAAACAGGTGCCGCTGGGCTCCAATGAGCTTACAATCTTCAGAGACACCCCTGTTTGATGTCAGCTACCTCTTCTGTGGACACCAACACAGTTCTGTGCCAACCTGGATGGCATATGTGGACACAGATACCCATTTGTGCTATTCACTAACCCCAGCTCATTTGCATAGGGATCCATGCACACAACCTGGAAACAACATGATTCCAGGCCCTGCCTCTTTAGCCACAGAATCATTCCATCATTGTAGATACTCCCTAGGGTCCTATAAAACATTTCTGTCACATACTAATAACTTTGTTTTTCTACACTTTTTTTTTCATCAAATCTTGTTTGCATACTGCAACACGTACCTGGATTACTAAAAACAAATAAAATTATTTTAAATTATTTTCCATACAGTTTTGGACACATGGTGAGTAGTTTTGGACGTATCTGTGTCTGCTATGCTACTTCTTGCCTATCTAACTGCACTTTTACAGCCCCAGTTGTCTGTTTTACCTCCTGTACACAAATTTTTCTGTGCATACTATGATCAACTGCCTATCTGCTTTCTGTATCACTCTACCTCCCTCATTTGCATACAATTCAACTGCTTATGAGGTGATTTACATACCACAGATACTTCCATGTTGTTGTGCTCATGTGCGATGCTCAGCTCTGTTTACTGGATTGCACACCTGCTTACTTTCATGTAAGCAGTGTGCCACTATACCTACATGGAAAAAAGTCTGTGTAGGCTTTATTAAATTCCCCCTAAGTCTAGCTAAAGTATTGTTTGAATCCTTGTTCCTAATTGCAAGGACATGTTCATAAATTCTCTTTGATAAAGTCTTGTTGGTTTTACCAACATAAAATGCCTCACAGGTCTCACATTGTTCTAAGTAAACAACATTTTTAGACTTGCAAATAAATTTAGCTCTATTAAAAATAGTCTTGTGAGAATTTTTAATAAAACAACTATGACTATTCAAAATATATCTGCATTGTTTACACGTTTGGTAGCTATAAGTACCATAAGGTTGAGTATTGGCTATAAGTTCCAGATGGTTAGATGAATTAAAAAATGAAGCCCAGTTACCAGATTTCTTACCTAAACTTAGGAACTGTCCTAACTATTAGATTTAAACCAAAATTGCCTTAAATAATTTTCCAATTGTCTTGTATAACTCGCTTAATAGACAACAGTTCTGTGGACATCAGCAAGGCAAAAGAGTGTTGAAATTGAACAGTATTGCCCATCAATTTCTTGGCATACATGTGACTTAAAATATGTTGAAACTTGTAAGTCATACAGTGAATAATATAAATTTTACTTAAAGTATCTGGCAGGTTACTTTGATCAACAAACAAAATTTCAAAAAACAAATCTCTTGCAAACAGACATCATCGACACTGATGAGCCTATTCAATCTAATATAATGTCCCCTAACTCCATTTTTTGGTGCTGTGTTTCCCCTTCATTGGCTGTATTTTATTTTTAATGTTTCTGTAAAGGACAAGTTCGCATTGCTGAAGTATGTTGGGCATATATCTGCATAGAAAGTATCTTCATCTGCATGTACTGTTCATATGTATTGATAACATCCTAAATTAATAACATATTTGCATCTTAACCAAAGTATGACTGATCATTCCAAACAGCTTTCCTATTATACCCTGGTCTGCAAACAGTAACATATTGTTCAATGATCGAGTCAGTGTGTTTGCATTCTCGCCATTCTACCTATCAGCTATGATTTTGTAGATTCATCACAGCAACTTGATTCCCCCTACACGAGTCTTATACTATGACATATTTTACATATTAGTTACAACAGAATGCACATGTACAGTATGTGTGACAATATGGATGTATCTCTTTACAAAACAGTGCATCATTCCCATAACCAGCATTTGTTTTACATGACAGCAGGAATTACATGTGCTCAACTATATTAATAGCTTTTTTATCAGTATAATGTGGTATGAATGGATGTAACAGGGAAAAGTATGACTGTCTGAATGCTTAACTATGATTTCTCTAACATAATATACATTTGTTTACATACATGTCAAAAACATACATCAGGGGCAGTATGTCCTTGTATATCTGCTAGATGCATATGCAGCTACACACAGTTACTATATGTAGGTAATAATGAAGAGCATTCCTAAATTTAGCTCATTCTTACACTTAACATGGTTTCCTTAATTTATCTGTTCTGTCAGTGAAAAACAACTTCAAATGATGCTAATGCAGTAGGAGATGTTCTCTTGCCTACCACACATATTTTGCCATGTGTTGCACTCACGAACAAGCCATTTCCTGATCATATTATCTTATATCCTATCTGTTATTTCCATTCTATTTTCTCATGTTTCAATATTATTATGTAGCATGATATGCTGTCAACACCCCTGCATATTGCTAATGTGTCACACACCCATTTCTGTCTTTCTATCTTTCTATATCTATCTGTGTATACACATAGATAGATAGATATAGATATAGCTCTCTGAAAAAAAATATAAACCTAAAAAAGTTGGCATGAAAAAAATTGGCATAAGGTACTCAGCAAAAATATCACTAATATTATTTGCATGCTCTAACACAAATCATAGCATCATGCAAATAAAAATAATGACTTTTTCATCTAAGTACTTGCAATTATGGTGTTCTATTAGTGTAGTATTGCTATAATGCTGAGGTTGTGGAATATGTATGTATGTGTGTGTGTGTGTGTGTGTGTGTGTGTGTGTGTGTGTGTGTGTGTGTGTGTGTGTGTGTGTGTGTGTGTGTGTGTATGTGAGTGAGTGTGTGTTTATGGATAGAGATGTTGTGTAGGGAGATGGAAATATTACTTTCAAAATTATTTTATTAACTCTTTTAGGTCAACTTTTTTATGTTTAGTTCTTTTTAAATAGACCAGTAGAATATATATATATATATATATATATATATATATATATATATATATATATATATATATATATAGTTTCATAGTTTCATAGTTTAGTACTAGGCTATCTGCCCTGGGGCATTTGTAAGCCTAGCCATAGTGATGTGGCTTTCGCCACCCCATAAAATGGTACAAGATGCACAGAATAGATTGAGAATACTATGCCTCTGTCTAGTAGTGACACAGTGAAGGTCCCCTTATATAATAGAATTAGTTTACTGTGCCCCTGTCTAGTAGTGACACAGATGTGACCTCTGAGGTAAACGTACGATCTCCCATCCACTCATCAATATTTCTCTTGAAGAGAGTCAGTGAGGGGCTCTGCCTAACATGAACTGGGATCTTGTTCCAGAGCATGGGAAGCCTCTGGGTTATGAATCTATCCCACCAGCATGTCCTATTCATACTTGTGCCGAGGTTTAAGTCTTTAGCTCTCGTGGTTCTGATGGATTTGGATTTTTTGAGGTGGAGCATGTCCATCAGTTCCTGATTGGACATGGCCTTGTACGTCAGGCAGAGATCACCTCTGAGCAGGCGGTATGCTACTGAATAGAGCTGGAGTTTCTTTAGTCTGGCAGAAAAAGACATATGTTGGAGACCCTTGATCCTCTTGGTAAGGTACTTTTGTGGTCTCTCCAGCTGTTGCAAATGCCGGGTGAGGTACATACCAAATGGGGCATTGTACTCAATCATGGGTCTGATGAGGGAGGAGTATAGGGGTACAATGACATCCTTGGATCTGGATGTGAATCCCTTCATGATAAGGTGTGCAAGGTAGAATGTTTTTCTAACCACTTTGGCAACGTGGGTGTCAAATGAGAGGTCACTGTCGACGTGGGTCCCTAGGTCTCTGATTACTTTTTCCATACTCACTGGGTTGCTGTCTATGTGATAATTTATGGGTACTTTGTTTTTCCCAAAGGGGATGACTATACATTTTTTGGCATTTAGTTTAAGGCCATGACTCCGGCACCAGTTGTCCGTTTCTGTGAGGCCTTTTTGTAGGATGTATGTGTCCGCTGGTGTATCGACTATGGCGCCTAGTTTGCAGTCATCTGCGAACTTTGTCAGCCACAACCCTCCCATGTTTGCTTTAACATCTGAGAAATAAATGCCGATCAAGAGGGGTCCCAGGACAGATCCCTGTGGGACACCACTTGTGACTGGCTTTGAGTCTGACATTGCTCCAGCAATTTTAACTTTATGGGTTCTGTCCTTTAGCCAGTTTGCAACTCATCTAGTGACATAAGGGTTTACATTTAAGCTGTTGAGCTTATCTATGATGCCTCAGTGGGGTATTGTGTCGAAGGCCTTAGTTAAGTCCAGGTAGGCTGTATGGACTGCTTTGCCCTCATCAATGGCTCTATGTTTTGAAAAAGTCAACCAGGTTCAAAAGGCAGTATCTGCCCTTTACAAAGCCGAACTGGGTGGGGTCAAGTGTCTGTAGGTCCCCAATGTCTCTGTTTATGAGTTCCATAATGATTCTTTCCATAGCTTTGCAGACCAGGCTGGTTAAGCTTATGGGGCAGTAGTTCCCAGGGTCTGTAGAGGTACCCCCTTTGTGGAGTGGGACCACTTTTGCTGTACGCCAGTGTTCAGGTACAGATCCTGTAGTAAGGCTAAGGTTAAATAGCATTTTTATATGCGGGTGTAGCTCCTCTTGGAGTTCACGTAGCATGCAACCCAGGATACCGTCAGGTCCCATTGATGCTGTGTTTTTAGCTTTGCTGAGGGCGGCTCTCACCTGGACATCTGAGATGACAGGGAGATTACATTCAGCTGGGATAAGTATTTCTTCTTGGGGGTGAGTGAGGGGAGAAATTTGCACTGAACCTGTCAGCCAGAATGTTGGCAATATCTGTGGGTTCAGTGTATTTTTTGTTGTTGTGAACTAACTCTGAGCATATCTGAGGGTTTCCGCCCAGGTTTCTAACATAGCCGAAGAAGGCTTTGTGGTTATCTTTAGTGTCCTTAGTGATTTTTTCTCTCAAAGTTGGCCTTGGATGTTTTTATGAGAGAACGTAGTTTTCTGCTAGTGTTGATCAGAGATGTCTTCCCTTTATGGGATTTTGCTCTGTCGTGCAGTAGCTTCCTTCTTTTGTTATACAATTTGTTAATGGCTGATGTCCACCAGACAGGATGCTTGCCTTTGGTGGAGAGGGACTTGGATTTATTTGGGATTGCATGATCCATGCATTCTTGGAGATGTCCATAGAAAGCATTTGTGAAGGATTCAGCATTTTGGGATGTGGTATCCACTGGCCCAGTGGGCTTAAAGGATACCATCTCAGTCTTAAGAAGAGTGAAGTCTGCTTTTGAGAAGTTTTTCACTGTGGTCTTTTGTGCTGGGGGTGGAGGTGGGATATGTATATCCAGGGTGATTAGTTTGTGGTCAGATCTCACTAGTGAGGGGTATACCTCCGGTGTGGAGCATTTTGTCCCCATGTTTGTGATGATCAGGTCTAGTATATTATCTCCCCTAGTGGGACAGGTGACTAGGTGTTCCAGTGCATTTGAATTTATGAATTCCAGGAACCTTTGGGCTAGGGTGTTAGGGCTAGAATAATGTACCCAATCTGTGTTAGGGTAGTTGAAGTCTCCCAGTATGATGGTATTTTGTGATACATTCATATCCTCCAATGTCTTCAGGAAGGCTGAGTGGGTTTCCTGAGATTGAGAGGGTGGACTGTAACATGCTACCAGTTGTATAGCAGTTTTGCCTATGGTTAGTTGCACCTGTATGGTCTCCGATGCTTCATGTGTTGCTACTAACCTGGAGGTGTGGGTGTCCTTGATGAATATGGACGCTCCCCCTCCCTTTGTGGTTCGGCCTGGGTTTTGGGGCCAAAAAGCATGATACGAGGTATAGCCTGGTAGTGCTGGGGTGCTCTCAGGAGCCTTGAACCAGGTTTCAGTTACTGCACAGACGTCGATGTTCTCCATACTGAGGAGTGCATCGAGTGCCTGCATCTTGAGATTTAGACTTCTGGCATTGAGCAGCATTACCCTTAGTTTTTTTCCATTTTTGCTTTCTATGGAGGTGGGTTTGTCTTTTGAGCCTTGTCTAAAAAAGGCACTATGGGGGTGGCAAGAGCCTTAGCCAATATCCGGAAGTCCAGTGGTGACAGGTGCAAGCCATCCCTTGCGAAGCAGCGTGGCTTGTCCAACATGTCATCCCAGGCAGACAGACATTGGATCCCCTTAGAATGACACCAGTACTTGAGCCAATTATTAAAGCTGATCGTCTTGTCTTTGTATTGTGGCATGATTCTTGGTGAGGGCAAGATGCTGCTCAGGGTCAGGGTCATACCAGCCTGGCTACATAATCAGAGAGCTCCTCTATGTCTCTTTTCATGTACTCCATGGAGGTACGTCTCAGGTCATTCATGCCAGCATGGACAATGATGGAGTCATATTTGTACTTGCTTTGGAGTGACCTGAGTGCGTGTGTTATGTGGCGGATCCTAGCTCCCGATAGGCAGCTCACAGTCACCCTCTCCTTGCTCAGCCTGGTAAGCGGGTGGATTTTTGGATGTCTGCTTTGGGAGCCTCTGTTGTTTTGGTAAGTTTTTTATTAGAGCCTCCGAGTATGTCTTTGTGTTTTTATGTGTTTGGTTTGCAGTTGTGGTAGGTCTATGTGGGACTGGGTTTGCTGTGTGTGTGGTTACCATCTCCTCCTGTCTGGTCATGCCAGCCCTGACTTGAGAGAGTTCAGCCTCCAGTTTGGCTATATAGTTGCATCTCTCACATGTATTTCTGTTTGTTGGGAGGAGGAGAGGGTTGTCTGTGTACATGAGACAATTGTAACATTGTCTCAAGATACCAAGATTAACCAGCTGAACTGGAGAGGACACCAGTACTCTACCACTTGACATGCTAGAACAGTATAAAGAAGTGCTGTATCTTTAAGGGAAGTGGATATTCACAGGGGTGGTAGGAGGATGTAGTGCTTTCTTAGTGTGAGAGTGCTTACTTAGTAGAGAAGTTTTGAGAACAAGTGCTAGGCTTATAATATAGCGAGTAGTCTGATTATACTAAGAGTAGAGCTTCCTTAAGGGAAAATTTGAAGAGCAGACTTGGCGGAGCCAGAAGAAGTTTAACCTTGTTTAACCGGCTGCACTATCGCACAGCAAAAGCCGTGCAAACACGGATTTTAAACAGGGAACTTCAAAAGAGCTAGAAATGGTCCAAAACAACCAATTACTACAGCTCTTGTGCTGAGGTCACTTCCTACAGGGACAGGTAGGCTGCTCAAGGCTCCCCACTCCCACTGGTGAGCAAAGAAACTTCCTTCTATCCAAGTAAGGTAATGGATAACACAGGAACTACACCACAGCCCAGAATACAGCAAAGCCTGTAAAGTGGTCTAAACTAGTCGAGGAGAGGCGGGAAAACAAGGATTTTTTTTTTATTTTTTTGTTTTTAGATAGAAACACACAGAAAATGCAGAAACAGTAATAAATCAGTTACACAGGCTAGCACACTTTAGTGGGCAGCCTCAACAGTTAAATTAAACAAACAAACAAACAAACTTTCGATCAAATTCGACGAAAATGTAACTTTAAGTGCAGATATTAAATAATGCAGCAAACAGCTAAAAAACAGTTTAAGCTTGTTTAGGGTAAGCTAGAGAAGGTATTTCAAGTAAAAAAACAGCAAAGATACTTATCCAGAAAGTAGTCACTTTTCTGAGTTCTCTGTAGCTAGGACCACTCTGCAGGACCACGAGGAGCTTGTCTGGAATAGTATCCCTATATGTGTATATATATATATATATATATATATATATATATATATATATATATATGTGTGTGTGTGTGTGTGTGTGTGTGTGTGTGTGTGTGTGTGTGTGTGTGTGCGTGTGTGTGTGTGTGTATTTATCAAGTCCATCTGGGTAATACCCATTTTCAGAGAAGGCCTGGAGAGAAAAGCTCCATTTGCTTACTTTGCATTATACTAAGTTCCAGTCAAACACAGAGTAGTTCCACTTCTATTTACATTTAGACACAAACAGAAGTTACATTTATATATTTTACAGTGGCAGAAGTTGCTAAACAGAAAGCACATTTGCAGCTTAGTAGTTTGTACAGGTACTAGTTAGGCATAACAAAAATTTGTCATTACAGTTAAGGAGGTTGAAAATACTATGTTTAAGAAGAACATTTGGAGAGTATCATACAGGGAACACAAAGTTTTAGCCTTGTGATGAGCATGTGCAGGACCATTGTTAGTTAAGATGTTGTTTAAGCAGTGGTTTAGAACTACTGAGTTTGTTGGAGAGTTTTATTTGTGTAGGGATACTATTCCAGAGTTTAGCCACTCATTGGGAGGAGAGAGAGTCTCCTGCAACATTATTTGACTTATTTGTAAGTAATAAGAATTTGTTACTAGAATGGAGGTCCTTTGCTAGACAGTAGGGTAGTAATAAGTTTGTAGTGCAATGCATTTTTTTGGATGATAAATGAGTCTGTGTGCTGTAGTTAGTTGTGAATATGTTGACAGTTGTGCGGTTCAAGCCAGTTTAATTGCTTTAAGTTAAGACAATGGTGGGTCCTGTGAGGGAGACTGGTGGCAAAGTTAGCTATTTTATTGTAGCAGGAGGCAAGTTTCTTTCATAAGTTCATAGGTTTATAGGTGTGTACTAGGCCAATGGCCTTGGAGCCTTTACAAGCGTAGCCCATAGAAGTGCCCTGGCATCATGCCGCCATTAGTTCCCAGTGCCCCTATGAAGAAGAGCCATTGCAGTGATCCTGGGGTGAACATTCTATTTCCCATCCACTCATCAAGATATCTCTTGGAGAGCCAGTGAGGTGTCCTGCTTGACATGTATAGGAAGTCTATTCCATAGCATGGGCAGTCTCTAGGTTATGAACCTGTCCCTCCAGCATGTTATGTTGATTGTGGTAATGAGGTTGAGGTCCCTGGAGCATGTGGTGTGGAGGGATTGGGATTTTTTTAGGTGTTACATTTCTAACAGGGCTGGGTCAGACATGGCTTTGTAAATCAGGCAGAGATCGCCTCTTAATAGACGAAATGAGACAGAGAAAAGCTGGAGATTTTTGAGTCTGTAGATGTAGGACATCTGTTTAAGGCCTAGGATCCTCTTTGTGAGGTACTTTTGTGGTCTTTCCAGCTGGTCCAATGATGGAAGAGTAGAGAGAGATGATGATCTCTTTCTTCCTGGATGCAAAACCCTTGGTAATGAGATGTGCCACATAGAAAGACTTTCTGACCACGGTGGCAATGTGGTGAGTATTGTTTATGTTTTTCTTACAGTTTCTGTAAAGAATCCATTGATCCTAGAAAGGGAGCCTTGTTTCTGGTGTATAGATGTAATGGTGTGCAGTATATGGTGCTCATACTTGAGACTGTCATCTATTATAACACCTAGAAGCTTACAGTGAGTTGCAGTTTCAATGACAGTATTATTTGCTGACTTAATGGTAAAAGATTGTATTTGATTTTGGCAATTTCTTGACATGAAAAGCATTAACTTAGTTTTCTGGGGTTGAGTATGAGGTTTGATTGACCCAGGTTCCTGCAAAGGAGAAAGACTTTTGGGTAATATCTTGAAGCTTATTTATTGTTGAGGCCACACATATTAATCTTGAATCATCTGCATACTGAACTAAGCTAGCATGGTGGGAGGAGGTATGGTGGTCATTAATAAATGTATTAAATAGGAGATGACCCTGGATGGAGCCCTAAGGAACAACTGCAGTAACTGGTTGAAAGGATGAGTAGGTTTGTTGCCATTTAATGGCTTGTCACCTTCCAGATATGTAACTAAGGATCCACAACAAGGAGTACTGTCAAAGTCCTATTGAGGAGAGTCAAACAAGTAGTTGCTGGTTCAAGACAGTATCAAATGTCGTTGACAAGTCTAAGTACATGGTGGACACAAGCAGACCATCATTTCTATGCATTTTATCATATTGGTAAAATGTAGTAGCGCAGTAGTTGCGCTGTGCTGGGGCCTAAAGCCATGTTGTGTTTCTGAAAGCAGGTTATGTGAGGTTAGGTATTGCATCAGGTGCATAAGGAAACATTTCTCTAATATTTTGGAGAGCAGAAGAGAATCGCTATTGGTCTGTAGCTATTAAACTCTGTAGATGTGCTGCCTTTGTGTAAGATGTATGATTTTTATCATAGTGATGGGATGTATCTTTCTACTGTAGACCTATTGATTAGTATGGACACAGGGAAGATTAAGATATCTGCAGCCATTTTTAGGTAGTGTAATGGTAGTTGAACTATAGCCACAGAAGTAGTTTTCAGTTTAAGGAGCAACATCCTTACAAGCGAGGTAGGTACTGGAGTAAAAGTGAAGAGCTGTGGGTGGTTTTGACTGGATAGGGGTAGAGTGAGGAGGGCAGATGTGTTACTGTCTAACAGAGGTAATATTGATTGTATAAAGTAGGAATTAAACTGTGTGGAGATAGAGTCTGTCATATTATCTATTTTTGGAGAGGGATTAGTGATCTTGCCATGGTGGAGTAGTTTATTTAGCGATGAACAAAATGTTTGGGTTGCTTATATGTTTGTCTTGTAGCTTAGTAGAGTGTGTTTGCTTACACTGTTTGATGTGGAGTTTTGCATTGCTGGAAGACATTTTGAGTTCTGTTTTTATACCAGTTTTCCTGGCTTTATCCCTTTTTATCAGGATTTTTTTTTGTTTTGTTTGTCAGCCATGATGCAGGGTTGGACTTTACATTTTTATTATGTACTGGTGCTAGACTATTTAATGTATCTAAGAATATGTTATTAAATTGTTCTACAGCACTGTCTAGTGGCTTTGTTTCAAGTAAATTTCAGTTATATTGTTTTAGTGTTTCATTGAAAATATATTTAATGAAATTGGTTGTACTTCATATTTGATTATAGATAATATGTTTATCTTGGTTTTCTTGAGTTTTAATAGCATATGTTGGTATGTGGTCACTCATGCTATCTGAGAGGCAACCTACTTTTGTCAGTTTGTGTGTTTTTTTTTGTAAAAACCCAATCTAATATTGAGTGTCTCCCTGCAATTTTATTGATTCTAGTAGGTGTATTTATTATCTGAAGTTGTACAAGTTTATGGATTCACTGAGGGTAGTGGAATTTATGATTTGACAATCTATATTTATCTTTCTCAGTATTATAATTTCATGGCTAATTTATTGGGCTATCCAATACAGGATGCTTTCAGCAGTATGAAAATTATTCTCTGGTATATTTATATATATATATATATATATATATATATATATATATATATATATATATATATATATTGCTGTTGAACATATAGTTTTTCTAGTGTTCATTTTTAGGAGTGTTATTAGTATTTCAGCATTATTAAATATGGGTATTTCCTGTGGAAGTAAGGTAATGGTTGAGGAATTTCTATAGACATTTGCTACACTACCTGCACACTGGTTTTGACTGTCAGGCTTGAGTATATTGTATCCTAGTGGGGTGGGGTAGATCTCATTATCCTTAATTTCTTTTTTTAACCCTGTTTCAGTAAATATGACTACATCAGAAGTGTATGTGGCAAGATAGGCAGGCAAGTCATGGATTTTATTGCATATAAATAGTTCTTATGTTTATCTTTAATAAGGTTGAGTTTGGATTCTGTTTTTTTTTTTTTTTTTTGCTGAGATGTATTAGGTGACTGATTTATTTTGGGGTTGGAAGCAATGATTTTATGAGGAGTGGAACCATGGTTAGTGTGAATATCCCCACTATTTATTTGAATTGATATTTTACAGAGGGAATAGTGTGGCCAGTTATATTTTGGTCATCACTTGATCATAAATTTGGATGCTTAGTTTTAAGATATTTATAGAAAAATATATATTATATGGTTGGTTTGTAGAGACAGGGTATTATGGAGAAAGACAGACTGGGTAGATGTTGATATTCTTTGTTTTTATTGGTTGAAGTCCTACGTATTTGAAGGAGGTGGATTTGATAATTGGTCATGAAGGCTAGTACAGTGAGGAGAAACAGTAAAAATATCTGACTTAGGGGTATCTTATTTAACTTGAGTATTATCTTTGTTTTAAATTAGGAAAACAAAATGCTACAAGGGTAGTAAGTTGGTTGTAGAAATGTAATTTGATAGTTATAAGAGGCAAGGATTAAGACAATTTGAGAGACTAAACTAGAGTGGGTGTTACTACTGCTAGTAATCGTACTGATTGGTTTCCTACTAGAGGGAACTGATGGTATTGGTTAGAGGAATAGGTGTGTGGTGCAATGGAAGTATATGTGTAGAATAAGAGTGTATGGCTGGGATTTGAAGGTAGGGTAGGTGAGCAGAGTGAGCCCAAGCGTTAGTGAGGTGAATGATGCAGTTTGAAAAGTTGTCAAGAGACAGAGAAAACAATCAGTGACTTAACGTTAGCAGCCACAGAGAGACAAGTAAAATGAACAATGCTGTTTAAAAGGCCTCCATGCTAGTAGATGAAGGTATTGATTGTGTTACTCTAGGAATCAGTTTTAGTAGGAGAGTTAGTCCAAAATCATTTTGACCTGACTAATGGTGACAACAGCAAAAAATTGCACCTGACTGCGGCTGACCTGACTGAACGAGTGAATAATGTAAGGAGGTCTCTATGGACTTTGAAATACAAAATCCAAAAGCCTAACTCAATGCCCACAGACTAGTCAAACAATGAATAAAAGTAAGCCAGAATACACTAGTTCAGCTCTGGAAAAATACTTGCTGAGAACTCAAAAGTGGTTACACAAGAAGAGAAATAGACTTAAGGAAGGGAGACAGTGGAGTGCTAAAAACAATGAATTGAGCACAGTTAAAGGAGAAAGCACCAATGGGACTACTTTGGTCTAGGAAAATAGAGCTATTATAGTGAAAAAAGTTCTTTGTATTAGGCTGCTATAATATTTATAATTTGCATACAAATATAGCCCAGAGACTGGTGTTCAAACTGCAGACTTTACTGTTATCTATATTCTTGCAGGGACACATCTATTGAAAAATAAAAAAAAAACACTAAGGAGACAGTTGAGTGCACTGAGTTGATATTGACTGTGCACAAAAACTAGCTCAAAGCTGAAATTGGTTTTGTAACTGTTTCAGGCAAGGAGAAATAAGAAAGGAAGGGGGAAGGCCAAGGGTGACTGACTTGAAGACATGCAGTTCAACCAAAGAAAGACAGGAGGATATAAACAATGGGAGTAACAAGTCTAGAAGAACTGAAGAAAAATATAAAAGAAAGAAATAGTTTGAGTAGTAGGAATAAATGTCAGTGCTTATTAGGAAGGCGGGACTAAAAGCTGACAAGCAGAATGTCAGTAATGGAGGGTTTACATACTATAAGGCTATCACTTACAAACTATGACACTAAAGCACTTGTCCTAAGACTAGTCACTATGCAGACTAAAATATGCACAGAAGACTGGATGTCTCTTACTTAAAGCACAAGGCCAGAGGTGGTGCACAGCTATACATATGGGTTCACTACATATGACCAAAAGTTAATTTGGCCGAAGCCCATTTCACTGAGACCATATTACCGAAAGTTCATTTCACCGAAAGCCCATATGACCGAAAACTCATTTGACCAAAAAACAGCAGGTATATGCCCAGTTCCCCACTGTAGCGCGACCCTGGAGTGAGAATATAAAGTTGGGGGGTGTGGGGGGGTGTAGCCCCCACATAATTGCAGTTTATGCACTATTATATACATGTGTATCCATTAAAAATACATTAAAACATATAACATCAGTAGAAACTTGTTGCAAAATGTGCCCCCCACACCCCCCAACTTAATATTCTTACTCCAGGATTGCGCTACAGTGGGGAACTGGGCATATACCTGCCAGTGCTGTTTTTCGGTCAAATGAGTTTTCGTTCATATGGGCTTCAGTCAAATGAACTTTCGGTCATATGTAGTGAATCCATATAGATATATACATACATATATATATATATATATATATATATATATATATATATATATATATATATATATATATTTTTTTTTTAATATATATTTTTATAATATATATATATATATATATATATATACATATACACACACAAACACACATAGTTTTATATATTCATGATTGTGGTTAAAATGAAGACACCCAAAATGTAGACACCAAAAGACTGGCTGTTCAAAATATATACAAAATCCTCAAAACCACCAGAAATAAACTGAAAAAAAACATCTACCTCTCTGATCATTTAGCACTAAATGTAGAATAAATTAAAACAAATAAACCCCTTAAACCATAACAGTACCATAGGACATACAGTGTCTGAATAATGGTAGTGTTATAGAAAGGGCGGTTCTAAGGTAAGGTGCAGTGTTAGGTTAGATTTAGTGGTAGGGGTAGAGTTACGATTAGAGTTTGCATTCATTAGTAAGCTGTGCTGGGAGACTAACTCTAAACCTACTCCTCTAACCTTAACTCTGACACTAATCTTAACCTTTACTCTGACTTCCCACTTACCTTAGAAAGACCCTTTCCATAGTGCAACCTTTACACAAGACAAGCTCATACACAGAACAATGCATTAAAAAATGTACATAACACAAATGCTATACCCTTACCTAACACGTACCTACCCCATACTCTAACCCCAACTCAGCAACACTTACACAAACACAGTTCAACTCCTTTAACCAACCCTTTTCCTATATCTACATTTTGAACTGTCAACATTTTGATACTGCAGTTCTGACTGTCAGCATTATAAACTGTCAACATTTTAACATTTTAAGCACAGACACAGACACAGACACACACACACACACACACACACACACACACACACACACACACACACACACACACACACACACACACACACACACACACACACACACACATTGTTTGACTGAGTTACACATCCTTTCAGATTATAGATCAATGTTTTATAAGCATTACTGTCAGTGCCTGACTCACCTTCCCTCTCTAATGCCCAGATAGTAAATCAATTTGGAGTGGAATAGAATATCATCTAGGGATTAACTGACTTATTTTCTCCATATACTGAATCTCAGTGAATGTGTGGTCTTCCTATAGCCGTAATTCAGAGATATTTGTAGCTGTTAGTAGTCTAACTACAGGGATCTTTCAGTGATTGGCTCAAAACATAATGGACATTTACTTGTCTTCTACCTCACAAATATCCAGTATGTTTCTACCTTTTGATTATGCATTAAATCACTACTGCAGTAACCTTAGTTATAATAGGATATATGGGTAATAATAAGATACCTCTAGGCAGGGTCAAGGCTCATTCTACCAGGGCTTTGGCTGCTTCGATGGCTTTTTTGAAAATAGTGGACTCTAGAGGATTTCTGGGGTCAGCTATTTGGTGCTCTCTATATTGTTTTAAAAAGCATTGTGATCTTCTCCACTTTCTTTTACAAAGCATTGTAGAGTATATTCTTTTTTTTCCAGGTGTAGAACTGGATTTGTGAGGATCATTATCCAAGAGATCCTTGACACTAAGCCTTCCTCGCCCAGTCTCTATAAGTTATGGTAATCTACCCATAATGCTAAGACTACTGAAGCAGTGATGTAATTATTTATTTTATTCTTTATTGACAGTTGTTTACTGAAAAAGTATCACTGGGTAATAATACCCAGTTTCAGTGGATGCCTGTGGAGAAAAGTACCAAAGAGTTAGATAGCATCAAATAAAACAGTAGTATAGTTGTAATTATAAAAACACATATACATAGAACTTGACAGTGGAACACATAGGCTACAATAACCTATGATGGAGACACCTGTGATATAATAATAAAATTAAAAGAAAATATAAAAATGGCAATTAACTATGACAATCAGTATATACAAAGTATTAGAAGTGTAGTCTATTATGCTAGGACATAATAAAGATGCAAGTTCACCTTAAGAATAGGGAGAGAGCAGGTGTTGAAAGGTACAGGTAGATAGTATGATGAGCAGTTAGTATGAATGTCAAGTATTTCTTGATGTAGATCATACAGGTGAGCTGCATGGACATTGCCATGAGTTAGTGAGAAAATCTTTGAGGGTGGACTTAAATACATGGAGGCTAGATATAGGTGAGATTGAATTTCAGTTAGAGTTCCATAGTTTGGCTATGTAGTCTGAGTACAGACTCTTTTCCATACTTTTTCAGTTTATACATATTTTGTCTTGAGAGCACACAGGGTGATCTGAGAAATCATGATGAAGTGCTCAGAGCATAGAAGGGGGTATATAGTGTTTATATACTATTTTATGGGTTAGAAGAAGTTGTGTATGGGCTAGTCAATGTCAGAGTTCTAAGCAGTTGACAGCAAGTAATGCAGAGCAATGATAGCGCTATGTGGCAGGTTAGCTGCAGTTCTGGTTGTCTTATTATAGCATTGCTCCAGTTATGCTGTAAGGGAGATCTGGATGTTAGTCAAAACAGGTCAGCCATAGAGAAGAGAATAAGCAGAGTACAATTGGGTAATATTACTATACATACGTCTCAGAATGCTCAGATTTTTACCTAATATTTTCGTCAGGTCCTCATAAAATTTGTGATGTTCTGGCAAATGACTGAGTATTATAGTCACTAAATAATGATATGCATTTGGGTTTCATATTTTATATCCTTCAGAAAGTGCACACTAATACAAATCCTGTTATTCTATCAACTTTCTAAGTTTATAACAGCAATATTTAAAAATCTTACCATATTTTACAGCCTTTACCCCCCCCCCCCTATTATTTTAGGCTTTTGTCCACATTTCTTGCATTGAGAGTTTGAGACGTATGTTACCATAGCAGGTAGATTTTCATATAACTCACTGCTGGGGTAGCCACTCCATCACCTGCCTACTTATTTTTCTGTGTTGTTTTGCTGGGGGAGGTCTTTTATGTATATGCTTAGCATTTACCTTTTTTATCAGGGCTCTAGCTCCCATTTTCTCAGTTTTGCAAGAAAGACCTGAACATTTCTTAAAAAAAAAATAGAAAGTCCTGAAGATTTTGTTTCTCTCACTGCTGTTTTTCTCTTAGGATCATAGGATTATAGGAGGTTACTAGGCTATCAACTAACCTCCTATAATCCTATGATCCTAAGAGAAAAACAGCAGTGAGGGAAACAAAATCTTCAGGACTTTCTATTTTTTTTTTTTTTAAATGTTCAGGTAGGAGGTTACTAGGCTATCACCTAACTTCATGCATTAGTGGTGCTGCGGTAGTGTTGTCGCCTCACAGCAAGATGTTGTCCCTTTCGATTCTCAGCTAGAGCATCTTCTGTGTGGAGGCATGCGTGAATGGGCGTGCCTTCATTGAAGGTTGTGCATCAGGGCTGGTAACTCGGCACGTAAAAATCCACTACAAACATTAGCGGACTGGAGTTCTGCTGTGGCGACCCCTAACTGGGATAAGCCAAAAGACACAACAACAACAACTAGGCTATCAACTAAGAGGTAATTTCAAGACTAGCCATTTCATCCCAATGTAATACCATGGATACTCTAGTCAATTCCCAAGATTGTATTTATTAATGACTGCCCATGTCCAGGAGGGTTGTGGGTACTATCCCCTGTAAGAATTTACAGTGCCCCATCCGCTCGTTCAGGCTCCTATTGAACAGTGTTATAGAGGAGCTCCGCTTCACATGAATTGGCACCCTTTTCCAAATATGTAGCAGTCACTGGGAGATAAATCTGTCCCTCCAACATGTCCTATTCAATTTGCAGGCCATATGTAGGTCTCTGGAATGGGTAGCCCTAGTACCTCAGGGAAATGGCCCCAGGGACTTTGGAATCCTGGCTGGCTGTTACTTACTTGTCAGGATGTATTACTGTGATTTATTCAGATATCTACTGTTATAGCAAGCCGTGTTGCCACTTATTAATGTGTATATGTGGTTCCCAAGTCAGAAGAGGATAAAGAAAGCCACTGCTACATCTGGCATTAGCAACACTAGCCATTTCCCTCAGGTATTGGGTGTCACAGACTGCAATCCCATGGCTATAAAGTCTTCTCTTGGCACACAGTCTAAGGAAAGGCTGACACTCTCTTGGTTGTGAGAAAGCCTGTAGTGTGTAGGGCATGATTTCCAATGTTTCTGTAGTTTCCCAGTAATTGTCCTGATTCTAGTATTCTATCCTTCATTTGAGATGTTAAATGGAAGTTTCATCTGCCAGAATTGGTGGTCTCTAAGGTAGATGTTAAAGATACCAGAGAACCTCATGAAAAGAGTAATCTGAGATCTCTGATGCTGTAGTCAGATTTAACCTAGTCGTATGAACACTTACTCATTATTTGATAACTTGGTTTAGAATCTTACTTATTTTTCCAGGCTATTAAATCCAGTTTCATTAAGTGAACAAGTAGTCAGTTTCAGTGGATCAATAGGTAGCAAACTTCCTTTTAGTGTTGGAAGACATGAGGACTGTTTGTTTTGTTCCCAGCTAAAGTAAATGGATTCACTTTTCAATATCACTGTTGTTGGTTAAATGGGAAGCATACTCATCTTTGATGCTAGAGGTTCAAATTACTATAGGTTCTATTCCCTCCCGAGTTGAGGGAACATATTTGATAAGTTAGTTGGCAGAACAGAAAGTTATAGTTATGAGCTGGTAACAAGCTCCATCCTATACTTCATGTTTTTTTAATATTTAAAAGTTTTAACGTTTTCACATTTTTTTTATTTTGTCAACACACTTCAGTGTTGAGTCAAGATTTCATTATAGTTTCCATAAGCATGACTCGTAAAGTTATGCAAAGCATTAACATATTGAATTAACAACATAATTTCCATTCAATCATTTGATAAGACAGTCTTCCTCAATACCCCTCCTTTTAACTTCTATTATACCCTTTCAAAGTACCCCTCCCCCTAGCTCCAGCACTCATTCTCATTTTTCAAACCCTTCTTTCCCACAGGTGATATTAGGGTTATTGTCTTTTCATTTGTTTCCCATAATAACTATTCTCCCAATTTAGGATCACTACCATTTTCCTTTCTCCATTCTTTTTACTTCCTCTGTGCCATGTGTTACTTTGTTCCCCTTCTCTTCTTCCAGTATTTACACACTCTAACCAATCACTCTCTGCAACTTAGCCACATCTTATTCAAGCACACTTTTGCCCATCTTTTGTTTCATTTTTTTTCCAAAAATAGTTTATTGTGAAACATGAAAAATAACAATAGTATACACAAAATGAAAATGAATCAAATAATTCATTGTACCAATAACTAACTTCAAATAACATTTAAAAACATAAAATATAAACTCCCCCTCCTTTAGCCAAGAACACAAGTCTAAACTAAGAAATAAGTAGCTATATACATATGATGTAATAAGTTTACTGATAATGGACTTTACTGATTAAATTGATTTACCTGTTCTCTTAAAATTTGAGATGGTAAAACTATTTCCTTAAAACCTTATTACATTAATTGGAATTTTAGTAACTAGTAGTTGATTAGGTTAATATTTTGAACACAGTTTGCTAGCTAATTGACTTGGAATTGCTACATTTACTGTATATCTTGGGTACATTTTTTATCATCTTTAGTATTTATAGGCTATCTCTATAAAATTGTTGCAATTGAGAAATTTGGTATTTAATCAGTTTTGTAAAAAATAGAGTTCTAAAAGAAAAAAAATGTAATTGACATGTTTTTCCAGAAGGATCTTCTCAGGGAATTCACAATGTGTGGTTTCCAAGCAGTGATGTTAATTCTTAGTATATTTGAATCAGTTTTATTAGAATTTTCTATAACCTTTACACAAATTTACGTGACCAAAATTTATGAATAGTATCCATATTATTTTCCCCACAGGCTTTATACATGTTTAAGAAATTAAGATAATATTTTGTTTTGTTCTCAGGCATTAAGTAAACATTATTTATAATTATAAAGTGGGCATAATAGAGCTTTTTTGGGGGAGGGATGTTTTAAGGTCAACCTAATAGAAGTTTTTTTTTAATCAAGTCTCAATTACAGTAAGTGTGGATTCTTGAGTAGTCCAGTATAATGAGTATACATATTTAATTATAACATCAGTCCTAGCACATTGTCTCAGAATAATTATTTTCACAATTATCTCACTTTTACAATCAGGATTCTTAAGCAACAGACAAACAACAGACCAATCTCTTTCATTTTATACACTCCAAAATTTATGTAATTCAAAAACAATATTTGGTATTCTCTGTCAACAGACAATTCCAAAGAGGTTGATACACAAAACATTAAGTTCCTCATTCTAGTAATGGAGCAATTTGGTTTTCAATAACATTTGTTAAAGTATATAACTGAACTACGTGATACCCCAATACTCAATTTGTTATAAATAGTACATTATCAGAATTCACTTAAAAATGGATAAAACAAGGGTGCTCACTTTCCCCATATTTCTTCAATATCTACATAGACCCCCTTCTGTTTTATCTAAGTCAAAACTCAAATTATAATATTCCAACATACTTAGGCTCTAAGATCCCATTTACCACTTTTCCAGACAATATAAATATCTATCTAAATTTTCCAAATATGGACTTACCAGAATTGTTAATACAATGAAATCATTTTCCTCCTGTGTGAACTACAGACTAAATACTGATAAATCTTATGTTTCCATATGTCCCAATTACTTATGTATAGATTATAATCTAATGAAGGACATGAAAAGTAAGCATTCCTACACCTATTTATCTCTGTCATTCTCTAGTAATAACATCCTTGCTAAGCAGGAAAATATAGATAAATCCTGGTTATACATCCGGTGAGATATACAAAGATGGACAAATACGAAATTATTGTTTCTCACTAAAATGGCTATTGTACGAATGAATACTTTTTCCAAATATTTAGTTTTACTTTTGATCATTAAACTACTGTTTAACAACTACATATATTTGCAATATGGAAACCACTCTCTCTAAATGTATCTGGTTTCCACAAATCAGTAAAAGGCAATCATGTTAAGCTTACTGCCCAAAGACTCCTTGGGGTCTAAGTTTACCAGATTTTTACTTATATCCATTAATACATAAAGCTCTAAAATTATGTACAACCAGTCATTTAAACACTAACACAGGAAAGTGGGACCCTAAACTGTCAGGTTTATGGCATAAGCATTTATTAACTTATCCATGCAATATACATACTATTCCATTTCTTGAAATCAAAAATGACAGAATCCTAAAATTTACAACTGTTTTATAGATATGGCTAAAGACTTTCAGCATCTGATGAACAGTTTAAACTTGCAAGATTGTTATCAAGTCTTATAATCAATTAGTGATAATCCAAATATTTTATTAAATAACCAGATTATTTACTTATCTAAATTTTCATTGAATCAAACAAAAACAATATGGGATTTTATAACCATTAATTCTACTTCTGCTGAGTATAAATGACAATAGATGGATACCTTCCTATAATAATCAAAATTAAGAATTATATTGATTACACATTTAATTTCAGCCATGATTGATGTCCTAAGATCAACATTTGAAAAGAATTCTTATATATTTTAACAAAAAAAAAAAAAAACACTTTCATTTGCTCCCTCTTTTGTGTATTCCATTAGGGCCTATTCTTTGTCATTATTGTATTCTTAACTTCCCCTTCTGCTAAATGCAATTCCAGGATTTCTTGTTTATGCCATTGTGTACTTCTGGCCTCAACTTCAAACAGACAGAACTGCCATGAATCTGGAAACTTCCTATGAAATATCTCACTCCAGATTATTCAAGCTATTTCCCATGGCTGTTTAATTTTCTCACATGCCCAAAACATATGCCATTGGTTTGAATTTGTCATATCATACCATCAGCATCTGGTTGTATGAGCCCCCTAGTTTATTTTGTCATTACCAGAGTTCTCTACCATCTTTGTACTAATCTGGCAAAAGCATCTTCCAATGGACGCACCCTACTCAGTTATCATGATGCCCAGCCTGTCTTCTCAATGGTAGAGCTTCTTCCCCTCCATAGTCTTGTTTGCCCATCTTTTTCTCAGCTACTCCATTGCTGTCTTGGCCAATCTTTCTCCCATACTCTTGTATATTCTCCTCACCAATACTTTATTGTATGACTTTTCTCATCCTTTTAATATTTCCAATTCACTTTAATTTGCCCCTTTATACCCCCTTTACTTTTCATTCTCTATTCTCCATTTCCAACCTTGTTTACACCCTCTCCATGAATTTTTCAAGAAGCCCTCTGTAAAATCAATATTTTGCTGAATTTCTTCAAAAGAAGCATCAACTCCTTCTACCTCTCCTTTCAGTTTCTCCACTACATTACTGACACCCCCCTTTAATCTCAGAACTAAGTTTATTGTTATATACCTTCTTCAATCCAGTGCACCCATTCTATCCATGCATAATCTTTCCTTTGCTATTTGTACTCTTTTTCCATCTATATATAAATCTGTCACAAAATTGCTGAATCTCCCCTTTCCTCATATAAATTATATGTGGAAAAATAATGCATCTCATCAAACTATTCCTTCCCACAATAAATACATTTTCCCACCCACTTATCCAACATTATGCCTGTTATCCTGCTCTATTCCTCCCAGTTTGTGCAGTTCTTTCAGTTCCACTGTCCCACCTTCCTTATTCTCACCTCTTATTTTTACTTACCTGTGTGGACAGGATATGAACAGGAAAGGTTTAGATAAGGATGCAGCACAATTAACCTTATATTTTTATTGAGACAGACCATAGAGAAGAAGCTAAAGATGAGGAAAGACTCCATATGGACATTCCTAAATTTCAAGAAGCATATGTCAATGTCTCAAGAAAGTTGAATTAGTCAGCCTTGTGATTCTTCAAAGCCCTATATACATTGGTGGAATTAGTGCAGGCTATGCACAAGTACCAAAATAAAGAAGCATGAGTAGTGTTTGTACTCACAGAGGGTTTGCCAGTGGGAATAGATGTGCATCAGGGTTCAGCTTTGAGCCATCTGGTGTTCATATTGGTGTTGGACTACATTAGCAAACATGCCATAGTGGACAGATTATCAAAGCTGCTGTTTGCAAACAGTGTATAATATTACAAGCAGACTCTAAACATGAACTTCAGCAAATAATAAGGGAATGGAATGCAAGACTGAAGTGCATAGGCTGTACGGTGAAAACAGTTCTCATGGTAGCAATTAGGCCAAATAAGAAGAAGAAGTTGAAAACTGAGAGAGAAAGGAAAGTAGTGGAACATATTAACAACTTCAAGTATATAGGATCTAAGATGGGTAACTGAAGAGAAAGGAAGTGTGAATGAAAGCTAGAATTAGATGGGCTGCAGCCAACTGGCACAGTGTGTCAGAAGTAGTGTGTGACAGAAAATGCCAAAGAGGCTGAAAAGTAAGGTGTACAAAACATTAGTGTGACCAGTACTAATACATCAAACAGAAACCTGGGCAATGCAGGCAAAGCAGTTGAGGAAGCTAGAGGTAATGCAGATGAAGTGCCTTAGATGGCTGGTAGGATGCACACCGTGATACAGACAAAGAAATGATAACATCAGAACAGAGATTGAAGTAGTTTCAGTTACAGAGAATTTCACAGAGAACATATTAAAGTGGTATAGGCATGTATGCAGGAAAGCACAATTAATTTGGTGAAGAAGATTTGAGAGAGAGAGAGAGAGAGACAAGAATAAGTCAATCAGAATTAAGGACATCCAGCAAAGAGATGTATCATTTCAGAGAAATCCTGCTAGAGTCAGGCATGACTGTTAAAAGAATCAGTGGAGAAGTATTGACTTGAGAGTGGTGATAATGATTGATATGTTACCCTAATGCCATGTAGAAAAATTGAAAAAGGAGGTTGATGATAACAAAGATGATGATGACGATTTTTCTGGATGATGTTCAAACCCTGCTTCACAACAGAATGCCCTGAAAATGTACAAAATCTGTGTGAGTTGTTTTTCTACATCTTCTTATGTTAGTATATAGTGATCTGCACACAAGAGTATGTTGCTTTTATTATCCTGGCCTTCCTGTTTCCCCAGTCTTCTTTAATTCATTGCACCAAGCATTCAGTTACCATTAATAATAATCACGGTGATGGGGAGCATCCCTTTTGGTAGCCCTCTCCATTTCTATTTTGTCAAAATATCCTCATTTGTAAATAAATTCATCCAGTTTGCTGTGTACAAGGCAGCAGCTCCCTGAGTTCATTTACAGTTTATGCATACATTTCTAGGACATACAGCCAGAATGTTTTTGTGTATCCATCAGAACTATTCATGTCTTTCCTTTGACATCCATTTTAGCCAAACCTAAAAAGTTTAATAATGAACACCAATGATCTCTCAAGAACCTCACTTTAATAAAAACAATCTGTTCTTCTCCTATTATTTCTGGTAATGCATTTTGTAATCTAGCTAATAAAATTTTTGCAGAGATTGCACATCCACATTATACAATGATATTTCTCTATGATTCTGCACATCTTCTGGAAAGTGTTTCTGCTTATATAAATCATAACATTTGACTCTCCCACCATTCCTGTTATTGTCCCTCCTACCTAGATCATATACTTTTACCAATGTATCACTCATCTACAATCCAAGACTTTTATAGAAACATTGTATGTCTTTACTGGGCTGAATGTATCCATAAAGACTTAAAAATAATACGTAGTCATGGGTATTCAGAAGCCATGTAGCTGAAACACTTGATGTCCTTAAGGGGTGATTTACATATATCCTATTAGTCTCTATTACAGGAGGTTTAAGGTATCACACAGTGAAAACTCTAGCTTGACTACATTTTTACTAACTGCTTTGTCTGTCTGACCTTTTTACTCTTTGGTTTGGCAGTTGGATTAGAGAATTAAAGAGCTGTTAATGAGCTGTTTCTGTAGCCCAGTGGTGCAAAGCTTGATTTCCTCATCCTACATTGCCTAAATGTTTGCATCTGAGCAAGACACTTAACCAGACCCCATTCCTGGGCTGAGTCTGAAAGGATCATTGAAGATCAGTGCTCTACCCCAGAAAGCAAATAAACCTCTGGGTAAGCCATCCAGTCCACATGCCTTTCCATGTCTAATATGCCTTCTGGCCTCCCTTACCTCCAGTTTTAAATCTGTTTTTTTTTTTAATCATTCCTGGTCTCGGTCTCTCTCTCTCTCTCTGTCTGTCACTCTCATTCATTACTTTCCCCTTCCAGACAATAAATCCTTTTTCCATCATAGCTGTACTGGCATCCAAGTCTGTACAATGCTTTCTGAAAATGTCCTTATTCCAGCACTACTTTTTTATCATTAGACCTTCCTTAGACTGTATCCCTCCATCTAAGCTTTCCTCCTTTGATGTTTATTC
The DNA here is from genome assembly GCF_019279795.1 of Protopterus annectens. Classification (NCBI taxonomy): domain Eukaryota; kingdom Metazoa; phylum Chordata; order Ceratodontiformes; family Protopteridae; genus Protopterus; species Protopterus annectens. The sequence continues at coordinate 236,969,761 of NC_056729.1, read as the reverse complement.
CTCCTTATCAATAGCTTAGTTTCTATTTCTCCTTTAATCCAACAGCTATCCCTCGCTTCTTTCCATTTCCACATTAGGTTTTGTCGCTTTCAAAGTATTCATCTCAAATATCATCTCAATGCCTAATTACACAGCCTCTTTTCATGCTATTTACATTCTATTGCCTTCACTGTGCAGTTTCTCTAATTGTTTCTCAGTTTGGTTCATTCTCTCTTCCTATTTTTCTTCAATCTCTCCTTTCTTTCCCATCCCCCATACTTTCCAATTTGCTTTTATTAAATCCTTTTATCTTAATCCCACTTCCATCTCCCTTCTACTTCTGTTTATTTTGATCTAGAAACACTTTCACCATCTGCTCTGCTCATTCTACATGTTCAGGTTTATGCAACTGGCCAGAGTTTCATTTTCATCCCTTTGTATAATCACTTCCCTCCTAGTCCATACTAAATGCAATATGGTCAGATGCACTCTTCTCTCCACAGCACACCCATTATCTTATCTCTCCTTTGTAACCTTGTCTATAAAAAGTATTTCAAGTCTACTTCCTTTTTATTCTGATTGCTTGAAAATGCTGTACTTCCACTATTTCCTGACTTTCCATCCCAACTGTAGCATTCTTCTGCTTTTATTATGAAATTTTGTTCTCTCCTGTAATCTGAATGCTTGTGGGTTGAGAACCACGTTTGAATATCCAGCACTAATTAGCCTGTCTTCTTCCCACTGACATTTTCAATGCCCGCAAACCACTTTCTAAAGATCACCCATGTCATCTGTGGTTGGACTATGAAGGGCACATTTGCAGTTTCACACATCCCCACCTATATCATTTCCTTATAATCCAACTACCTTCTTAAAATCCTGATCCCTCAGTCAGTATTTGACAATTGTGTGACACTGTACAGCTTCATTAGTCTAGGCTTAGTCAGAAAAGGTCCATTAATAATCATGGAAGTACTCCAATTAACAAAACAAGTAATTTATGCTTCTTCGGAACCCTCTCATTATAGGAAGCAAGGTCTTTAGAAACTGTTTTAACATAGATAATGAATCAGTCCCCTGATTTCCCTCTTTCTGGTTAGGTGACCTTACAGAGCTCTACCATTCATATCATAATAATGGGAGCACAATGCAAATTCATTCCTTTTTTTCTGCAATAACGAATACCATCAATACAAAGCACCCAACCCTACAGACAAAGGAACTAATTGCATAGGCTCAAACAATATGCAAAAGAGCAAGCTATGTACAAACCCACTATACACTTCCAAAGCAAGGATGAACTGTACCCTTAAATATTCCCAGATAGCAAGAGTCATCATTCCAAAGTTAAATCATCTCTAAAAGCCATCAGTTAGGTGGAGTTCTAAAACTACTTACTCCTTCTAAGTTTTACAATCTTCACTTTATTTTAATGCCTCTCTTCACCCACAATGGTTCCTTTCTACATTGTTCTCCGTCAAAATAACATCCTATCTTCTAAAAATAATATACAGCTCCTGCTATGCTTATTGCCCAAATAAGGATCCCATGCCACCTATCCAATTCTTCGTAATGAGCACACATACCCCATTGCCCCCAGCCTAATCTGGTGCACTCACAAAAAGCAGGACTACTCCAGGGTTATCAACAGTACTGGTGTCTGCCCAGCCTTGACATTTGCATAGGAGGAACTAGGGTGTTGGCAGACTTGACTACTCAGATTTTCTTCAATCAGTGATTAATGTTTCCTTGATGTGTGCCACTGCCAATCAAACAAAACCTCTTCTGATCAACAAAACATCTCATGGATTAATTGAGGGCTACAACAGTAACAAAACAATACTTTCCTTATGGAAAAATATGCTTCCTATAACAGACAAAGACTGACAAGTCATGGTATCCACCTGCATATCCTATTCACCTAGTGACAATCGGGGTCTCATCGTATCATCTATCTGCAGGAGCACTTCCAAAATCTGAAGCTTGGTATCTATTCTAGCATTACAGTCCAACATAATATGTAGCAGCTTATGAATACCCTTCCTACTTCCCAAATGGTTTCTCCTGAGATGACATGATTATCAGTGAATCCATTCCTACATAGCTGGAATTTCTTGTATTTGTGATATGTCCAATGTAGGTATGAGTAAATTCTATGTTTCTAGGTATCATACTGCTTCTGCTAAAAGTAAAATATGCACAATATATCTTTAACAGAAAAAACAGCATCATATACTATCATATAATGCTGAAAAATTCCTAAAAATGTCTGTCAATATATATTTTGATCTGTTAACACAAATAAACAGAATATTACCTATAGCCTCATAGACAGTCATAAAAAAAAATAATCTTTCCCAAATCCTTGGATCTATTATGACTTGCACAAGGAGCACAGGTCTTCAGGATATTCAAGTAGATGTGATATCATCATCTGTTCTGAAGAGAACCACTCCTGGCCTTTCCTTCAGTAAAATTACAACTCTGCTCACCAACCATAGACTGCAGCCTTCTAAACATGGCTCACTACAAGAAATTAGAAGTTATGTACTCACCATAACGTTCCATCTGAGTAGGTAGTTCATTTGTCTGCAACCTGTGGGTTACGGATCCGATATCGGATCCGAGCCGGCAACTTGTTTCAAGCTAATGCATCCGAGCTCCTAGCTCCTCCTTCACCCATAATCCCCTGCTAACCCTCCATGACCTCAGATCGAGTTTGCCCCTCAATATATATCCAACAAAAGAATATCTAACTACTAGTAGATCCGAAGAAGGCCAGGGGGAAGGAGGGGGGATGGTTGCAGACAAATGAACTACCTACTCAGATGGAACGTTATGGTGAGTACATAACTTCTAAATCTGAAGTAGGATGTTCATTTGTCAGCAACCTGTGGGACAGAGTCCCCAGCTACCTGCACCTTGGGTGGCCATCATGGAAGGATATTACGAAGCACCGCAGAGCCAAAGGATGCTCTCCCTCTTGAAAGCACGTCTAGTTTGTAGTGGTTAATAAAGGTATGAGATGAAGCCCAAGTGGCTGCAGAACAAATATCATCCAATGGAACTCTAGACTTGAAGGCCGCAGAGGTAGAAATGGAGCGGGTGGAATGAGCATGAACTCCTTCTGGTGCGGGTCTACCCGAGGCTTGATACGCCAGTAGGATACATTGAGAAATCCAGCGAGATAAAGATACTTTAGAGATAGCTTTCCCCAAGTTAAATTTGGCAAAGGAAACAAACAGCTGGTCGGATTGTCTATGGCCAGCTGTCCTATGAGTATAAAAGTGAAGCTGCCTATGAACATCTAATGAGTGCAGCTTGTACTCTCCCTTATTCTGATATTTAGGGAAGAAAACCGGTAATTTATGATTGATTTATGTTGGTTTCTGATGCTATCTTGGGAAGAAAGGAGGGATTGATCCTGAGGTACACTCTGTCTGGGTGAAAGATCAGGTAAGGAGGCTTCACAGAGAGAGCTTGAAGCTCCGACACTCTTTTCGCTGAAGTGATGGCTACAAGGAATGCTGTTTTCCATGACAAGAATTTGAGATCTACTGAAGCAGCGGGTTCAAAGGGTGGAGCAGTCAAGGCTTGAAGAACTAATGTAAGATCCCAGGGGGGCACGGCTTCCTTTACAGGGGGTCTAAGTAAAAAGGTGCCCTTGAGAAAGATTTTACACAACTTGGCCGACATCAAAGGCCCTGTATCATATCCCACATGGTAATGTGATATGGCTGCCAATTGCACTTTGACAGTTGAACAACTAGCGCCTTCCTGAAAGAGTTCAGTTAGGAAGTCTAATATGGATGGAAGAGGAGCCGTAAAGGGATCTAGATCATGATGCTCTGCCCAGATGGAAAAACATTTCCATTTACTGTGGTACACTTTCCTGGTGGAGGGCTTATGCGCTGCCACGAGGATGGCTTTCACTAGTGAAGAGATACTGGGAGTCCTAACTAGGAGTGGAACTGTAGCAACCAAGCTGTCAGTTTCAGATTGTCCTGGTTTGGAGTTGGTAAGTTTGACGGATGGGAGATGAGATCCGGAGTGGGATCTAGAATCCAAGGGTGATTCACAAGGTGAGACCACAGGTAAGGGAACCAAATTTGCCGAGGCCAGAATGGGGCAATGAGGATCATCTTGCTCCCCAACTGTGAGGCTTTCTGTAAGAGTTGTATCATTAGTGGTAGAGGAGGATAGGCATTGAGTAGACTGGGTGGCCAAGCATGCATCAGAGCGTCTCTTGGAGTTTCTCCTGGAGGGGGGATTAGAGTGAAGAAATTGCTGCATTTGGTGTTTGATGGAGATGCAAAAAGATCGCAGCAGGGTTGCCCCCATGTTGCGAATATCTGCTTCGCTACTAGTGGATTGAGAGACCACTCGTATGGAGTAAGAAGGGTGCAGCTGAGCTTGTCTGCTAGGATGTTGGCCCTCCCCGGAATGTGCGTTGCAATCAGAAAGCGGTTGGAGGAGATCGCCCATTCCCATACTCTCATGGCTTCGTGGCATAGAGGGTAAGATCTGGTTCCCTCCTGTTTGTTGATGTACCAGACCACCGACATGTTGTCCGACTGAATTGCAATCGTTCCTGTGGGGAGGAGGCCCTGAAGTGCTTGCAACGCCAACAGCACCGCTGTCATCTCCAGAACATTGATATGCAGGGAGGTCTCTGTATCGTTCCACGTGCCTTGGACTGTCCTGATGAATAATGCCCCCCCAACCGAGGCGGGAAGCATCCGTGGTCACCGTGGTGAGAGGGGGAGAGGTGCAGAAGGGACGGCCCATATGGAAGTTCGAGGCTTGGAGCCACCATAGTAGTGCCCTCCTGCAAGCCTTGCTGATAGCAATGGGATGGTGGAGAGGAAGGGATAGAAAGGACCATTGCACTAGCAGAGTCCATTGCAGTACCCGCATGTTCAAATGGGTGCATGGAAGGAGCGTAATCGCTGCCGCCATGGAGCCTAGTGCCCTCAGGACCAATTCCGCTGGTGAAGCCTCTGATTGGAGGATAGCCCGCACATGAAGTTGTAAGTTCCGGATTCTCTCGGAAGTTAGGAAGGCTCGCAAATCTCTGGTGTCTATTTTGGCACCTATGAATTCTATGACCTGCATTGGAGCCAGTAGAGATTTGCCGACGTTGATAGTAATGCCTAACTGTGGGGCTAGACGGAGAAAGAAGTCTCTGGCTGAGCAAAGTAGATGCCTTGTTGGTGTGGTCAGGAGCCAGTCGTCCAGGTACGGAAAGACCTGTATTCCCTGGAGTCTCAGGTGGGCCGCAATCACTGCTAATACCTTGGTGAACACCCTGGAGGCTGTGGTGAGGCCAAAGGGAAGGACCCTGAACTGGTAGTGACTGGCCCCCAGCTGGAAGCGAAGGAACCTCCTGGATCATTTGTCCATTAAAATGTGGTAGTACGCATCCTTGAGGTCTATGGAGCACATCCAATCGTTCTCCCTCAAAAGGGGGAGAATAGATTGAAGAGTGACCATCAGGAATTTTTCCTTGGTTACTGACAAGTTCAAGCGGGAAAGGTCTAGGATCGGTCTCAAGTCCCCCGTCTTTTTTGGTACCAAAAAGAACCTGGAGTAGAACCCTAATCCGAGCTGGTCTTGGGGGATGGGCTGGATGGCTCTTTTTCTTAGCAGCTGCTGAATTTCTGCAGCTGCGGCCTCCCTCTGATCGGGTGGTACATCGGGGAGGTTCTTGGATTTGGGGACATGGAGTAGTGGTATTTTGTACCCTCTGGATATAATGCGAAGCACCCAGCAGTCTGTTGTGATGGACTCCCATGCCGCTAGGTGTTCCGAGAAGCACCCCCCGACTGCCTCCAGAGTGGAGCAGCCGGGCAACCCCTCAGGGCTGCTGCACGGGCCGCTCACAGAAAGGTTCTCTGGACCCAAAGTTTCTCGGAGCCCCTCTGCCCATGGGGCAGCGTCCTCCCTGTCCACCTCTGCCACGGTAGGACTGGTTGTCCGGAGATGGTTGGGAATGTTGTGATTTTTGGAACCACATCTTCTTCTGACCCTTTTGGTTCCTCGAAAAGGACCACTGGGGAGCAGAGAAGCGGACTCCGATGGCAGACAACGTCTTCCTGTCCTTCTCGCTCTGGACAAGTGTCTCACGAACTGTTTTGCCAAACAGGGCAGAACCATCGAAAGGAGCATTCGCGAAGGGTGCTTTAAAGGGCTCCGCAAAATTGCAATGATGGAGCCAGGCCTGACGTCTCATGACTAGGCCTGCTCTGCTAGCCCTAGCGGCTCCCTCTGTGGCGTGGGACAATAGCTGCATAGAGGTGTTTGAAATTGATCTCAGAGTGGCCATTCGGGTGGAGTACAATTGTTTGTCATCCTCCGACATGGACTCAGGGGGGATGCAGGTCATTCTTTGATAAGATCCCACTGCATCCTGATGACATGTGCCATATAGTTCAGAGACCTTACCAAGAAGGTCACTGAACTAAAGACTTGCTTGCCTAAGCGGTCCATCAAACGGGACTCTTTGCTTGGTGGATGGACTGAGGGGCTCTCCTGAGCCAATTCCCTCTTCGTGGCTGCCGCCATCAACATGGCATATACGGGGGGCCCCTTACTCCAATGTGATCGGTCTGAGGGGGGGCTAAGAATCCTATCCGGGCATTTCGGTATTGGCACCACAGTGTCCGGATCCTTCTACGCCCTGGTGGTAATGAGGTCCACCAGGGGGTCGGCCGGAGGGTCACCCAAGAGGTAGATGGGCCTGCCTTGAATGCCTCCAGAAACATGGACTGATCAGAGGAAGACTTGGGGGCAGACCACCCACCTCTGATCCTCAGCATCTCCATGATGTCTCCAAAGGAGACATCCTCAGGGGACGATCTTGGGGAGCCTTCCCCTTCCTCCAAGTCCGTGTCCTTGGTTAAGGACTCAGGGGAGTCCACGTGCCTCCTTTTGCACTTATGCTTATAGGGAACTTCCTCGGGGGGGCTGTCTGAGGAGGCCTCGCCAGCAACATCTTGTTCCAATGGAACCATCTGTGACATCGAAGCAGGCTGTCCCTTTGGCCGGGTGATGGAAGCCTGGCCCAGCAGAGAGGGAGTGCAGGGAGGAGCCGATGCAAGGACCGGGGGTCCGGATGCTCTCAACAGAGCCCTCTCCACAACATCGAAGGCCGAGGGAGAGCCACTCTCTAATGGATCCGAAAGTCGGCTCCCACTCGGATCCGACGAAGGGATCGGAGCCGGCACCGAGACCGTCGGATCCGAGGGACCAGTGGGCTCTGACCTGGACGGAGCCGAAGGCACACTGAATCCCCCGGATCCAAAGCTCGGACCATGGCTCTGAGAGGTCAGATCCGACAGGCTCGAGGGCAGGGTCGGATCCGAAGTACCAAGTACTGTCGGTGCTGACCCACCCCCGGCTCCAACACTGCTCGGCTCCGAATGCTCCGAACCCGGATAGCGGGTCGGAGAAGGAGCAATAGGGTGGAAAAAAGGTGTCGAGCTCCCCCCCGGGGGGGGGGATGCAAGAGCACTCCCATCTGCAGCTGGGCCTGGATGAATCTTCGCATCATCCGGTCCAAGTCTGCATCGGATAAACTAAAAGTAGATCTCAAAGAGGCCACCGAGGCAGGCCTGGAATGCCACCTCGATGACCAGGACGGAGATTGGGTCTCCTCCTCCTCGGGCCCCGGGAAGAAACAAGGGGATCGGAGCTGAGGAGGAGGAGACCTAGAAGCAGTGGAGGGAGAAGCCCACTTAGCTGGCGGGGCCGAAATGGAGGTCTCAGCCCACCACTTGTGGTGCTTCTCCCTCCGTTTCTTCCTCCTGGCCTCCCTGGCCTCTGACACTTTAGCGAGAGTTTGAGTCCCGGACGGAGGCAGGGGGGCAGGAGTGGCAGTGACCACAGGCTGTGGTGGAGCCACAGGAGCAGCAGAGGTTGCAGAGGCCGAAGCTGAGTCCGGGGGTAAAAGTCCCGCAAGGACCAGCTTCGACCTCCGCTCTTTCAGTGCCCTGGGCTTGAACGCTGCACAGATGGTACAGCCTGAGGTAAGGTGTTCAACCCCAAGGCACCGAACCCACCGAGTGTGGCCATCAGCCGGGGAGAGCTTATGGTCACACTCGGTACATTTGGAAAATATGGCTTTTGGGGCCTCAGCCATTTTTTAAAGAAAAAAACAACTACACACACACAGGCCCCAAAAAGAAACACAACACACACTCACACACTAATGACCAGCGAAGGGAGTGGGAACTAATTAAAGAACAAATAATAAGGGAGCCTAACACTTACACACTTTTTCTTAACTAAAAACGAAAAATTCTGACAGGAAAAGTACAGATAAAAGTAGTAAAATTCCACTTAGCTGATGAGCTCAAAAGGATCCAGCCATCCACAAGCGCGGCAAACTAGATCTGAGGGTCATGGAGGGTTAGCAGGGGATTATGGGTGAAGGGAGGAGCTAGGAGCTCGGATCCATTAGCTTGAAACAAGTTGCCAGCTCGGATCCGATATCGGATCCATAACCCACAGGTTGCTGACAAATGAACATCCTACTTCAGATCATTACTTTGGTTTAATGTCTTCTATGACTGCTTTTCACTGCTGGTGTGTAATTGTTAGATACACTGAGAGATCAACACATTAGCTCTTCTCTCAGGCACTAGTAGAGAAAAAGAAAGTGGTAGGGAAGGGATGGGGAAAAAACAAAACAGCAAATAACACATTAGGGAGGCAGGAATATAAAGATTGGATAGAAAAATCAGGACATAATAAAAAATAGATGATTCTTCAGCTAGCCAGATTATTTACTTCCTTAAAATCATTTTATTCAGTTGTAACTATGCACTGCCTTAGCCATTTCATTAACAGTGGAACTGAGTAGTGAAACACTGACTGATTTTTTTTTTTCTCTTATATGAGACCCCTAAATCTCAGCTGTTCACTCCAGGGTATTAAATTGTTGCAGATCTCCTCAGAGCATATATGGGTCTCAAAACAAAAACAAATTAAAAAAATCCCATTTTCTCAACCATTAGGCATTCTGTATTGCTTGTTCTAAATCAAAGTATCAATGTCGTTTTCTTTTTAGGGCAGTTATGGCAGGCCAAATTGTTGCTCCAACAAGGGCTTAGAATA